>NC_056664.1:103138440-103740940 GCF_018350195.1 Panthera tigris
AGAATTGAGATCATACCATGCATATTTTTAGGTCACGACGTTATGAAAGTTGAAATCAACCACAAGAAAAAAATTTGGAAAGCCTCAAAATACATGGAGGTTAAAGAATATCCTACTAAAGAATGAATGGGTTAACCAGGCAATTAAAGAAGAAATTAGAAAATATATAGAAGCAAATTAAAATGAAAACACGACAGTCCAAAACCTATGGGATACAACAAAGGCAGTCCTAAGAGGAAAATACATTGCAATCCAGGCCTATCTCAGGAACAAGAAAAATCCCAAATACAAAACATAACCTCACACCTAAAGGAACTAGAAGCAGAACAGCAAAGGAACCCCAAACCCAGAAGTAGAGAAATAATAAACGTTAGAGCAGAAATAAATAATACAGAATCAAAAAAAACTCAGAAAAACAGATAAATAAACTAAGAGCTGTTTTTATGAAAGAATGAACAAAATTGATAAACCCCTAGCCAGACTTCTCAAAAAAGAGAGAGAGAGAGAGAGAGATTGAGAGAGAGAGAGAGAACCCAAATAGATAAAATCATGAATGAAAGAGGAGAGATCACAACCAACACCAAATACAATTACAAGAGAATACTATAAAGAATTATATGCCAACAAACTGGACAACCTGGAAGAAATGGACAAATTCCTAGACACCCACACACTACCAAACTCAAACGGAAAGAAATAGAAAATTTGAACAGACCCATAACCAACAAAGTAATTGAATCAGTTATCAAAAATCTCCCAACAAATAAGAGTCCTGTGTAAGATGGCTTATTCTACAAGACATTTAAAGCCTCTCAAGCTGTTCCAAAAAATTGAAATGGGAGGAAAGCTTCTGGACTCATTTTATGAAGCCGGTATGATCTAGACTCCCAAACCAGACAGAGACCCCACTAAAAAGGAGAATTACAGGCCAATATCCCTGATGAACATGGATGCAAAAATTCTCAACAAGATACTAGCAAATCAAATTCAACAGTATTAAAAGAATTATTCACCATGATCAAGTAGGATTCATTTCTGGGCTGCAGGGCTGGTTCAATATTAGCAAATCAATCAGTGTGATACATCACATTAATAGAAGAAAGGATAACAGCCATATGATCCTGTCAATAGATGCAGAAAAAGCATTTGGCAAAATACAGCATCCTTTCTTAATAACAACCCTCAAGAAAGTCGGGATAGAAGGAACATACCTTAACATCATAAAAGACATATATGAAAGGCCCACAGTTAATATCATCCTCATTGGAGAAAAACTGAGAGATTTCCCCAAGATCAGGAACATGACAGTAATGTCCACTGTCACCATTGTTGTTTAATATAGTGTTTAAGGTCCTAGCTTCTGCAATCAGACAACAAAATGAAATAAAAGGAATGCAAATTGGCAAAGAAGAAATCAATCTTTCACTTTTTATAGATGACATGATACTCTACATGGAAAACCTCAAAGACTCCACAAAAAAGCTGCTAGAACTGATACATGACTTCAGCAAAGTCACAGGGTATGAAATACAGAAACTGGTTGTATTTCTCTACCCTAATAATGAAACAATAAAAAGAGAAATCAAGGAATCGATCCCATTTAAAATCACACCAAGAACCATAAAATACCTAGGAATAAATCTAACCAAAGATGTAAAAGAATTACAATTAAAAATATAGAAAAATTATGAAAGAAACTGAAGAAGACACAAAGAAATGGAAAAACATTCCATGCTCATGGATTGGAAGAATAAACATTGTTAAAATGTCAACAATACCCAAATCTATCTACACATTCAATACAATCTCAATCAAAATTGCACCAACTTTCTTCTCAAAGCTAGAACAAGCAGTCCTAAAATTTGTATGGAATGACAAAAGATTTGAATAGCCAAAGTAATGATGAAAAAGAAAACCAAAGCAAGAGGCATCACAATCCCAGACTTTAGCCTCTACTACAAAGCTGTAATTATCAAGACAGTATGGTATTGGTACAAAAAACAGACACATAGACCAATGGAATAGAATAGAGAACCCAGAATTGGACCCAAAAAATTTATGTCCAAGTAATCTTTGACAAAGAGTATCCAATGGAAAAAAGACAGTCTCTTTAGCAAATGGTTCTGGGAGAACTAGAGAGCAACATGCATAAGAATGAAACTGGACCACTTTCTTCCACTATACACAAAAATAAACTCAAAATGGATAAAAGACTTAACGTGAGACAGGAAACTGTCAAAACCCTAGAGGAGAAAACAGGCAACACCCTTTTTGACCTCAGTTACAGCAACTTGTTACTCAACGCATCTCCAAAGGCAAGGGAAATAAAAGTAAAAATGAACTATTGAGACCTCATCAAGATAAAAAGCTTCTGCACAGTAAAGGAAGCAATCAACAAAACTAAAAGGCAACTGATGGAATGGGAGAAGATATTTGCAAATGGCATATTGGATAAAGGGTTATTCAAAATCTATAAAGAACTTACCAAATTCAACACCCGAAAAACAAATAATCCAGTGAAGAAATAGGCAGAAGACATGAATAGACACTTTTCCAAAGAAGATATCCAGATGGCCAACAGAAAAATGAGAAGATGCTCAACATCACTCATCATCAGGGAAATACAAATCGAAACCACATTGAGATACCACCTCACACCAGTCAGAGTGGCAAAAATTAATAACTCAAGAAACAACAGGTGTTGGTGAGGATGTTGAGAAATGGGAACCCTCTTGCACTGTTGTTGGGAATGCAAGCTGGTCCAGCCACTCTGGAAAACAGTGTGGAGGTTTCTCAAAGAATTAAAAATAGAATTGCCATACTAGGAATTTATCCAAAGGATACCAGAGTGCTAATTCATAGGGCTACATGTGCCCCAATGTTTATAGCAGTGTTATCAACAATAGCCAAATTATGGAAGAACCCAAATGTTCATCAACTGATGACTGGATAAAGAAGATGTAGTTTATATACATAACAGAACACTACTTGGCAATGAGAAAGAATGAAATCTTGTCATTAGCAGCAACGTGGATGGAACTGGAGGGTATTATGCTAAGTGAAATAAGTCAGCCAAAGACAGATATCATATGTTTTCACTCATATGTGGAATTTGAGAAACTTAACAGAAGACCATGGGGGAAGGGGAGGGGGAAAAACAGTTTCAAACAGAGAGGAGGCAAACTACAAGAGACTCTTAAATACAGAGAATAAACTGATGGTTGAAGCAGAGGAAGGTGGGGAGGGGCAAATGGGTGATGGGCATCGAGGAGGGCACTGGTTGGGCTGAGCACTGGGTGTTGTATGTAAGTGATGAACCCTGAATTTTATTTGGAAATTAGGTCATTGCAGATGAATGAATGGTATCCTCATAAAAAGGGGAAATGTGGGCATAGACATGCACACATAAGGAAAACACCATGTGAAGATGAATTTATATACCTGTAAGACAAGGAATGCCAAAGTCTTCCAGCAAACCACAAGAACTAGGGGAGAGACATAGAACCGATTCTTCCTCATAGGCTTCAAATGCAACTAACACTGTTAACATTTTGATCTCAGACTTCTAGTCTCTGGAACTATGAGACAATAAACTTCTGTTGGTTAAGTCCCCTGCTTTGTGGTATTTTATTACAGCAGATCTAGCAAGCTAATAAATCATTATTTGATTTTCCCACTCACCCTAGCTACTGAGATCAGAGATGTGCACTGATACAAAGGTAGACAAGTTATACGGTATCCAGTAGTAGTTAGCAGACAATATCTGTGACACTTGCTCACATGGATTAATAAAGAAAGCAGAGAATGGAAATTATAAGCAGGAAGAAGTAATATATTAGAAGGGAAAGTACAGATGGGGTGCCTGGGTGGCTCAGTCGGTTAAGCGTCTGACTTCAGCACAGGTCACGATCTCGCGGTCCGTGAGTTTGAGCCCCACGTCGGGCTCTGGGCTGACGGCTCAGAGCCTGGAGCCTGCTTCCAATTCTGTGTCTCCCTCTCTCTCTGTTCCTCCCCCATTCATGCTCTGTCTCTGTCTCAAAAATAAATAAACATTAAAAAAAAATTAAAAAAAAAAAAAGAAAGGGAAGTAAAGAATCATTAATAGCAAGACAAGCATAGGTTAAAGACACACAGAGTTTAGGGGCATCTGGGTGTCTCAGTGGATTAAGTGACTGACTCCTGATTTCAGCTCAGATTATGATCTCATGGTTTGTGGGTTTGAGCCCCGCATCCAGCTCCACGCTGACAGTGAGGCAGCTGCTTGGGATTCCGTCTCTCCCTTTCTCTCTTTCTGCATTTGCTCTCTCTGTCTCTCAAAAATAAATAAATAGGGGCGCCTGGGTGGCTCAGTTGGTTAAGCGTCAGACTTCGACTCAGGTCACGATCTCGCGGTCCATGAGTTCGAGCCCTGCGTCTGGGCTGATGGCTCAGAGCCTGGAGCCTGCTTCCGATTCTGTGTCTCCCTCTCTTTCTGCCCCTCCCCTGTTCATGCTCTGTCTCTCTCTGTCTCAAAAATAAATAAACGTTAAAAAAAATTTTTTTAAATAAATAAATAAATAAACTTAAAAAAAAAGACACACAGAGTTTACATTAGTAATCAAAATGACAAAGCAATGAGTTTGTAGGATAAAGCTAAAGCAGACTTTAGGGGAAAATTCTTATTCTCAATGCATATATTGGAAAAGAAAAAATAAAAGTAAATTATCTGAGATTCAATAGCAAGAATCTAGAAAACAGAACAGCTAAGTAAACTCAAACAACTAGGATAAAAAATCAAAATAAAAATAAATGACATAAAATGTATATCTACAGGAAAGAAAAATCTATAAAGCCAGAAGTTAGTTCTGAAGAAAAATAAAAAATATTAAACTCCAGTAATAAATAGAAAAAGAAACACAGTGAAAATAATCAATAATCAAAATTATAAATAAAAGAGGAAATATCACAACTGATCTTTTAGTCATTAACAATATTACAAGCAACCGTATGTCAGTAAATTTGAAAACGTTGATGAAATGGAAATAGGCCTTGCAAAACACAGCTTCACATAACTGGTACAGAAAAAAAAAAAGTATGAATGTATCTAAATCTGTTAAAGAAATTTAATCAATATAAAAGAATATTCCTCTAAAGAAAATTTGAAGTCCAGATAGCTTTGCTGGTGAATTTCTCTACACGTTTAAGAAAGAAATATGATACATTTTACACAGCTATTTCAGAGAATAGCAAGAGAGAATGTTTCTCAATTTGTTTCATAATACCAAACTACCTTGTTACAAAAACTTGTCAAGGACATTACAAAAAACAAAATAACAGATGTTGGTGAGGATGCGAAAAAGGGGAACACTTTTGCATGCTGGTGGGAATGCAAACTGGCACAGCCACTCTGGGAAAACAGTATGGAGGTTCCTTAAAAAATTAAAAGTAGAACTACCCTATAACCCAGCAATTGCTCTACTAGGTATTCATCCAAAGAATCCAAAAATGCTAATTCAAAGGGGCATAGGTACCCCAGTGTTTATAGCAGTGCTATCAACAGTAGCCAATGTATGGAAAGAGCCCAAATGCCCATCGACTGATGAGTGGATAAAGAAGAGGTGGTTTATACATACAATGGAATATTACTTGATGATCAAAGAGAAAGAAATCTTGCCATTTGCAACAACATGGATGGAAGTAGACTGTATTATTTGTATTAAAAGATTAATATCATATGTTTCTCTCATATGTGGAATTTAAGAAACAGCAGATGAACATAGAGGAAGGGAATGAAAAACAGGATAAAAACAGAGAGGGAAGCAAATCATAAGAGACTCTTAAACACAGAAAACAAACTGAGGGTTGATGGAGGGAAGGTCCGTGGGGGGATGGGCTAAATGAGTCATGGGCATTAAGGAGCATACTTGTTGGGATGAGCACTGGGTGTTCTATGTAAGTGCTGAATCACTGGGTTCTACTCCTGAAATCAATACTACATATATGTTAACAAACTTGAATTTAAATAAATAAAGTAAAAAATATTACAGAACAATATTCCTCATTAACTCAAAAATCTTAAACACGATTGTAACAAATAAAAACCAAAAAAATACATGAAAAGAAAAATATTTCATAATCAAATGAGGTTAATTTCTATAATTCAAATTTTGTGTAATATACAAAATTAATCAATGCAATTCAATACATTCATAGTAAACAGGAAAATATTATTTCAACAACTAAAAGAAAAAATAATTTAGTTAGACGTAACACCCATTCATGAGTGAAAATAAAAACAACAGGATGGATCTTACATGCGTTGTATTGCACAAGAGAACCAAACTCAGAAAAGTATATATTATATGATTCCATTTATGTGAACTTCAAGAGCAGGTGAACTGACTTATAGTTTGGGATATAATAAGTAGTCCCTTCTGTGGATGGGTGTTTAGAAGAGGCATGATAGAGTCTTTGAGGTGTTGGGAATTTTCTGTATCTTGATTTCATTAATAATGGCATGGTTGTATACATATATAAAAATTTATTGATCTGCACACTTATTTCTTAAAATATCTCAAAACAATTAAATGACAGAGCAATAGAGATAAAAAAATATTCTCAGCACTGAGAGGAGGACAAAACCTTTCTCATAATTGCAACACCTGAACTTTCCTTCTGCCTTTATGCTGCTTTATTTTTATTTCAATTACTTTCACATACATACACACCAAAACAAAGAAAGAAAAACACTCATAAACATTAAAAATAATGACTAAAACATAATGGGTACTCAGTAAATATTTCTTTAATGAATGAATGAATATGAGAACACTCCTAATTTTGTGCACAGCACAATGTTGTGATATATTGCTTGGTATTTTTGTTGTTAATATTTGTTATCTGTGTATGTGTTGTCGTCAGATAGACTTTAAATATATTATTAACTCATTTACTGAGGTACCATTTTCTGAGTTCTTTGAATATTTTCCACCAATCGCTGATATCCAATAATATATTTCTTTAATTTATAGTTAATAAATTTATGGCTTAAAATCTACTCATCAGTTGCAATGGAGGCATTATAAGCACTAGAGTAGTGAAACACATAATGCCTGCCTACCCTAGAATATACGTGATTTGAAGAAAACCAAGGTAGTATGTAAAGAAGTAATATGCTTAAATCATAAGGGGGAAGGATTCCAGAGGAAGCTAATATTAAAATAACATATGGTCGTGTAATCAGAAGAGAGATCTTAACGAACTTAAGGATGATCTAAAACTTCAGATATATGTGCAGCAATATTCCAAGTAGTGGAAACACAATCAGATAATTATTTTCTCCATAAGGTATTTTATTACCTCATGTTATTTGGTTTTTCTCCCCCAGTTTTGGCTGAAAAATATATTTCCTTTGTTTCACTAAGTACCTTCTTGATTATACATTTACTGCTCAAAGCCATTTAAATAATGCTATTTATGAGACATAATTAAAATTCTTATTTTTTCAATGAAAAGGACAATTCATCACTAACAGTCCCAAATAATCAGTATAGCTTAAACAACTCGGGATTATTTTAGTCATACAGAAGCTGGAACAAATTAGTTGAGAATCAAGAAGATCTAGTTTCTTAAAGATCTCCAAATCCTAATAAACGGGCAGTTTGGTGTGAAAAAAGAAAACGGCTAAAAATTCTCAGCAGGACCTTCAGTATTTCTATAGGCTTCTTGAAAAAAAGGGGCATGAACTGATATATGCTATTGTAGCAAATATTCTTAGTAGTACTGGTATCTTTAAATTGTACGGATAGTTTTAATTTAAATTAAACTCATTGTTATCAGTCCCTGCAGATGTGTGAAAAGTTTACTGTCTAAATGGCACCATAAAGTGAAACTGAATAATACAACAATAAAAATGAAGGCAGGTTAATTAAAATGAAACCCATGAAGACTTCTCTGGGAGAGACATCCTATTTCATATTGTAAGTCAAATCCTTCCCTTTCTCCCATTCCCCACATCTCCAAGTTCTTAGACTTACAATTGGAAATAAAATTTTATAATAAATTTGAGTAAAGAATGCATGTCAAAACATACAAATGTATGTGGGCTTTTTAAAAATTCCATTTTCTCTTTTTCTGCTTAAAAAAAAAAAAAGAATTTAAATCATTCCAAACAGTATATTATGAAGGCGAGCAATCAGCCCAGACAAGCTGAAAGGAAGAAAGAATTTGCCCCAGAAATAAAAGGAGGAGAACAGCTAAAAATGAAATATTTTGTGTTATTTAAATTGCAAATGTGGTTATTTTTTTATCAATGTCTCCAATACTGTTTTGGCAGCTTTGAATAAATGATGAAAGGAGCATCTTTTTCTCACCACTGTTATCAACAATTTAGACAGGACAATTAATTTCTCCTAGGTGCATGAGGAGCTTTTTCTCCTCAAAAATTTTGCCAGTTGATTTAAGGTCAGGGTTTCCATCTCCTTGGTGGTAGATTTGATAATTTCATTAAGAAATCGTGTCCATGGTGGAGGGTGGGGTGATGGAAAGTAAAATCAGGACTAGAAGGGTGATTATTTTTTGTAGAGAATTTGTAAACATGTCGTTTTCTACCATTTCCTTCATTTTACACTGACAAATTTGAGGCTGTAGTTAGCATTTCAACTTCTTGAAAAGATTATTTACAAATATTGTAATTTTTTTAATGTTTATTTGTTTTTGAGAGACAGACAGCAAGCAGGGGAAGGCAGAGAGAGAGGGAGATAGAATCCGAAGCAGGCCCCAGGCTCTGAGCTGTCAGCCCAGAGCCCGGTGCGGGCGGGGCTCAAACTCACGAAGGGTGAGATCATGACCTGAGCCTCAAACTCACGAAGGGTGAGATCATGACCTGAGCCGAAGTGGGACGCTTAACCGACTGAGCCACTCAGGCGCCCCTATTTAGTCCTTTTGATAATGGTAAGGATCCTCCGTTTTTCCTAAACACAATATGAAGTAAATATACCTGTCAATGTCATTTCAACTAAGTCGTATAAACTTGGAGAGGAGTGTGGTCATAGCAATTCCTAGATTTCCATCAGAAAAAGAAAGTTCAGTTCCTGCATCCTGGCCTCATAAAAGAGCAATTATTTTAGTCGTTGTTTACTGCCTACCCTCTCTCCAGGTCAAGCTAATTCTCAGGGGAAGACTCTCTGCTTAGTACCACCTACAGTCCCTCAGGCAAAGCCCTCCCGGAAACTGCCTAGACCCTTAAGTCTAATTAGCAAGATTCAATCTCCAGTGTCTGGGGAGATATTTCCAAAGAGAGAAAAGACCTCTCTCTTCTTCCCTGTAGAAGATTCTCCTAGCATTAAGAACCTAGGCTGGCCCACGACATTTATTTCTCCTTATGTTTCTTCCATGAGGACGCAGCTAGAGCTAGACTGTTCAGATCTGAGAAAGCCCACAGTGGGCATTATGGGAGTGGCAGAATATGCACACGTGGTGCAGCAAATGCTTTCTGTCTGGCTCTTGCCCTGGTCTCTGTCCTCTGACCCCAGCCAGTGTCACTTCTGAAATTTAGGATGGCACATCTAAGCAAAAGAAAGCACAATTTAACAGTTTCACTAATAAAATGTTAGGTTGAGGTTTTGTTTTTTGTTTTTTGTTTTATTTTTGTTTTTTTTTTGTTTTGTTTTGTTTTTTTGTCTCTGTGCCTGTTTTTCATCTGGGTGGTTGAATGGCTGCCCCACACCAGGAATCCAGTATTTGTAGGGAATCCAGAGGAATAGACTGTCTATTTTTCTTAGACACCCCCCAGGACTTTTTTTGTAATAGCTTATTCTAGGAGAATAGAATACTCTTCTAGATTGTGTTTTTTACAATCTAGAAGATTGTATGGTGTATGCTCTTAAATCTATTGTATGGTATATGCTCTTATCTATTGATGTAATTGTCCCAATAGTCTTGGAAAAGGCAAGATGCAGGCTAAAATACAGTTACAAGCAAATATTTGCCATAAATCTTTAACTGAAGAGGAGACCAGTATTTACTAATTTTATCAACCTTAGCCAAAGCTAATCTTCTTTGTAAATATATTCTTTGACTAACCCACCCAGGCTGGTCTCTTCTTCCTCTGATATCCTATAACACTCTTTAAAAAGTCAATTATTTTGGGGTGGCTCAGTTGGTTGGGCGGCCGACTTCAGCTCAGGTCATGATCTCACAGTCTGTGGGTTCGAGCCCCGCGTGGGGCTCTGTGCTGGCAGTGCAGAGCCTGGAGCCTGCTTCCAATTCTGTGTCTCCCTCTCTCTCTGCCCCTCCCCTGCTTGCTCTCTGTCTCTCTCTGTTTCTCAAATAATAAACATTAAAAAAAATATTTTAAGTCAATTATTTTGGCAATTAATTGTATGTGCCTTGTCACATTTCTTCAATGTATTAACTGTTATTTTGAAATTGCTATTTTCCTTATGTTCTCCCCACACACAGGAATGCTTTCTCTCTTTTTTTTTTAAGTGTTTATTTTTTGAGGGGGGGGCAGAGAGGAGGACAGAGGATCCAAAGCAGACTCCACACTGACAGCAGAGAGCCCCAACGTAGAGCTCAAACTGACAAAACTGCAAGATCATGACCTGAGCCAAACTTGGATACTTAGCCGACTGAGCGACCCAGGCACCCCTTCCTTATGTTTTTTTAAATTTAATCCAAATACATTGTGAGATTTTAAATGCACAGATTTACATTTTTAAAACTCTATGACAGTGATGATAATTGTCAAACTGCATTGAGCTCTTACTGCGTGCCAGATATTGTTCCATATATTGTTTTATTTATATATTTATTTATATCAGCACACGGGGTCCTCGCCACAAACTTATGTTATCAAATAACCTTTTCATGGATGTGAAAGGCAAGTAATAGCTAGTAAGAGGTTGAGTTGCATTTGTTCCATCCTCCAACATTTGTTCTAAAAAACAGCAGATATTTTACACACAGAAAATACTGACTTTGAACCCACTATGGGTACAATGAGGCCCTCAGACTCCCACCTGTGATGATATTTATGAGTTTATAGTCCAAGGGGTTCATATCTCTACCTTTACATGGAAGAGAAAACCAAGCCTCTGTCAAAAACAAACAATACTATAGAACACTAGAGTTAGATGAAATACCCATTTTCCAGTCTTTAACCTCTTCTCATGTTGCAGTCACAGAGCCATTGGTGGAGAAGGCAGGACTCTCGTCCAGAGCCTTTTCAATTTAGTCTAAGTTGAATTCCCAGGAAATATTTTTATTGGGTTACTACCAGGATAGGCTGTTAGTAAATTAATTTATAAAAGAAAGTTTCCCTCAAAAAAGGCCTTGGTAGCAAGGCTTTAGCAAGAATTGCTGAGTACTCCATGAGTAATAGATTTAAGGAGGTCAACAAAACAGACATTTTTATTTTACACTATATGGTATTTTATTACATCAATCTTTTGGCCTCCATGTGGTAACCTTTCAAAAACTTTTTAGAGCAATTTCTTAAAACCACTTATTGAATTTAGCTATAATAGAATCTCACAGAACTCCACATCATTTTTTTCTTCGTGATGAAATCTAAGACATTCTCTAATTAGCCTGATTTTTTAAAACATAACTCAAATAAAGACAAGGTAAAGAGTTCTTGACATTTCAGTATAGCTTATTCTTCGTTTTCCAGTCATTTATCAAAAAATACTTTCAACATTAATTATAGTCCATATATATTAGACTTTGTGATCACATGTACAGATGAGTTTAAAAGTAAGCTGATTATTTTCAGGAGTTTTTTGGCACTTTCTAAATTTTATTTTTAGTATTTATTTATTTTGTGATAGAAAGCATGAGTAGGGGAGAGGCAGAGAGAGGAGAGAAAGAGAATTCCAAGCAGGTTCTGCACTATCAGCATGGAGCCCAATGTGGGGCTCGAACTCACGAATCATGAGATCATGACCTGAGCTGAAATCAAGAGTTGGACGCTTAACTGCCTGAGCCACCCAGGCACCTCAAATTTTTGCATATTTTAAAATATGCTAATTAATCACTAATTTATCCAATCTTTAAATTGGTAAATCTTCATTAAAAAAGTGTATTACATATTAAGTGTACCAGGATCTAAAGATATTTTGCTAGGCAAAACAAACACATACCTTGCCCCCAGTCTCATGAGGAAGTCAAAATTAATGGAGAAATTACATCAATATATAAATTCTAACTGTATCACCTCTATGAATCAAAATATATTAGTAACTTTGAAAACTTATAGAAGATATGTATCACCTCTGTCATGGAATTGTCTAATACAGGTAGTGTTACTGCAGGTTTTGTTTTTTGTTTGTTTCTTTGTTTGTTTTGTTTTGTCTTCCAGCATCTCTGTTGGATATTGAACTCTCATCCACTAGGTAAATGGGAGCCAACAAAGCAGCAAAGCTGTGAAACTACACCATATGAAGAGACATTCCTTTATTTCCAATGCTAAATAAGAAAGCTTTAAAAATGGCAACTGTTGATGAAGGCATATTAGTGTGTTGTTACTCTATAGGGGAAATAAGACCTCAAGGGTCATTTCCTTATCAAAAACCTCATTCAAAAAATATATTAATGTTTTGTACATGAAATGTTTCCAGGTGAAAAAATTGACTGCAAACACAGATACAGTTTACTTGAAAAAGTTGGCTCTTCTAAATTGATCAAAGTTAAGTCAAACATAGATAAAAGTCACTGTTAGGATCCTGTTCCCTAGCAACTTAGAACTCCAGATTTCTCTTCCAGAATGCACTCCCAGCTGTCTCGAATTGGCTTATGATCATTGTTTCTGCTGATATCATTGACATTCTGTTTTATATTCTATCTTTACTTTGTGTTAAGAAATGTTACCTGAATTTGTTTAAGCTGTTTACTTCCTCCTTATCACTTTAACTTTGTCTGAGGGCAGCTGGCACTTTGAATGAAAAACAGTACAATATAACTCATTTCTTCCTATTTATCCAACTGAAATGAAATCCCCAGTTTACCAAAATATACATTTTAAAAATGTACACCACCATTTGTATAAAATTAAGAAAGTAGTTTATTACCTGAGAATACGATGGTAAAAACAAACAAAACTCCACAAAAACTGACAATTATCTTTTTTAATTACTTATTTATTTATTTTCTTTAATGTTTATTTATTTTGAGAAAGAGAGACACAGAGCATGATCAGGGGAGGGGCAGAGAGAGAAGGAGACACAGAATCCGAAGCAGGCTCCAGGCTCTGAGCTGTCAGCACAGAGCCCAATGTGGGGCTCGAACTCACAGACCGTGAGGTCATGACCCGAGCCGAAGTTGGATGCTTAACCAACTGAGCCACCCAGGTGCCCCTATTTTTGTTTTTTGGTTTTTTTGTTTGTTTGTTTTTGGTTTTTGTTTGTTAGTTTGTTTTTTGTTTTTTGGGGTTTTGTGTTTCTTTGTTTTTTTTGTTTTTTTTGTTTTTTTGGTTTTTTTTGTTTTTTTTTTTTGAGAGAGAGAGAGATGTGTGTGCAGGAGCATGGAAGGAGCTAAAGGAGAGAGAAACTTAAGTAAGCTTCACGCCCAGTGAGGGCTCCAAGGCTGGGCTCAATCTCAGGGCTTTGAGATCACAACCTGAGCCAAAGTCAAGAGTCAGATGCTTAACCGACTGAGCCATCCAGGTGCCTCCACAATTACATTTTAAATAACTGTCCTACCTCGTCTCCTTCAACCATACCAAATTCTTCATTTCTAACAAGATATCTTTCTTATCTAATTATTTGAGAAAATAGAAGCTTTTCATTCATAAGTTATATTGTTTCAACCTACTCTTTAACTTCATATCCTATTAATTATCAAGACTGGGTGACTTCACCCCTGCCCCCAACACTTTAAATTTTGAAGTTAAGATACATCTTTGTTTATTTTACTTTATAATCCTCCCATAGTACATCTTAACCAGCTGCATTCACAAAATTATGGAAATGTCCCCGCTCCCTATTAAAATCATGGTTGGAAACCACTGCATCAGTAGACAATTATTACTGTCATTAGAAAATGTATATTAGGTACATGAGGTATCTTAGGTGCTCATCTAATAAGAATTTAGAAATATCCCATTAATAAAGCATTATAAAGATAGACATAAAATGAATTAATTTACTGCCATTATAGATGTTTATGCAAACTAATTTTAGGGAGCTAATAACATTTATGGTTTATCCTACAGTTTCAGATCAACACCAATTCATTATATTTTTACATCTGCAAAATGTATATTTCTTTAAAATACTTTAACTGAAATTATTTATACAGATGAAGCATAAAAATGCATTTGAATCTGTTAATTTCCTGACATAAACTTGACTAATTATTTTAAAATTCAGATGGCAAAAATATCTCAGCACAAAATATCACGATACCTTTGCAATACATTTAAATTTATACAATGCTAAATTATGTTTATGGAAAGAATATGATAATCAAATACAATTTGGAACATTTTTTTTTCTGATGCTTTCCAATAAAATTTCTTGAATGGGTGTTAAACAAATGTATAGATATCATCCAGAATTTGAGAAATACCATAGTTAGCTACCCAAATCAAAACTAATCAGAAACAGAATTTACATCCTTGAGTTTACAAACCTAAATAAAATATTACTTCTAATATTTAGGTTTTTATTCTGAGAAGATTTATATATGAACTAGAGTGATCACCAGCCAACAGCCAGGTTAATTACACCACATTGTGTCAGTGCCATGTTGTTCTCAAGCAGAAGTAATGTTAAAAAGCCAGATAACGTGAAGTCAGATATTCAAAGACAAACAATTGTGGAGCTATTCAAATTATAGAAAATGTGCGATGATGGTTTGAATGAGCAAATTGAAGTGAGTATCTTTTTTCAAATGTCTGTTAATGTTAATAAGCAAAGAGGCAGAGTACTGGAGCTCTACTAATCAGGAGTTGTCAATGGTGGGTCAAAAGAACTAAGTGATGGAGGCAAATTTTATACACTTAGTAATAAGTAGGAGATTATTATGTATGATTTTATCTTAATTGGTTTTGAAAATTAATTGGATGGTAACAAAAGCTGGCATAAAGCTTTTCATTTGAATAGAACAATTAAAAACCCCAAAAGGCTTAGAGTTGATGATAACCACTCTACTGGATTAACTCCTAGCTATAAAATCAGAAGAGATTTATTATTTATCTGAAAATTGAGTTAATGTTAATGACTAATGTATGTTACTTAGCTGGGTACATTTCTACTTTTCAAAGCATGTTTCTTCGGTCAAGGTCAAGTCTGTATAAAATTGATATAATAGTAAATGACTTCCATGACTACCTTTTTTTTTTCTCATTCAAAATTGGAAAAGTATATAATGAAAGTAATAGAACATAGTATTTATTACCCTTTACTCCAATAACTGAACTCTTTTTTTTAGTCTTCTGTAATATCTGCCATACTAAAAGTAATATGTGGTTTAAATTAGAAATAAGAACAATCATTTCTATATTTACTCATCTTCATAAGGTTACAATTATATATATCATCCTTTTCTAAATTAATTTCTGAAAATTTCATGTTATCTTTTAACATAGTCATTAAAACAGAAATACATGTTCTAGCATTGATATTTGTTAAAGATAAGATATTTTGGAATGAACCCTAGTGTGTCAGCAACTGATGGATAGAGTCACTCTTAATCATGTTAAAATTAACACTGATCATTTATTTCCAGAATCTTAAGTGTTAGAAAAATATATATTATTATAGAATAATATTTAGTCATAAATGACGTACATATATTTACAGTACTGATGCAATGATATGTATTTCTAGAGTTATGCTTAACTGGTTAATATTCAACAGGGCCCATTATCTCTTCTAGCTTTTATCAACTAATTTTATTTATTTATTTATTTATTTACCTACTTATTTATTTATTTTTAATATTTATTTATTTATTGAGAGAGATTGAGAGAGACAGAGAGCAAGCAGGGAGGAGCAGAGAGAGAGAGACGGAGACACAAAATCAGAAGCAGACGCCAGGCTCTGAGCTGTCAACACAGGGCCTGATGCGGGTTCCAACACATAATCCATGAGATAATTACAGGAGCCAAAGATGGACTTTTAACTGACTGAGCCACCAGGAGCCCCTCTTTTTCTTTTTTTTTATTTTAAAAAAGTGTTTATTTTTGAGAGAGAAAGAAACAGAGTGTGAGATGTAGAGGGGAGAGAGGAAGACACAGAATCCGAAGCAGGCTCCAGGCTCTGAGCTGTCAGCACAGAGCCCGACTTGAGGCTCAAAGCCACAAATCTTGAGATCATGATCTGAGCTGAAGTCAGACTCTTAACTGACTGAGCCACCCAAGTGCTTTGAACCAATTTCTTATCAGATATTACAAACCTACTCTGCCCATATTTTACCTTCTTACTGTTTAAAAAGGAGTGGCTATGTTTTAGTGTGTCACCAGATTTTTAAGCAGATTATTTAGAATCAATGCCAACTGCTTTGGGTATTTACATAAATGAAATGAAATGAAAGGATTAGTCTAGATTTTATTCAGTTTTAATATGCAATGTAGATTTTGTTTCCTATAAAGATATGGAATTAAAAACAGGATATTTTAAAGGGAAAAATGTTTTCTTTAAATTGAGTGTATTTATCTTCCCTTTAAAATATATTTGTAAAAAATTTATGTAAGGTTAACATTCCTCAATTACCTTTGTAGTTAATTTATTACTCTGGTAAGTGAATTTTATTTTATGCTCACACTAACAAAACATTGGAATGCAATGGAAATTTAGAGCATGTCTGGACAGATGGAAATAATAAATAAAGCAAGAGAATGAATGAACAGAGTGAAACAGCAGAAAGTATATTATCTCAACAAGAAATGCTGGATTTTGTCTTTTGAAACCTGTTCCAAATCAGTAAGCTTTTTATATTCGCCAGGAGTGTTTGTTTTCACATTTTCATAGTCGTTCAGCAGTCCTTGACAAGCTCTTTGTGGCTAAGAAAATTTAAAACTACTTTGAAATTCTCTGAGCAACTCACAGATACCATCAAAATATACTGCCATAGTATGAAGAAAAGTTGAAGAATTATGCCTTTAAAATTGTGCCAAGAAACCTAGCCAGCGTCTTTCTGTCTCTCCTTATCAAGCAGAATTCTACACTGCCTGCCTTTGGGCTAGGCAATTCCGTAGACATTTCTCATACAACTGCTTACTGCAAAAGTTTTAGACCAGAAAAGACTTACTTTTCTCACTCTGGGGAAGTAACATAGTATAAGAAGAAAAAATAGTATGCAAAAGCAGGAGAACTGTGTCTGCCATTAACCAACAAATGATGGAAACTCTCCAGCATTTGGATTTTATATCCAGAAAATAATGGAAGTGCATTGTGGGATCTCTAGTGCCCCATTTAGCTCTTAAAGTATGAATCTGCTACCTTTCTGGTCAGTTAAATATCCAGGTCTTATTATAAAGAGTGTGACCAGAATTTGACTATATGACACATCGCAAGGCCTTCCTCTAAGCTGCATAGTCCATTGAAAGGAACAAATTGTGAGGTGGCAGGTAAGTAAGGAAAGGAGAAAAGGAGAGTTTATATCCAGCTGCTTCTTGACATCTTGTATTGTCCAGGTACCTCGAATAAAGCACTCCCCTTTACGGATCTGATCCTTTCCCAGTGTTTGTCCTGTTAATGAATGACACCACCATCCAGAAACTTTGAAAGCTAAAAATCTCTCCTTTAAGTCCCAAACTAAATCCATCACTGAATCCCATTTGTTATAGCTGCTGAAACCATGCAACTGTATTCATATCTCTCATCTCCATGTATTACAATATTTTCATTAGAGGCTATAACCTTTTAAGTTGCCTACTTCAATGCAATTTTTGTCTTCCCCAGCCAAACTAGTCTCCATTCTATAACCACCAAGTTCTTCTCACGATATACCTTCTGGTCATATCATTCCAAACCTCAATGTTGAAGACAATGCCTCTGTGACTTCCCGTTGCTCTTATGATGAAGCTAAATCGAACATAATTTTATCCAGTAGAACTTTATGCCATAATGGAAATGTTCTCTGAACTTTCCAGTCTGGTAACCACTAGCCACAAGTGGCAACTGAGAACATGAAATGTGACTAGTTCAGCTGAGGAACTAAATTCTCAGTTCTATGTAATTTTAATTCCTGTAACTCCAAATTTAAATAATCACATTATTTGGTGGCATCCACATCGGGCACTGTAGCTTACAAATACGTCCGCTGCATCATCTGGTCTTTACCCCTTCTCAAGCCCTTTCCTATACCAAATCCTTCATCCTCTTGATCTCTCTGACTCACTCCTTCTTTAAGTTATGCAAATTCCATTTCGTTCCCGGATGCCTCAGGGAAACTTTACACACATTATGACATCTAATGGGAGACCTCTTCTAGTTAACACCAATCATCCTTCAGATTATCCAAGAATGAAACAAATTTCCTTAAGGAATAAAGAAGCACCCTTCTTCATTGTCCTTGCCACAGTTTCAGACTTAACATTTATGTATGTGTTTTTTTTGATACAACTAGATTACAAGATAAGGGCATGGACCACCCTTGCCTAGCAAATTACTCTAGTGCTTAGCACATAGTAAGCATTCCATAAATATTAATTACATGAAGGAGTGACTAAATATTCTGTAGCCCAATAGCTTCAATTTGACTTGAATTTTTCTGGTAATATATTTGGCAAATCTTTCTAAGCATACAAAGCAGCAACTAAAGAAAATTTACCAAATTGCCAACCTTTTCTCAGACCAACAAAGGTATGGAAATTGAGTTTCCTTGGTATTTACAGATTCGGAAATCATCCAGTAACATTTGAGATAAAAGCTCAAACAAACAGGGATTGTTAATAATCAATTTGCCTGAAACAGCCTAAACTACATTCAGGCTGACAAGTTAGTGAAGAAAACTTTCATAACCTTCACCAACAACCTGAGCTGCACAAATCCCTCTGCTCTTGATATCTTAATTTAATCCCTTTTGAAGTCATTTGTTCCTGTAACTAGCATTTTAATCTCCTTGTGTGCTTCTGGTTGTCCCCATTTCACACTTGTTATCAGTATACTCTTCTGCAGCTTAATGCCTTCAAAGAGCCAAGCCTAGTTTTACTGTAACTCAGATTTTTAAGCTCCTTTTCAAGGATCTTCAACTTTTAATCTTTTTCTTCATCCTAATTCCATGAATACATCTTGCGTTTTTGAGGGGACAGGTTTATAGGGCAGTCTGTGCATTCATCCAGCTTGCCCCCTACCTTGAAGACAAAGAAGTTGTCTCTTGAAATTCTCTAACGGGCATGTAATACGGACTAATATACTCTACATCTAGATGACTGATCATACAAAATCATTCAGTAATCTAGTCATTATAATTCCATAAAGCACTAGAGACTATCCAATAAACTCTATATCAAATCTCTTTAGTCAAATGACATGTATGTGAAGGTATGCTAAGGACATTTACATTTGGACCATTTCAATATAACACAGGCTGTAAATGCATCATGGTATGGGGCCAAATTTGTATTTCAACAAATACTTATAATATTTATGATACATATGTTTATGCCACTATCTAACATTCTGAATCCTACCACATCAATTATAATAATAAAATAACACTTATCCATCATTCAGTAATATTAAATGAACTAATGTAGTTCAAGCACCTAGTTATAGTACATTTGCAAATGTTAAATACTTTTGCTTCCTATTCTCTGTTTCCATTCTTTTATTATTAACATTTTTCAAAGCCTTCCCTCCAAGAATTCTATTTTATAGGCTCAGGACTGTCATCCTCAGCTGAAAGCAATGATGACACAGTCCTTCAGTATCTTCGTCCTACCTATTAACTAGCATTATTTTTGTACACTGAGACCAAGTTTTCAGTGTCGTTGGACCCCAGATAAAAGCAAGTCTATGAGGTGACAATGTGGTCATCAGCATCTTTCTGCCAAGTTAACTCTAACTATCCTACATGATTTTGCCTCTTATTCCAATTCCCTGTTGCCATTGGAGCACCATCACCTACATGGCCAGGACCATGGCTAGCTCTTTCTATTCCTCTGTTCTTGGGAGGTAGATCCAACTGTCTCCATCCCTAAACACTGGTCTTAATTTTGAACAGATGAGTGACTTGGAAACTCATTCCTGCCCTTCATTGAATGTCAACTCTTGAATGTCATTTTCACTTTTTCCATCATATTACAACTTTGGGGATAACAACACCATCTGAACCACACCTAAGTTTGCCATTGTGTGTTAGATTGTCTGGCTGCCATTGCAAAAGCCAGCCATCATAGCTGGTTAATTAATCTGCTCTTTTGGCCTTATCTTTTTCTCCCCAATTGCATGCCTCTGATGTCAGTGTCTGTCTCTCCAGCCTGACAGAGGTATCTTGTTAAAATGAAATCTTTTATGCAACCACCAGGAAATTAGGAGACATAGGTTCTCATTTAGCAAACCTAAGCAAAAATGTGTTTTCCAGTAAAATATAATCATTGGCTATTATACAGATGAGGTAATAATAGATACAGAACAAAAATGATCTAGCAATAATTGTTGATATCTCATTTTTAAAGCTAAGGAAAACAACCTAACTTGTAAGTAGATCTTACAAAATAAACTAAAAGTTGGGGCGCCTGGGTGGCTCAGTCGGTTGAGTGGCCAACTTCACCTCAGGTCATGATCTCACAGTCTGTGAGTTCAAGCCACGTGTCGGGCTCTGTCCTAACAGCTCAGAGCCTGGAGCCTGATTCAAATTCTGTGTCTCCCTCTCTCTCTCTGCCCCTTCCCCACTTATGCTCTATCTCTCTCTGTCTCTCAAAAATTAATAAATGTTAAAAAAAAATAAAACAAAAACTAAAAAACAAAAACAACTAAAATCGCATAATTCTACTTCCCCCTGACACTCACTCCCAAATCCCAGGTCATGAATTCTCTGAGGTCAATAGTAAAGTTTCTATTTTCTGAGTTAATGTAATGACATTTGAGCAACCACTGACCTGGAAAATCTGGAGGACACAGCCTCCTAAGTCTGATAGCTTTTCCAAGTAAAATGCCTGTCCTCTGTAGTGGTAGCATAGCACACACTCAATAGCAGGCATCTCTCAGCTTGGCTTCCTCCAAAATGCTGGAGGTGCTAAGGGAATAGCTTAAAATATAAGATGGAAGCTCCAAGCCAGGTGTGTGTTCAGCTGACGTCTGCTCTAATTTTAAATTCTTTAACCTTAAAGCAACACATTGTAAAATCTGTTAACATTTGTTATCTTTAAAGCTATTACTGCCATAAAAACAGAGACTTTTACTCCCTTGGTAGACTTCAAGAATTTCCTAAGATGCTTGACCTAAAACCTATGGAAGTTTTATAGACCAATTTTCGGTCAACTCAGAACCAGAAAGAAAATGTTTATTATTTAATAATAATTTGTCTCTAGTTTGTTTGACCATTTCTAATTAGAATATCAAAGGAAGCATAATATACAAATGTATAGGTCAAATTTCATTACAACCATTATAATAATAAGCAACTCAAAGATAAACATACTATCCAATGCAACCAAATGTTTAAACAACCATCTTAGAAGCAATCATAACTAAAAATTCACAGTAAAAGAGATTTCACTCACTCATTAAAGTTTAAATTCAAAAGATATTAAGAAAAAAGCCTTTGACACAAGATCTATTCTGACTGTTCTAATAAATACATAAGTTAATGTTAGTCTTATTATTAAAATGTCTGTTAAATTTCCTGTTGCTTCTCATAAATTGGATAAGCAACTGTGATTAAGAAAGGCAAATAGTTTCAAGAAAATAAAAACCCAGGAATAAAATTTTTTAATATTTTTAATCCAGTTGATTTTCTTTCTCTATATATGTATGTTTCCCCCAAGTTCAGGTTACAGAGAATTATTATTAATCTTTTTCTCATTATATATTTCATGGCAAACCATTTCATAAGCTATTAAGAATTATTTAAAACCCCGGTTTTAATGAATGACTTATATTATCTGAAATGGTGATGGTACCATATGCACACTTCATTATTATATATTTTAGTTATTTCTTAGTTAGTCTTTACTGTAAAGAAGATGCTATGAAAATCCTGTATATACATTTCTTCTAACTTATGAGTATTTTCTTGAGATAGATTTCTACAAGTGGAATTAATGATGCAAATAATATTTACAAAATTATGATTTTTAATACATAATGAAAAAATGTTCTAAGAAAGTTTTTACCAATTCACACTTCTACCATGACTATATGGGGATGCTTGGTTCAACAAACTATCTTCAGCCCTGAGTATTATTTTTAAAATAAAATCTTGCCCCGTTTGAGATATTGAAAAGAGATACTTACTTATAATTCTTGTTATTAATAAGATATGATAAATTCTACACAATTTTTACAAAGAGTTTGCTTACATCATTATATTTTTATTTAAAATGTGTTCTTTTACTGACATAAGTGAAATAAATTATCACTTATCTATCTACCTAATTTATCCATCTATCTGTTTAGACATCTAGGAAATCAAGTCTTGCCTGTTATTTGCAAGAAATATTTTCCTAAAATGTCATGTTTCTCTTAATTTTAGCTATTTCATTTTTATTTAGGTAAGGTATTTTTAGGTAGCTTTATTTGAAAATTTTTCTTTTGTGTTCCTTACACTGCTTTTATTTCTCTTATGGTTTCATTATTGATAATTTTTAGCTTGTAGTTTATAATCCATAATTTACTATGTTTGAATTGATGTCCAAATTGATATATTTTCCCAAATTCCTAACATTAAATACAATTTACCTGATAAAGGATTCCTTTTCTATTCATCCTGTGGTCTGCTTAAGGTCTACATTCTTCTCCTATACCCAGTCTTTTGCATCTTATACCAATACCAGATTGGTATAAAATTTTTAGTTTTAGAATACATTTTAATATGAACTAAAATGAAAGAAACACAAAGTAAATAATGATAGATATGTCTTTATCTCAGTCCCTTACCAGCCAAGGTGTTCTTGCTCATGTTTCATGTTTGTCTAGGTTGGCTGCAGCTCTTCTGGATGCTTTCACTCTGGAACATTGCAGATTCACGGGCTGAAGGAAAAGATACATAGCTGGCTATTAGAATACCCTCTGTACCCATACGTCATGGCCAAATCCAGTCATAAGGCAAGGCCTGAATTCAAAAGGTTGGAATCCCATTCTCTTCCCACGAGAAAGGCACAATGAAACACAAGGTACAAGTTTACACTAAATCAACTTTACATAATTTAATTAAGTCCAAGAAAGATCTCATTTCACTTTTCACTGAAATTATCCTAAACCCATAAATTAATTTAAGAGGAACTGGCATTTTTACAATACCCAGTTTTCTTATTCAGATACACATTTCTCTTCATTTATTCAAATCTCATCCTCAAAACTGTCAGCTAGGTTTGTACATTTTTAATAGTTCTAAGGAAATTATTCAGTTTATAATAGATAGGTTTTGAATATTTTAATTCAATAAAGAATTCAAAGAATTTTCCAATTATAATTTCAATTGCTTAATAATAATGTATGGAAAAAGTCATTTAAATAATACTTATGTTGTATCTGCCATTTGGTTGGATGTTCTTTTTAATTTGGAATTGTAAGCGATTCCTTCAGGCTGTGCTGATCAATATAGTAGCCACTTGCCACATTTGGTTATTTAAATTTAAATTAATTGATATTAAATTAAATATTAAGTTCCTTGGTCACATTTGTCACATTTCGAATGCTTAAAGACAACATGTAATTAATAGCTACTGCTTTGGACAGTGTAATGCCTGAAGTTCCAAAACCTCCCACAAAAGACCACCAGAGTCATAAGTCAAAGCCAAGCGGCAAGGGTCGTTTATTGCAGGTTCGAACCTGGACCTCTGCGCACTCATTGCCGGTGACGCTAAGAGGCCACGATCAGGGTTGGTATAGCGTTTTTATAGACAGAGACAAATAGCACCGGGGAGGTTTCAAATTATGAGGGGCCTGATTAGTTGATTTTAAAGTAAGGACATTTGTTGTTCTCTGATTGGGCGTCCTTTGTCTGTCCTTTGGCAGGAAGGCTTTGTCCGTTACTTGTGGCAGGAGGAAAAAGGGGGAAGGGGGTAGGTGAGGAATGTGCTAAGCAAGCAGGTTTACAGAAGTGAGAAATGCCGGTTAGTTTATGTACAATCACTTATTCCATTACATATCAGACTACATTTAGGAAGTTTTACAGCCCATTCTACTACACAGCGGGTTACAATCAGGAAGGGTCTCACAATGCTCATAGCAAACAGCAAGCAAAACAGACTTCTCAGCAATTGTATTTTTTATCAAAGATCCATAATAAGCAGAAAAGAGAACCTAGCTTTAAACTAAGGCAGGGCTGTCATTTGGATTCAAAGCTGTTCCTTTCAGACAGGAGCTTTCTGGATCTTTCCATCATTGTAGAAAGTTCTATTAGTGTTGCTGTAGGGCTTCTCATTGTATAACCCTATTATCTGTCTATAATGTTAATTTTTTTCCTTCTCATAGTCATGATTTTTCTCATTTCTCTTTGTGTCCTATTATGTTGACAACATTAAGCAAAATGTGAATTACTGGTGGTGATAGTTTTGTATAACATTTACTAATTTTCTGCTTTTGTTGAAACCATAACCTTGGAGTGCATACACGGCTCTGTGGCCCATATAGTCTGCCCAAAATGTAACTACAACTATTCATTGCCCCTTTATTTTCTAGGCATTTTGTTATGAGAAGTGGTATGGAAAGATGCATAATGAAAAAGCAAGGAAGCACCCAGGAAAACAGTATTTTGGCTGTCTTCAATATTAGCACCAGGACAGTAGAAGAAACACTGTCCAGTTTTTTTGATAGGTAGACAATGAGTCTCCAAGATAAATAGGAAGTTGAAAAGGGATGAAACACCCCACTTGCTGCTCTCAATCAAAGCATGTAGCAAAGCATGCACAACATAGGTTGCAATTTTTAATGAAACTCCATAGATTTTATCATCAGTGGATTATCCTCTTCCAATTCCACCATCCTATATTATAGTATTGTATTTCCTTGTTTTTAGTGCCCTGCATTTTCCCTTTCTTTTTTTGTGTGTTCACAGATCATTTTTCAGTTGAAGATAATGATAAGCTTCATCAGAGTTCACTAGCCAAACACCACATTGAACCAGAAGCTCATCTTGACTTAATATTATATACTCAGACTTTTCATTTACTCACAGTTTTTAGGTAAGTGGACTCTACTCACAGTTTTTGTAGATAAATGGACTTGTAGACCTATAAATACGTTATTGACAATAAACTTATGAGCTAATGAGTGCCATTTACTTAACCTTGTTTTGTGTGAAAGGCACTTTACTAAGCTTTTAAATCATACTTCTGATGGTTTAAACACCACAATAATATTAAACACCTCCTCATTTTAAATTGAGGAAAATAAGGCTCAGACAGATTTAGTAATTTTCCCAAGGTCACAGCTGTAGTACCCAAAGAAGCAGGAATTTGAAACTTAATCTATTTAACTCCAAAGAGATAATTTTTTATTGATAAAGTACTTGTGTATATGTGTGTGTAAGCTTTTAAGAGAGAATTGACAAATAACATTGTATAGTGTAATTTAATTAGAATACATTTAAAGGAAATATTCTTAATTTTTACCAGGAAATAGCAATAGAAAGGTTTTCAGAAATAAAACACAAAAATAGTCTTTGGTTCCCTTGTGAAACACAGGTGTATTGAAAATCTGAGATTAAATTTTGCTGTATTAAACATTTTTTAGGATGACTTGTGATTTTGTCACTATCTTGGGAATATAAAGGGAGGGGAATATTTGAAACAAAAGGAAGTATATATGCATAAAACGCTTTTTATACTTACTGGCTTTGTAATTGGGCATCTATGACCATTAAAACCTCTAGCCCCAATAAAACTTCCCAGAAACAACGGTATTTGTGGCACATATTGATCATGTTTCTCATTATATTGCTTTATTTAAAGTGAAAATTTTGCCCCCCAATGTATACATTAAAGACTTCCATAAGTATCAACTGCCTCAAACTACAATTGTATAAATGTCCTATGGGACAGTAACGTAAATTTATGCTAATACCTCATTTTGTTAATAAAAGTGCTTTTTCTTAAATAAATTCACATGCATGAAAATCTTTGTTACCTTCATAATAAAACATATTAAAACTAATTTGTAAAATCTTCACACAGAATTTTCTCAGAAACAACGTGAAAGCATTTTGATCGACGCTGCCAAAGAAAACTTTGCATTTAGGCGTTCAACTAGAATATGAGTAAGTTTATTTCATTTTGAATGTTTCTATTTCTCTAATTTTAAATTTATATGAGACTGCTTTCAATAGCATAAAATTAATGATTGATATTAGACACTGAATTTGGGAAAATTCAACTTCATAAAAATTACTACTAGACATATATAGGAAATTTCTCTTTTCCTTTCTCTCGTTTTGGAAAAGTATGTGGGAAATACAGAGTAGACCAGAGGGCCTGAGGAGGGAAATGGATGATTTAGGGATAAGAGCTAAGAAATACCACTCTCATGAGACTGTAAGCTTCATAAAAGCAGGGGTCATATGTGCCTTTTATATGACATCATCCTCATAATCCTGCCCTCGATAAATATCCATTCAATGATAGAATAGCCAAATGAATGAATGATAAGTAGCATAGGCTTACCTGTACACAGTTTAAATTAATAAAAAAACTATATAAATCTCATATTTTCAAAACACAGTTTTTTTGTTTCCTTTTATTTATTCTTGTCAAACATTACCACTCCACCCCTATTCCTCAGTCTCGAATAGAATTCTCTTCTCCATACCTCTCTTCTACCTCTTATGTCTATTTCTGATCTTGTGGGACTGCCTACTAAGGTGTGCTTTCTTTGGGATGTCTTGAGGTTAACTCTATACTGTGGAGTAAATTGCAAAGGATGCCTATCCTTAGCACTCAGATAACTGAGATAATCTACTTACACATATCACATACTCACATATACCCTCTCATGCACACATAGTCATACCTTCATCTCCATGTACATAATATTATTAATAGTAAGCATTTATTAAGTATTGCTTAGAAAATATACTTTCATGTACTTGTATACTTGTAATATAGTAAAATACGTATACTAAGCGTACAAGTATTTATAGTAGGCATTTGTGCTTATTACATGCATGTTGCATATAAAAATGATTACGACATCACAACCTTATGGGCACTGTTTATGGCCTTGCTATCAACACACCTAAGGCCCAGAGCAGCTGAATAATTACCTGAGATTACACAGCTGGTGAGTCGCTGAGCCGTGCTTCACAGGCCTTCAGAAATGCTTTTAACTCTGATTTTATACTGTATGTTACCAGGTGGAAAATTTCTGTGCCACATATGGAGTCTGTTTTACTAAGAGGTAATTGTTTTAACAGAACAATTTTTCTTTTCCATCTCAGATTACAATCTTTATGAGAATTAAAAGTTGTTGAGGGTTGCCCGGGTGGCTCAGTCGGTTAAGCCACTGACTCTTGATTTTGGCTCAGGTCATGATCTCACAATTCATGAAATTGAGCCCTGCATCGGGCTCTGTGCTGATAGCTTGGGATTGTCTCTCTCTCCCTCTCTCTCTGCCCCTCCCTTGTGTGCTTGGGCACTCTCTCTCTCTCTCTCAATAAATAAATAAACTTTAAACTTAAAAAAAATCGTTGAATGATTGAGTAAATAAATAAATATTAAACTTACCCCTGAAAGAGATGTTAACTTGGGATGTGGATTGTGTTTATTTATGAAGTGTATTTGCCTCAGGAGTAGGAAAAGAAGTAAGGTGAAGGTAATAAACTAAAGCTACGAACTACTGAGTCATTCTCCTTAACTTTTTGAAACATCACCCTAGGATGGGTATTATTATTTCTATATCTGTAAAATACATATATGTGAGAAAATTACGGCTCAGAGAGTTTAAGAAACTTATCAGATAATATAGTTAGTAAGCAGCAAAGACGATATTCAGAAGCAAGTCGGCCTAGCTCCAAAGTCCATGTTCTTAAACTAATTTGCCATATAAATGCCACCAGTGTCTGACATCTCTTGGAGTTTCAACTCTATACATAAATAATTAAGAGAGTTTTTTTATGTTCTGGATTCCAAAACTCTGACTCAACATTTCAAAACTTTGTGGTGATGTACTTACTGAGAAAAGTAAGGAGTTAAAGGTAATGATAATTTAAAATGCATGCTTTATCTAATGGATGATTACTCCAAAATTTACCAGTTTATTTTTGAAATTACAATTTATTCGGACTACAATATCTTTGGATTCGAAATGTGTATATGCTTAAATGTATGAACACAAACTATTGTTTTTACTACAAATTCTGCAAAATAGATCAACAAACAAACAAAAAAAGATGCCAATTCATAAAGTTATCAGCTATCACAGTTCACCTGGATATGCAATCCAACACGCACACTGCCATGAGTTTCACGACACAATCTTGAAAGAAAACTGATCTTCCTAGCTGAATGATCTCTTTATAACAATAGTTTTCCTGATTCAGAAGTTACTTTATATGTTTTAAAATTATTTCATATCTTCTATTCTTTAGAATCTAATCTCTCAATGACAATGGCTAAGAATTGATGAATGGTCCAGTAGAGAATTACATGGTATTTAGCTTTTCTGGAGAGATATGACATTTCAGGTTTAGGATGATTTATCATATGGTTGATATGTCAAGTTTTCCTTTGGGATGTTAGTTATTGCAAGAAATATAATGGATATAGCACTGGTGTATCTGGAGCTGGGCGAGAGTCTGCCTGTCACTCGGGGTGGCTAAGAAAAGCATTGACCACTTACTTACTGGACAAAATCTTCTGAGTTTTGGGCAAATGACTGCTTTCAAACATCTTGATATATTCTGTATGGCCAGTCAGTATTCCCTGCTGGTATAGAGAGCCTTCCCACTCTGATAATTAGTGAAACCATTAGAGGATTCTTCTTGATCAACAAACTTTTATGTGTTGCCAAAACCTGTGCATACCCACAGTCAATATTTGTCAGTGTTAATCCCCTCCTATTTAGGATTCACACTTTACACAGGATACTTTGTTCCTTTTGGGTGCCGCCTATTCACTTAGCTTTTTAAGAGAGGTTAATAAAAAGAGAAGAAATGTGCACACTTTAGGGCTTACCCATCTATTTAGAGAAGTTGCACCCACACACAAGACCCCTGACACTAAAACCAACGTAGCAAGTGATGAGGACTTCTGAGAAGGAAGATTAGACTCAGAACCTATTATTATTAGGGGCTCACCACAGCCAACTGTAGGAAATCAAGGTAAGAAACTATAAAATGGTAAAAAATGAGCACAGACTAGATTCTAAATCACAGCTATGATTCAAGAATGATACTAATTTCTCAAAGGTGATTCTCTGTGATTTAATTTGACATGGAAAATGCCATTCTTTTATGTAGCTAAACCCATGGTTTCCCCAGGTTTTTGAGAAATCTGAGAGGTGATTGTCCAGGAAGAAATGAGTCAGTGCCCAATGGCTTCAACTCTCCCTTGAGTTTCAGTTTCCCTATTACTTGTTCACTTCTATTTCCATTAGCCTATCTTAGGCCAGACCCTGAAAGGGTACTCACTCAACTAGGCACAGTATTAGGCCCAATTTCCTTTAGTAGAGCTAAAACAGGATTTTTGAAAAATAATTTTAATAAGAAATAGGAGAAGAAAATAAATTAAAAAGATAGCATGGAAACAGTCCTGCTAATGAAAAACATGTTTGTTTTTATACAATAGCTATCTCATATTATTTATTAGCTTTGAAACCAAGTATAGGACTCCTTCCAAATAATTCACATTGCCTCTCAAGATGCGAATTCAATAACAAATTCTTTTGAATATAAGGCATTTATTTTTATATACTATAACCTGATGAAGCCTTAATTATAACATATTTTTTACAGCTCTTTTATTTATTTAATTTATCCGTAGGGCCATTCTGTGTATAAGCAGAATAGATAGAAGACTGAGAAGTATTGTTGAGAAATGCTGCTAACCAGTGATATACTGGCTACATAAAGTAACTAAAATGTCCATTTTCTTCCACCAGAAAAGTATTGAAAGCTTTTGATAAAATAAAATACATCATCTGTTTTGCTCACTGAGTCCTGGTTAAGAATGAGCACTAAATATGAGAAGGGGAAATAAATTTGTAAGCCATTGGAAAATGCTCTGTTAGATACCAAATAAAACTGATGTTTACAACTGATGTTATTTCAGTTGTATCATAAACTCAGAACCAAACCCAATTAAAAAAAAATCTAGAAATATTGGGAGAAGAAGTTAAAATTATTTGGTGGTAGATAATATTTCAAAATTAATTGTACAGTTTCAGCAAAAATGAGTCATGAATTATTAGTAATCTCATGACAAGAAGCTCCAAGTTAATTACAGGCTCAGCACGAGTCAACAATGTGAAGGGAGTCTAAAGAAGGCAATGTGACCTTGGAATGGCTAAACAATGCCATTCTCAATCCAGGCAAGGTAGTAATCACCTTACTAAATTCTACACTGCACACCACTCACCTAAGTGATTTTGTAAGCCACATAATTAGAAGGGGAGAGTGGCAGATATCACCCAGAACAAAACTAGCAAACAGTCCAGAAATTCTTCATTGTTACAGACTAAATAGAGCCCCAGAAGTGGAGACGGAAAAATTAGGTTCAAATGGAACCCTTTTTGTTTGATGAGAGTTGAACGGTTTTGGGCTAGTCATTTTCTCACCTATAAAACTTATATAATAATACCATCCCCTTCCTAAAGTTGCTGTGCAGGTCAAATGAAATCATTTACATTAAGGCATTATTCAAGTTGTAACATGCTATGCAAATATTATATGAAAAATAGTTGATCTGGTTCTGAGAATATGATAATATGTGCGAGATGGAGAAGTTTGTTACTTATAATTTCATAGGGTTTCAGGCAGGAGTAAAAGTGAAAATGAAGCAGATTTTGCTTAATGAATAAAAGAGCCTAATAATGACTGAGAATGTACCAATAATATCACAGGTTGCCCCCAAAAAAGTAGCAAGCTTCCTCTCTTAGGAAGAATTCATTGAGAAACTAGATAAAAACGTGGAGTAGATGGTTGTGAAAGAATTTATAGTATGGTCTGTAAATACCTTTCCTTGTGAAAGAGTTTGCCAATATGGTGAAGTTTTGTTAGAATCCCAGTATGTATTTCCAAATCACTTGGTTAAGGACAATTTTACATTTAATACCAATTATAACAATACCAATTGGAGGCACTAGCACTTATAAAACACCAATCATATTACATACAATAAGTCCAGACTATTTGTATGGTCTTTTACAATTTTTAAAGCCGTTTGTATACATACTTGACCTGGGAAAGAAGGAAGAGACTATATTTAAGCCCTATTTCTCCTATCCCTAATATAATATGGCTGATAATAGGACAAGAATTAGAAAGTTTGTTGTCCAAAATGTTGTTCCACATTTCTTGTACACGCACATTTTCTAATCTGGCCCCCAAGATAATGCTTAGAAAAACCAGCTTATGTGGATCAATACTGTAAGAGCAAAGTAAGTCAACATAGGCAACAGCAAGCAGAGTAGGCAGAAAAAAAAAATTCTAAACCACCCAGCAAAGAATTGCCTTGTGAAATTTACAGCTTTACAAATCTTGTGTGGCTCTTTAAACAGAAAAAAAGCTCAACTCTTTTTCTGACAAACCCTATCCGTGATTCTACTTGGAGAAATAAGAGTAATCAAATCTCATGCTTCAGAAATAAGCTGAACACTGTAGGGGTCAGGAAGATGTTTTTTCCTTTGTAACGCTGTTCCACTTGACAATTGGCTCAAAGCAAAGAAGGCGGCACTTCGGGCTTCTTTGCTTCCTTTTGATGCATCAGCACCAGTTTGTCTAATAGCCACAAAGGGCAAAGGCCCTTAAGAGGAAGGACAAATGCCAGCTTCCTAATCTGAAGGTGTTATGCAAAATGCAGACAGTTTATTCTCCTTGTTGATCAGGACTCTCATTTGTAGAATTGTGAGAATAAGTAAATACATTCTTTGCATTCTCTAGATAACAGAGATTATCATTTGGGGCAAAGAAGGTGATTTCCTTATATTCACACACACACACACACACACACAGACACGCACACACCCACACTGCCTGTTTATTTCACTAATCCAGTTTTTTTCTTTCTATAAATTCATTTCTAGTTTGGCTAGGATAAATGAGAAAAATGCTATAGAGGGTAAATCTTTAATCATCTCTGGGTCTATACAGAAGCCAACTTGTGAGCCCTCTAACAGCAGGTTGAAAATTGTTGAGGAGAGCACCTGTCCATACCCTCACTCAGTGATGACTTGTGGATGAATGTGCCAAAGGGGAAATCCATGCATCCTTGTGAGTTACGGCCTCATTTTTAATGGTACAGGACAAAGAAATAGCAACAGACGGCCATTGTAAATCCTTCTATTTTTCAGACTCAGCTTTCAAAGGGTGAAAATAATCAGATAATTTAAAGCTGTTTGAGTTCAAATGAGAGAGGTGGCAAGGTGAGTGTTTTTACGGTTTTGAGAGCCTCATATTGTAGAAGGAAAAGGTGGCCTGCCTGAATCCCCTGGGGAGTAGGCACAGCTAAATAGGACTGTTAGAGGTGAGAGAGGATTTTTCAAATTTGCTGGTATATATCTGAAAGGTTGTGCATGCTAGTGTGTTTGTTGATGAAAGCAAGACTTACAACATAGACATACCTTCATTAATACTTTAAGACAGGGTGGGGAGACAGGGGCAGAAAGGCTGAAAAGCTTAAAACCTTAGCACCCACGTGACCATATATCCCCTATGGATAGTCATGGCCAGCAAGACTCATGTGGACACAGGTGGAACTGTTGCTGGAAGCTAGAAGATGTACTATATTTATCTTCCTGCTAAGGCTATCTCCTATTCCAAATATGAGAGATGGAGACTGGCCTGACTAAGTAAAAAGAGGAAAACATTTAGAGACATCTCTATATTGTGATTTATTGAAGGAGATGAAGAATTCTTACACTAGATAAGAGAAGTATTTCAAGAAGGTGGATAAGGCAATGTACAGTAAGTTTCTAGAGAAGCAAGGGGGAATTTAAAAAAACAAACAAAAAGCATTAAGAGTTTGACAAGTAAAATAAGATAATGAAAGAGTGGATAAATGAAAAGAACAGAACTAATTTCCAAAATACATAAAATGTATGAGGATCTTCTAGAGGGTTAATTATGGCATTCTACAAAATAGCAATAAACAATAATTTAATACACGAGAAATAACAGATGCATGAGCACTGTTGTAATTCCAGGAAGAAATGATGGTGCATTTGTGTCTGGTGACTTTCTGCTGAGGCATATGGTGACAGCCATATGCATAGATGGCATGGCTAATTGGCTCTTATGCTGTATTTCTGGAGTGTGAATCCAAGACATGACAGAAAGCCTGCCCAGAGTCATCAACTTTGCTCCTCTCCACTTCCACTGGTCCATGTGGGGTGAAGGATAAGGTCACAAAAAAACACATATGTCCTTTCAATATATATTTATTGAGTCACACCTTGTTAGTGGAGACAACCATAAACAGCATGGTTTTGTCCTCATGAGGTCTACAAGCTTGTATTCAGGCAAGCATTTAGACAATAACCACTGAGAGTGATCCTTGCTATGACAGAAAAGTAAAGGGCACAGAAGATGAGTTTTTCCCTGAAGAAAGAATAGCATGTACCAAATCTGGGGATAAGAAAGAGAAAAATAAAAACGGTCAACTGAAAGTGGTGCATTTCTAATACTTTTGACAATCTTGATTTTAAAATCACTCTAAAATTTCAAAGAAATTGAGAAATAAGCATACTAATCCCATCATCAATAAAATGAGGAAACATTTGTAAATCCAAAACACAATAGATAATGAAAGAAACTGGATTAAATAATTATAAATGACTCATCAGAAAAAATGGGAAGGCAAACTTCAATATCCCTAAAGGAAGAACTGAATGAGCTGCCAGATGATTTGTGGTGGAGAAACCTCCCAAATATCCAGAAATTTAGGAATATGAGGTGAAACAGAGTGACTGAAGATGGGACTCATGTGCGACCTATGGCTCGAGATGGTAGAACACACTAAATTTTTTATTATTCAATTAATTGTGAGAAAACAAAGAAAATTAAATTAGAGAAATTAGTGTGAACACACAATAAGTTTTAAGGATCTGTGTAAGGATCAATTAAACACCTGGTTACCTCCCCAACACTAACTAGACAAATGACTTCTCCCCTATTTGAAAGGAAACATAAGCCAGAGAGTTTCCCAAATCCAAGGAAGTACAACAAAGACAAGAGAAAGGAAAAGAAAGATAGAAATAAAAGTATTTATTTAAGATAGCAAGCATTTGACTAATAGGAATTTCAGAAAAAGAGAGCAAAGGAGATTGGGGGGTGATTTTATTACTAAGAAAAGAGAAATTTTCCCAGCCTGAAGGATTGAAGCTTTCTGATTGAATGGACTTACTGAAAGCCCAGTACAATAAACAAAAAATAACCCACAGTTAATCATATCTTATTGAAATATTGATATACCAGGCACAGAGAGAAGATCCTGAGAGCTTCCAGAAAGAAAAGCAGTATATAATTGTAGGCACTGTCAATCATTTATCTCAAATGATTGTAGCAAGAGCCTTTTAAAAAAACTATGGCTTGAGCTGGTAAAACACACTAAATTTTTTATTATTCAATTCATTGTGAGAAAACAAAGAAAATCAAATTAGAGAAATTAGTGTGAACACATAATAAGTCTATAGATGAATTTGAGTTATAAAAGGAAATAAGCTATACAAACAAGAAATGCCATAAACAGAAGAAACAAATTAAAGGAATATTACAAAATGTTAAGAATATCAAAAAATGTTTGCACAAAATGGAAGAGGCTTGATAAAAAAGTGATCAGAAAAATTAAAAGTGTAGAGTAATCTATTATTGGGGGAGCAGAAAAGATATACTATGCAGATTTTGAAACACTCTTTGCTGTCTTAAAAAGGATGACAAATGACAAATTGAAAAGGGAAGCCCAGTTTTCAAGAGGAGAAAACTATTCCATATGTCAGTTAATTCCTCATTTGTAAAATTAGGATAGTTCATATGTTGTTGTGAGAATAAAATGAATTAGTTAATGTAAAACATTTAGAAAAATCATGACATGTAATAAGCATTCAGTAAGATTAAAAATCATTTGATTTTAATTATGATTATTATCTCATATATTTATTGTGTAAATTCCCAAATCTATCCCTACCTGATATGGATTCACCATAAGATGTTTACTGGTTCAGTGGTGGCATAGTGGAAATGAAAAAATGAGTAAGATGGTGATTAAGAGAAAGTTAGTCTCCAGAGAGTGGAAGACATTGGATGACAGTATTTCAAATTACTATATGCAGTGGAATTTGGCAAATACAGGTTCAACTTATACCATGATTATATCTATTGGTATATTAGTAGTGATGGTACATAGGGTCAAGCAAGGATCATGTAGCCTTTCATTTTTTATTTACAGCGTGGTGTAGGGAATAGAGTTGTTGTTGAGAAGCACTGTCAAGTCTCACTGAGAGTTCTCACTGAGACCACCTACTGCATGGTTAGATTGTAGTAGCTAGGTAAGATCTTCAGGACCACATCATATCCAGTAGAAACAGGGAAAAAGGACAGCAAGGCAGAAGTGCAGGTACATAAACTGAATTCATAGTGAAGGCATGAAGTTAATTTTAAAACCACCTACTTGTGAGTATGGGGTTATAGGATGCTTCCAAGGTTTAAAATACAGTCAGGGACTGGAAAAGGTGAGCTTACAGGAGACTTGGCACAGGGCCTGAGGTAGAGCAAGATGGGAGAAAGAAAGTGGTACTCAGCAGCAACCCTGCCCAATTATCTCCTGAGTCAACTTTCCCAAAATATTTTTTCATTTTTCATTCAGTCAGAACAATGCATTGAACATTATGTGGGCTTCAGTAATAAATTTCAACAATTAATGAAAATAAAAGAGAAGCATATTTTAATTTTTATTGAAAATAAGAGAAAATTTAAGAAACTCTATTAAAATTATTAGAACTTGCCCCTAAGGACTCCTAATATATTGAATATAAATATATAACACATGTTATAATTAAATTGTCAAATGTCAAAGACAAAAAAAAAGGAAATTTAAGAGCAACAAGAGAAAAAAGAGAAGTTACATATAAGTAATGTTGATAAGATTGTCTGCAGGTTTTTCAACAGAAACTTTTCAGGGAAAGAAAGAATAGAATAGCATAATCAAACTACTGAAAGAAAATAACTATCAACCAAGAGTTCCATACCCAGTGAAGCTGTTCTTCAGAAATGAAAGAGCAATAAACTTTCCCAAAGAAAAGCTGACGAAATTCACTACCACCACACCTGCCTCACAAAAACGCCAAGGGAGCTCTTTGAGTGGAAGTAAACAATGCTCATTAACATCATAATAACATAAGAAGCTATTGTACATCTCACCAGCAATGCTAAATATGTAGTCATAGAGTCTGCAATATCATAATAAGTGGTGTACCATTCACTTATAACTCTAGTTTAAAAGTTTAAAAAATAAAAGTAATAAAAATAACCATAGCTATAATAATCTGTTATTAGTTCCATAGTATAAAAACATCTAGATTGTAACAACAATAACCTAAATTATGAGGCAGAGGAGAAATAAAAGTGTAAAGTGAGTGAATTCTATTGAAGTTAAGTTCTTATCAGTTTTAAAAAGAGTGTTATAAGTTTAAGATATTTTATGTAAGCCATACGGTAACCACAAGGGAAAATTATGTATTAAATACAGAAAATAACATGATAAGAAGTCAAAATGGGGCACCTGGCTGGCTCAGTCAGTTAAGGATCTGACTCTTGATTTCAGCCCAGGTCATGATCTCAAGGTTCGTGGATCTGAGCCTCACATCAGTCTCTGGGCTGGCAGTGTGGAACCTGCTTGGGATTTTTTCTTTCCTTCTCTGCCCCTACCCTGCTCGTGTTTTCCCTCTCTCTCAAAAAAGAAATAGATAAACATAAAAAAAAATTTAAAAAGAAGTCAAAATATACTGATACCAAAAGACATCAAAACACAAAATAGACAGCAGGAAAAAAAAAAAGAACAAAATACAAAACAACCAGAAAAAATTAAAATGGCAATAAGTCTTTACCTACCAATAATTACTTTAAATGTAAGTGGACTGAATTATTTAATTCAAAGACACAGAATGGCTGAATAGGTAAAAAACAAGATCCAACAATCCAAAAAGAGACCCACTTTAGCCTTAAAGACACACATGAACTAAGAATGAAGGGATGGAAAAAGACATTGCAAGTAAATGGTAATGACAACAACAAAAAAGGTATGGTAGCTATACTTATCAGATAAATAGACTCTCAACAAAAATGGCAAAAAGAGACAAAGAAGGTCATTATAAAATGATAAAGAAGTCAATACATCAAGAAGATACAATTGTAAATATTTATGCACTCAACAGAGCACCTAAGTATATAAAGCAAAAGCAAACAGAGGTAAAAGGAAAAATAAACAATAATACAATAATAGTTTGAGATTTTTATGCCCACTTTCAACAATGGGTAGATCATTCAGACAAAGAATCAATAAGGAAACAGTGGATTTAAACAACGTTATGGACTAAATGAACCTAACAGACATATACAGAATATATACAACATACAAAAAATATATAAAATTAACATACAAAAATCAGTAGTGTTTCTATACATGAACAATAAATTTTCTGAAGAAAAAAGAAATCAATACTATTTGCAATGGCATCAAAAAAATATATTTAGGAATATATTTAACTGAGGTGGTGAAATACCTGTACACTGAAAACCACAACATATTGATGAAAGAAATTGAAAAATATATAAAGAAACTTAAAGATATCTTGTGTTAATGGATTAGAAGGATTAATATTATTAAAATGTCAATACTACCGAAAGTGTTCTATAGATTCAATGCAATCCCCTCTAATATTCCAATAGCATTTTTTATAGAAGTATAAAGAAATCTAAAATCTATGTGGAACCACAAAGACTCCAAATAGCCAAAGAAATCCTGAGAAGAGGCATCACAGTTTCTGATTTCAAGCTATATTATAAAGCTATAGTCATAAAAACAGTACAATATTGATATCAAAACAAATAGACCAATGGAAAAGAATCAAGAGTCCAGAAATAAATCCAAGCATATATATTGTCAACTAATATTTGACAAGGAAGTCAAGAATTCCCAATGAAGACAAGATAGTTCTTTCAATAAATGGTGTTGGAATAATCAGATATTCACGTGTAAAAGAAGAAAACTGGACCCATATCTTATACCACTCCAAAAATTCATTCAAAATAAATTAAAGACTTAATGTAGGACTTGAAATCATGAAACTCCTAGAAGAAAACATAGGAATAAAGCGCCTTGACAAAGATCTTGGTAATTAGTTTTTAAATATGGCATCTGGTGCACAAGCCAAAAAAGCAAAAATAAATAAGTGGGACTACATCAGACTAAAACATTTCTGCATGGAAAAAGAAACCATCAACATAGTGAAAAGACAACCTATGGAATGTGAAAAAAAAATGTATGCACGTATCTGATCAAGGGTTAATATCCAAAATATACAAAACTCATTCAAAAGCAAAACAATCCAAATTTTAGAATGTGCAAAAGATCTAAATAACGTTTCTCCAAAAAAGATATATGAAAATCAAACAGATACATGAAAAGATGCTCAATGTCACTAGTCACTAGGGAAATGCAAATTTATTAAAGCCACAATGAAATATCACCTAAGGCCTGTTAGAATAGTCATCATAAAAAAAGATACTAAGGGTACCTGGGTGGCTCAGTCGGTTAAGCCTCCGACTTTGGCTCAGGTCATGATCTCATGGTTTGTGAGTTTGAGTCCCACATCAAGCTCTATGCTGACAGCTCAGAGCCTGGAGCCTGCTTCAGTTTCTGTATCTCCTTCTCTCTCTGCCCTCCCCGACTTGCATTCTGCCTCTCTCTGTCTCTCAAAAATAAATCAATGTAAAAAAATAAGAATAAAAATAAAAAGATAATAGATAGCAAATGTGGACATGGATGTGGAGAAAAAGGAACCCTCATGCATTCTTGGTGGGATTATAAATTGGTAAAGTCACAATGGAAAATAGTATGGAGTATCCTCAAAAAATTAAAAATAGAAGCACCATGTCATCCAGAAATTCCACTTCTGGGCATATTTCCGAAGAAAACATGAATACTAATTGAAAAAGATATCTGCACACCCATGTTCATAGTAGCATCATTTACAATAACCAAGACATGGAAAAAAAACTAAGTGCCTATCTGTAGATGAATGGATACAGAAGTTGTCACACACACACACACACACACACACACACACACACAGGAATATTATTCAGCCATTAAAAAGGAAAAATATCTTACCAGTTGTGACAATGTAGATGGACCTAAAAAACATTATGCTAAGTGAAACAAGTCACACAAACAGAGAAAGACAAACGTTGTATGCACTGTATGATCACTTATATGGAGAATCTTTTTAAAAAAGTACAGAAAAAGAGATCATATTTGTGGTTATCAGAGGCAGATGGTGAGAGAAGAAGCACAATTAGAAAAAGATGGTCACAAGTTACAAACTTCTAGTTAAAAGATAAATAAGTACTAGGGATATAAAGTACAACATGGTGATTATAATTAACACTGCTGTATTATAAATAAGAAAGTTATTAAGAAAATAAATCCCAAGAGTTCTCATAACAAAGATTTTTTTTCCTTTTTTTCCTTTTCTTTTTCTTGTCTCTATATGAAAAGATGGATGTTAGCTGAACCTATTGTGTAATTATTTCAGAATATATGTAAATCAAACCATCATGCCACATGCCTTAAAGTTATACAGTGATGTATTTCAATTATTTCTTAATAAAACTAAAAAAATTTTAAAATTAATTTACTTTCATGAAGTTGTAGGACTGAGATCCCTGAGGTTTCCTTGCTGGCTATCGGCTGGTGGTTGTTCTTAGCTTCTGGAAACTCTTCACATTCCTTGGTTCCTGGCCTCCTCCATCTTCAAAGCCAGCAAGGGCCCATTGATTGTTCTCATGTTTTGAATTTCTATGATTCCCATTCTACTTTTCTACTTTTAGGGGCTCATGAGGTTATATGGAACCATGCCAAGTACAGGATAAGCACCCTGTCATAAGGTCAGCTGATTAGTAACTTTGGTAACATCTGCGAAGTCACTTTCACTGTTTAACATGACATATTCACAAGCATGAAGTCAGGGGACAGAGACCTTGGGGACAAGAAGCATGATCATCACAGAAGATAACACTCCTCAAGGAAATAGCTGTGGGATCCAGAGTCCTTCCACAGATCCAGCACTCAAAGCTCATGCCACTACCATCATCCAGTACTAGAACTTAGCATCCCCAGTGGTCCCACCACCTACTGGATCCCACCATGATCTGTGTCTATGTACCCCCCAAGATTACAGAAACAATAAACTTCTGGAAACACCACATCCACTTTTTGGAGTTGCAGGTAATTCCTATAATTGCAAATTTCTAGGTTGCAACACCTTTTTGGCTCCTTCAACTTCCCCAACGCTTTCTAACATATGCCTCTGTGGTCAATACTTTCTAAATTAGCTATCAATACATTTCTGAATTTTCATTTTGCTGATTAAAATCTGACTAGTGGAGGTACCATATGACCAAAGGGCCCTGTGGCCTTAGGAAACACCAGGTCATCCAAAATTAAGCACTTTTTCTTTCTGCAGGACTTTTTAGAACATTGCATATATTAATGAGTATTATGAACACCCCAAAATGGATCTAGCATGCAGCATCACTGTTTACCAAATATTTTTTGTCAAGGGACCTTTGTCTTATGGAGCATATAGGCTTAGAGCTTGTGAAACTTAAGAAACACTATTATAGTTGAAATCTTCTCAAGTTATTGTGTTAATTCTAATCAACACTAAATATTTGATTAACAAAAATTTTGTCTACATTTGTCGAACTTAGAGTAGTATTTGGAAGTTAATTTTGATAACCAGAGAAGTTAAAACTGATAGGTTAAGTTTTGTTTTGTTGTTTTGTTTTGTTGTGTTGTGTTGTGTTTTCTCAATCAGTTCCCTGTAGCCATATTTCCTCTAGGCATTGAAAGCCATTCCAAAATCTAAGTGAGAAAGTCATTCTCAAAGATATCCATATAGTGAGGGAACTTATCAAGTAAAGGCCAGGTTTCCTTTTAGCTCTCTCTCACCTTTAAGAATCTTAACTATGTTCAAAATAGGGTTTCTTTCAACTACCTCTGCTTACTTCTCCTGGTGTTGTTTTTCTCTTATTCCTGTTCCCCATTGCTTTGCTGTTTGCCTCCCATCCCTCACCCTGAGAACAGATGAGAGACCTAACATCAAGGGCAACCATGAAGGAAAAACAAAACTCTGAAAGTGTCACAAATGGCCCCACAACAGAACAAGGGTTAAGTAATCTACCTCCCTCTTGATGAATTCCTATAGTCATTAAAAATGACAATTATGATGATTTTGCAGCAACATGGAAAAATGCTTACGATATAATTAATAGTAGATAGAAAAATGCAAAACACAAAATGAGAGCTACACTATGATTATGACTATTTGGATTATATGTTCATGGGGACAAAAACTGGAAGGGAACATGAAACACATAAAAATAGATTGTCAGGGATGGCAGGGAAATCCTGGGTGAATATTTTCTCTCTTTACATTCAGCCAATGGTTCTGTAACACTCAAGCACATTTTGAAAACTAAAATTAAAGAAAAACAGACTTAAGAATGTGTGCAAGTGGTAGAGAATTGACAATCATTCTTGTTTGTGTAAGGGTGAGAAAGTAGGATCTATATAGGAGGATAAAAAAATAGTCAATCTGTTTTTTATATCAAAATGCAACTTGTTTACTTGCTGTTTAAAAAAACAAAGCATCATGCTTCTAAGCAACCAACCAGGCCTTGCTTGGTAAAACCAACTTTATGTTACTAAACGTTTGAGGCTCTAATGTAAAAGGTAATTCCACCCTCTCAAGTTGAGCCTTGAAGGTCATTGTAGCAGGAAAAACAACAAGATGAGAACATGCTTTCTGCTGGGTAGGGGTGGGAAGTGGAAGAACTGAAAAAAAGGACTAGCAAAGACTTTGAATGGGCCCCATTCACCAAAGGTTACATTCCAGAAGGTTGTCTAAGGATGTCTGTAGCAGGGAGATACCAAGGAAAGGGCTATACCACCCACAGGTCCAGAGTATCTCACCAGTCAACTATCCCAACTTCATGTTGGGGACTCTTGTACACTTACTCTTAGAGTAACCACCTCTGGTGGTCCAACTGTGGTGAGAATGCCACAACGCCCTGCCTGAGCCTCAGGTGTTAGGGCCTGTGGGCTCACAAAGCAGTGGAAGGTCTCCTGGGGCTTAATGAAAATGTGGAACATTCAGAGCTGGGCAGAGATGAGCACGGGCTGGAAAAAGCAAAAGAAGAATGACTGTTGGGCATATCTGTGTTCAGGGAGACAGAACAAACTTGTGACAATGAGCATGGCTCCCCTATATACATTTTGGAGAACAAAGTAGCCTAAAGGAACAAAGCCAGGAATTTATCCTGTAAATTAGGAGTGTGGGGGTACTCTGAAACCAGGCAGTGTGAAGGAAGGGAAAAAGAAGGAGTGCTTGTTCCAAGCCAGTGGGACCCTAGCCAAGGGGACAGGAGTGTTGGCACGCCTTAGGAGAAAGAATTGTGTGACAGACAGATAAGCACGAGCTGGAGACACTCTGGAGTAATCAGGCACCATGAGAGTTAAGGAAAGAACTTGATGGATGGACTAAGATCTAGGCATCTGACCTCTCTCTAAGCAGTGTTCTCTTGTGCCCATCCATGCCTGCAACAGAGGCACTGGTTAGAGGCTAACCTTGGTTTGGAGTGAGGATCCCAGCACTCAGATACCTGTCAGGTGTACTCAGAGCCCGAGCTAGCAGTAATGACTGAGTTCAAATGAATGAGTCCTGAAAGTAATGTCCACAGGCATGTGGTAGGCTGAAAAATGGCCTCCCAAAGATGTCCTCCTCCTAATCCCTGGAATCAATGAATATGCCACCTTACCTGTCAGGAAGGACTTTCCAGATGTGATTAAGGTAATGGACATTGAAATGAAATTATCCTGGATTAGCTGGTGAGCCCAATGTAGTCACAGATGTCCTCATAAGAATGAAGCAGAAAGGTCAGAGTCAAACAAGATGTGACAAGAGAAGGAGAAATCAGAGTAATGGGAAACCACAGGTCAAGGAGTATGGGTAGCTTCTAGACACTGGAAAAAGCCAAAGAAATGGGTTTCATCCTAAAGCTTCCAGCAGGAACACAGTCCTGCCAATATATTGATTTTAGCCGAGCAAAACAGATTTCAGACTTCTACCTCCAGAACTGTCAGAAAATAAATGTGTCTTGTGTTAAGCCATTTAATGTATACACAATTATATTAACGTATATATTTATAATTAACTAGAAAACTTTGAAATGTAGGTTTGTAAAAAATATATACCGATAAAACAAATTAAAAAAAACAGAAGAAGAAATATTTGATTCATGATAACAATAAAAGTTATAAAATGCTCAAAAATAAACAACAAAGTCATGGAATACTTAGGAAGAAAAGCATGGAATTTCACTGAGGGACATAAAATGAGATATCTGTAAATGGAAGAGTATTTCTTTTCCTTCAATAAAAAGACAGACTATCATAAAACTGTCAATATTCCAAAAATTAATTTATAAATTTATTATAATCTCAAATAAAATTCTAACTTGATTTTAAATTTTAGAATTATATGAAGTATAGGAAAACTTAATTATCTGATAATATCTAAGATAACAATTTTGAGAAGAGAACATTGCTCAACTTAACATATACTATAAGTTCATGTAACAAAAATATTCTGGAAATAACATAGGAAAAGAAAAATATATAAGCAAAGAGTCCAGAAATAAAGCCCAGCACATAAACAAATTTAACATATGAAAAGTTATTATCTCAATTCAAAAGAAAAAAAATTAAGAATGCTGGTTCAAGTTGCTTTTCATGAAGGAGGGTATACCTTTGGACCTTTTTTACACACCACAAACAAAATCAATTTTAGGCTTATAAAAATTTTTCATATAAATGTAAAATAATAAGATCTTAAAGAAGATTTAGGAGAATAAATATATAACCTGGAGGTTGGCAGCTTATCTTAATCAGTAGTGAAAATTGGGAAGCTATAAAATGAAAGAGCACCATGATCCCTTACTTAGAAATAACTAACATAAGGTAAAATATCATAACTAAGTCAGAGATTGAATCATAATTTGGGGAACATATTTACCAAGTATTTGACAATCTTAACATATTTAATAAAATATATAATCCAATAGAAAAATAATAACCAAAGTTTAGTAGCCTTGTAGTTCTAGTTTAAAAAAAAATTTTTTTTAACGTTTATTTATTTTTGAGACAGAGAGAGACAGAGCATGAACAGGGGAGGGTCAGAGAGAGGGAGACACAGAATCTGAAACAGGCTCCAGGCTCCGAGCTATCAGCACAGAGCCCAACGCAGGGCTCGAACTCACCGACTGGGAGATCATGACCTGAGCTGAAGTCGGCCGCCCAACCGACTGAGCCACCCAGGCACCCCATGTAGTTCTGGTTTAATAGAACCACATGATCTCATTTCCCGTGTAGGCCAATTTCGGTGGCAAGATACCAACACTAGAAAACTCTATGTAGGATGCTTGAAACCACAAATGAAAGCAAAATATTTACTCATTGGAGTCTGTGAAAGTAATAGTCTCAAAAGAATCACTGATCAGATTACAGATTATTTTGTTCTATTCTGAGACATATTATGGAGCAAATCACTCATAAAAAGGGATATCTGGAAACCTCATTATTAAAGAATGAAAGAAAAACTTGAAGAGTATAAATACATGAGGAACATAGAGCTGCCTTTAAATATTTTATTCCTTCTTGTTCTATGGGCAAAAAACCTTAAAAAGTAGTGTGTATTCCATAATAAAAATAATTCAAGTAACATTTGGATGGCAGTTTTCCAAAATAGAGTATAAAATATTACTATTCAGTGTCAAAGGTTAGATTTTGTTTCAGTCTAAAACTTTTTTCTATTTTCTCTTTGATACAGCTACCAAGCATATGAATCCCCTTTCACTGATTTTAAGAGTGTATTTAATGGAGTAATGGCAATTTATCAAAAATGTCCTTCTGAGTCTATGCCAGGTTTCATATAGATGACTGGGCTCTCCTATTACACAAACTTGGGTTGTAAAATAAATACTGCCAGACACCCACTGTGATCCCTAAAAGAGTATTTGTATATCACCGATCATACTGCTTAGCACATAGTAAGTAAGAGAAACCCCATTCAAATTTGCTTGAGAAGAGAGAGAGAATTATATTAATTATATCATTAGTTTATTAAAACCAGTATAATAGTAGCATTTAATTATGTTATTCCTTTTTTATTAGCTGCAATTTTTATAGCCAAAGAAGAATTCTTATCAACTTCTGGTCATCCTAAAGTACATTTATAATAAAAAGGAAGGATAAATGCTTGATTTTTTCCCTTTATTTACCAGTTTTGTAGTTTTCCTCATAGATCTTGTGCATATTTTGTTAGATTTATACCTAAGTATGTTATTTTGGGTGCAATGCTAATGTAAATGATACTGTATTTTTAATTTCAAATTCCACTTATTCATTGATGGAATATAAGGAAGTGATTGACTTTTGTATATTAATCTTGTATATTGCAGCCTTGCTATAATTGGTCCAGTTGGGTTTTTTTTTAATTTGATTCTTTCAGATATTCTTACAGATGATCATGTCCTCTGTTAACAGTTTTATTTCTTTTTCACAGTCTGTGTGTATTTTATTTTTCCTTTTTCTTGTCTTATTGCATTAGCTAGAGTCTCCAATACAATGTTGAAAATTAGGATGAGAACACATCTTTGCCTTGTTCTAATTTTAACAGGAGAACTTCCAGTTTCAAACTATTATGTATCATGCTAGGTGTAAGTTTTTGTTGGCATTCATTATCAAATTGAGGAAGTTGCCCTGTATTGCAAATTTACTGAAAGTTTTTATCATGGGTGGTTATTCTATTATGTCCAGTGTCTTTTCTGCATTTATTTGCATGGTCATGTGATTTTTCTTCTGTGGATGTAATAGATTAGATAATTGATTTTCAAATGGTGAAACAATCTTGCATATCTGGAACAAATCCCATTTCTTTGTAGTATATAATTCTTTTATACATTATTGGATTCTATTTGCTAATATTTTTTGAGGATGTTTGCATATATGTTCATGAGACATATGGATTTGTAGATTTCATTTCTTTTAATGTTTTGGTGTGGCTTTGGTATTAGGGTAATGATAGCCTCATAAAATGAGTTAGGAAGTAATCCTTCTACTTCTGTCTTCTGGGAAGAGATTGCATAGGAATGATATAATTTCTTAAATGTTTGGTAGAATTCACCAGTGAGCCAATCTAGGCCTGTTACTTTCTGTTTGGGAAAGTTATTAGCATTGATTCAATTTCTTTAATAGACATAGATCTATTCAGATTGTCTATTTTCTTTCATTTGAATTTTAACAGATTGTGTCTTTTGAGGAATTGATCCATTACATCTAGGGGCTATCAAATTTATGGGCATAGAGTTTTTAGTAGTATCCTCTTTTTATTCTTTTAATGTCCATGGGATCTAAAGTAAGATTAAACTCACAAGAGTGTAAGAACCTCCCCAGATTGAAATCCCCCCTGGAGATTTTATCTCTCAGGCATGACCACACTGAGACTCCAGCAAATTATTTTTATAGTTCAGGTTTCCCATCCCAGTAGTGGTTCCCGCAAAGGTGGGATTCTTCTCTAATAAATTGTTATTACCTGTATACGCCTGTTTCTCCAACTTTAGAAACAGAGGTTTAGATCTCTGATAGATCTAAAAATCTTGTTGATTTTTCAGTTTGTTCAACTTGTTATGATGAAGTGACAACTATTAAGTTCCTTGACTAACCAGCAATCAGCGCTCCCACTCTATTTTTATACCAATCTATCTTTTAAAGACATTTATAAAATAAGGAAAAGTTGTTTTAATTTACTTACTTATATACCATTTCTTTGCATAGATTCAAATTTCCATGTGTTGTCATTTTTCTTTTTTTCTAAAAGATTGTCTTTTACATCTCTTGTAGATCTGATCTGGTGATTAATTTGTTTTACTTTTATACACCTTTAAATGTTTTTATTTTCTCTTCAGTTTTGAAAGATATTTTCACAGTGTTCAGAATTCTAAGTTGACAGTTCCTTTCAGTATTTTAAAGATATTGCTTCACTGTCTTTTGGCTTGCATTTAAAAATTAAAAAAAATAATCAAGACTCCTCAAACAGTGGTGCAAATTTCAACTGATCACATCCTAAGAAGATAATAATTTATCTGTTTTCATAGGCTGAAGAGTACATGGAGGCAGGGTGCTGATCATTAAAGCAGAAACTACGTATGCAAAATGGATTATATTATGACTAATAAAAGAGATATATTTAAGAAACACAATCATGATGTATATCAACAGAATATCTAAACTCAAATAGATGTAGTATTTGTTCCATGAGTCTTACTTTTAAGACTAAGACCACAGATAAATTGACCTAACAGTAACTTCACATAATATGAATGTGCCAGCAACCTGATTAGTTCACAAATTATCAACAATTCCTTGAGGCCCCCAAACACTGTATATATATATCCTTCCATAACTTTTCTCATTTTAAGATATTTCACAGATCCTCTGAAGAGTATTTTCTTTCAGGTAGCAAGCTCAATAAGTCTAATTTTATATATATATATATATCACTATATACTAAAACTCTTAGTCCCCTGTTGTGATAGACTGAATAATACCCCCTAAATAATGTTTGTTTTAATCCCTGGAATCTGTGAATAAATTACTATATATGGCAAAAGACTGGGGCGCCTGGGTGGCGCAGTCGGTTAAGCGTCTGACTTCAGCCAGGTCACGATCTCGCGGTCTGTGAGTTCGAGCCCCGCATCAGGCTCTGGGCTGATGGCTCGGAGCCTGGAGCCTGTTTCCGATTCTGTGTCTCCCTCTCTCTCTGCCCCTCCCCCGTTCATGCTCTGTCTCTCTCTGTCCCAAAAATAAATAAAAAACGTTGAAAAAAAAATTTATATGGCAAAAGACTTTGCAGATGTGATTAAGGATCTTAAGATGGGGAGGTTATTTTAGGTTATCTAGGTGGGCCCATTATAATCACAAGGATCCTTAGAAGAAAGAGTCTTACACACACAGAAAACAATGTGATGCTGGAAGCAGAAGGACAGAAAGAGAAAGAGTCATTAGAAGTTGTCATGCTCTTGGCTTTGAAATATGGAAGTGATATTCATGAACCAAGGAATGTATATGACCTCTAGGACTGGAAAAGGCAAGAAAACAGATTCTCTTCTAGGCCTCCAGAAGGAAGAAGCCTTATGTAACTCTTTTAGACTTCTGACCTCCAGAACTGCAAGATAACAAATTTGTGTCATTTTAAACCTCTAAATTTCATTTGTTGCGACATTAATAAGAAACTAATGCGGTAATAATATAAAATGATTTCTTACCCATATGTGTACATGTATATGTGTTGCACATACTTTTAGAATCAACACGTCAATGTTATAATATTAATAACAACATGATTACAAAAATCAGTTAAAGGGTTATTGTGGTTTGTTTTGGGGTTTTTTTTGTAGTTTGTTTGACCTTAGGATATAAATCTCATGAGGGATGTACGAGTCGATTCCTTATTTTAAATTTCTATTTAAAGCTTCTCTATTTTAGCCACTAATGTAATACAGTTAGGTTTATTTGCTTCATTTGCTTACAATTTTTAGAGGTAGTTTTCTTTGTCTCATTTTGCTTTGATGTTGTTTCCTAATTATGTAAAATATTTCCATGTTTTCAAAGTCAAAACTAAACCACAGAATACTTTTAAAAAGTCTATATTTAATCTCTATGCCTTCCATTCTGGAATATTCCTTTTCCATCTAAGATCGCCACTTATATTTCTGGCCTTTACAAAATAACAATTCTTTTCTGCTTTCCTATATGACAGCATGGTGATCTTCATTTTTTTTTAAACGGTAATTTCCTGTTTTTCAAGGGAATTGTGCCAGGAGTGGTATTCCTAATTCTCCCTTTTATCCTCTCTCATAAACCAAATTTTCTGTTAGTATGTCCACTGATTACTTCTTTTATCTCTCACCTTTTTATTAGTCATCTATATAGCATTTTAATATCTGTTGGTACAATCTATGTTAATGCATGAAAACTGGTTACACGGTTTGACATGTCATTCAAAACTTAACAAGTAATCTCCAGGGTAAGAGTTATGCTGCCCTCAACAGAATTCACTCATCCCTAAGAGTAAATAGGAAATGGATGTTGTCTATTTCACAAAGAACTCTATTTCTTGTTTTTACTTTATAGGATATATTCCTTATACCTCTCCCAATGTCAACAAACTCTATCTTTCAAAACCTTTCATCCTTCCCAGGCACCAGCTTTTTAAGGTTAAAAGAGAAACTGGACTGTGCTTTAAAATGATTGTTTGAATTCTACTTTGATTAATTTCTCTCTTTTTGTTTTATGTGTTTTCTTTATTTTTCTCTTTCTTGCAAAAAAGAGGGATTTGTTCACAATTAAAACAAATGAAATAATAAATAATATATTATATCTATGAAAGTCTCAACAATTTTTTTCTCCAATACATTTTCTTTCTTAACCTTGTATATTCTATAATAATATCACAATTTACTACCGCTCAGGCTTAGAATTGTGAATTAGCAGGAGCATCACATGTCATCAACATTTGTAGTATGAGATAATATTTTACACACACACACACACACACACACACACTCTGAATGTCTAAAAAGTAGGTACTATTATTTCAGTTTTATAGATGATATGACTGAGAATTAATGAAATTTAAAAATTAAATAGTTGGGGGAAGGCTACTGGGATATGAAACAGTGGATATCATATTTCAAACAAATGTCTCTTACACCCTGGAGGCAATAATTTTGCCAATGTCACTAGACTTTTTTTGTTCAAATTTCTAATCATAAGACTCTGTTTATTTTTATTTTTTTTAATAGCACCTCTTCAAAACAAAAGCCTTTTCAAGTCATTTTATGTTTAGAAATGGTTCAGTTCAATGGTTAGCAATGCATGCTCTGAATACCAGACTACAGGGGTTCAAATTTCAGCTTGCTAAATGTGTTCAACCTTGACCAAATTGTTTATAATACACTTAGACTACCTTTGCGTATAAGATTTTAATAAATATTAAATGTTTTTATTGAAACAACCATCTCTTTATCTAAAGTTCTGATTATTTTCCCCATGAATTATGTCAAAATTTTACTTCCTCTAGTCTTGACATGGCCCTCTTTGACAGAGTAGCCTTCCACAAAATACAAATAAAACTTCAGTGTTTCCTTGAATCTTTATTTGAATGGTTTCTGAATCTTGATTAACAGAGACTATGAGGATTCCATTTGATCTTTGATTCTTTACCCAGGGTCAGGACAGAGGGATGAGTAACAGTCAAATTTTACTGAAAAAATTTGATATCAACTCATCTTCAACCCTATACAATTTTCTGTAGAAGTTCTTTGTTAAGAAACTTAACAAAGCCCCCTCTCTCTTTTCCCAATGGAAAACTTTTCTTATCGTCTTGACAACATTCTATCTTTTTTTCTTATAAAGAGTAAAGAGAAAATACAAAACCTCTCTTCCCAGCATGTGGCTTTCAATTACCACTTTTATTTATTCTTAAAACAAATATACTCATATTCCTAACATTACAGGTATTTTAAGTGAACTCCTCCCAGAAATAAGAACTTATTTTAGGTAGCTAATCCTTCTGGTTATATAACTTTTTAAAAAATGTTTATTTATTTTTGAGAGAGAGAGAGAGACAGACAGAGTTTGAGTGGGAGAGGGGCAGAGAGAGAGAGAGAGAGAGAGAGAGAGAGAGAGAGAGGGACGGAATCTGATGCAGGCTTTAGGCTCTGAGCTGTCAGCTCAGAACCCGATGCAGGGCTTGAACCTACAAACCATGAGATCATGCCCTGAGCCAAAGTTGGACGCTTAACCAACTGAGCCACCTGGGAACCTGTCTGGTTATATAACTTTTGAAAATATTTTTATTTTAATGAAATAAATTGCATCTTTTTACACAACTATTAAGGAAGGTTTTTGTCTTCAAGAAAAAAAAAATCCCTGTAACCACTCTGCCAAGGTCCTGTGTTCTCTTGCCCTATCTAAATGGTTAATAGAATCTTCCACTACTCTTTCTTTACCTCTCTGCTTTAAACAAAGCAAGTGTCCATTTACTTTACCCCAGAGGATCTTTGCTTTATTGTTACATCTGTTCTTAAATTTGTGATCTAGTTATTCTCATATATTGCCTCATATACTTATATGTCTACATATTTTAAAGAAACTAAGCCTTTATTTCCTTGTTTCATAAATAAAATTGACTGAGTTGGTTGCTTTTCAGTGATTAGTCAAAGAGACCAAATCCCATATCGTCATGGGACTCTTCCGATTTTTGTTTTGTTTCAACCTTGCCTGGGGCAGCAGCAGAAGCTGCAAGAACAGCTGTGGTAGCAGCAGTCACAAGTGCAGGTGGATCAGCCAAGAAGACCTTGATCTTTTCAGCAAGGGACCATACGTTATCGGCAAAGACAGAACTCATTTGTATCCACTGATAATAGAATGGTGTACTGATGCAACAGTGGGGTAACCAATCTGCAAACATACACTAGCAACATGGCAAACACCCTCCAGGAAAGGAATGCAGTTTCCTCTGTGATATCAAGCACTTCAGGGTTGTAGATGTTGCCATTGTTAAACACCTGCTGGATGATCAGCCCAAAGGAGAAGGGGTGGGGGGGGGGATGTTCAGCAGTATGGCTTTGCTGGCTCCCACTTTGTCTCCAGTCTTAATCATTTGCACAGCACTCAGTATTTCAAGTTCTCAGTATTTTAATGGTTCAACGGTTCATCGGTTCTCCTGGAGATTTAGTAATGGTGATTTCTAAATCCTGGAAGAAGGAGATCTTCTTTAGCCCCATACCAGTGTTGTGGGCTGGTACCGTGATATCATGTGGGGTTAAGCCACCAGTATAGGTGGCTGCTGGCCCTTTATTGTCTAACAGCATGTCTCTGATCTGAGTGATTAGAACTCTGATCTCAGTTCACCTTCTTGGTGAACACAAAGCCCACATCCCCCTAGATATGAGGCAACAGTTTCTCCAGAGCAGAGATATTCTCCAGATGCCCCTGGATGGCCTTGTGATTGAATCATGATGTTTTTGCCCATAGGACCACAGCTTTCCCCAAAACAGGGGCATGCCAGTTTGCTACATCTGCTTGGAGTCCATGTTGTCTGCTCCCACAGTGAAGACTTTTAGATAATCATTGAAAAGTTGGATTATTTTAAGGAAGTAGATGGGTTTTCAGGTTGCCATGTCTTCCCTAGGCATTACAATAGTGCATTGGGGATTGCCACACAGGGTCTAATTGACACTGTTACTCTCATGAGGATGCCTGGTGAGAGGCTTATGTATCTATATTTTATTATCTTAACAGATTTATAAACTCCTTGATAAGACTCCTTGAGACACACGTATGGACACTCCTTCACATGCATGGTGCTTTGAACATAATAGGCACTCATTAATAGTTATTCAATGATTGATCGAATGATTTCATAAATACCTCAAGGAACATGTTGAACATACTGTGTGTGCCCATTATTTACTGATCATTTGTATGTAAGAATATAAGTCTTTTGAATTATTTCAAATTTTATGTGTTCTCAAACTCAGCTGTCATGGAAGGAGAGTTGCATGTCAGAAATACAAACAGGTCTCCATTTATATAGCACTGATATAAATGTCCAGTGTGCAGCAAATGACTAACTTTTTGAAACATTTATGGTCTATTATTTTCCATTTGCCTTAAATCAACAGAAAAATCCCTTCATAATACATTTCTGAAACTGTCTTTTCAGCTTATTTCTTGTGAATGCATGATGCCTGCATTTCCTCTCCTTCTTCCTCCTTTCTTCTACACCCCTAAACACAAACTCACTATTTACAGTGCTCAACAGTACTTCAACAGAAAACAGGTCTGTACCCTACATAAAATAAGTTTTAAAAAAATCCACTTTGCATTCTGACTAGAAGCTCACTCCTAGTTTAAAATCCCATTTATCATACCTGCAAAATATCCATCGTTATTTCAATGCAAAAGAAGCATGAGAGAATCAGCATCATAACAAATTGCCATTACATAAAGTGTTTTGTACATTTTACAAAAATGGTTGCCTATATAATCACATTGCTAGGCCACCAGTCAGAGGTCTGAAAGGGATTCATGTAAGTGAGGAGTCAGCTTAACCTTAGCTTTAAAATAATGTGCCTTTGGGCTTGGAGGTCAAGTGAGAGGTTCTGAGTGAAGATACAAATGTGGTATAGGTGACATACAGGTGATATACATAACCATGAGCTAAAATGAAGTGATAAAGGTAAGGTATGAGTTTGGAGACAGAACTGAATAGGAATAGGAACTAAGCCCAAGAAGAGGGAAGAGGGCTCCAAAATTAAGAGTTAAAAGAGATGAGGAGGAAAGGCCAAAAGGCATGAGAAGGAGAAAATAATGAGAATGTGTGAAAAATAAGCTCCAGTCAAGTGAGGAAGGTTATTTTAAGAAGGAAGGATATATTGTGGGGCACCTGGGTGGCTTAGTGGGTTAAGCATTGATTTTGGCTCAGGTGATGTTCTCACAGTTCATGGGTTCAAGCCCTGAATGGGGCTCTATGCTGACAGCTCAGAACCTGAAGCCTGCTTTGGATTCTGTGTCTCCCTCTCTCTCTGCCCTTCCCCAGCTCATGCTCTGTCTCTGTTTTTCAAAAATAATAAATGAATGTTAAAAAAATTTTTTAAAAAGAATGAAGGACACATTGTGTCAAATGCTGTTTATAAGTTAAGCAAGAGGAGAACGGATACGTCCATTGGATTTAGCAAAGCCTAAGTCACTAGTAAGGAATGCAGTTTCAGTGGAGTGATTGGAGACTAGAATGTTGAAGCTTGTTGAAAAGATAATGTAAGAAAAGGGATTAGAGAGAATGAAGGTAGGTAACTCTTTTGATAAGTGTTGTTACAAAGGGGACAAATAAAGCAGTAGCTATCTGGTAGAGTGACTTCAAGAAAAAGTTTTATTTCTGGGAGGGTAATTGAGACATGACAGTATGTTTTATGCTACTGGAATCATGTCCTCTTTGATTCAAGAAGGAAGCATAGAGAAATGGCTTTAGGTATGACCATGGATTTCTCCTCTAGGAAAACAGATACATTGACAAAGCACCCATACAGACGCTGATAGATGATTTCATTTGATAATGGTGGTCTTGGCATTGTCTTTGTTTTAGTCGATAAAAAGCAAGCTTATCAACTTACAGAGAAGGCAGGTTAGCAGATATTGGGAATTTGAGGTGGTGACATTTGTTTAACAGAGTGGGAAAATCAGTAGACTAAGGATATATTGAGTCAGGGATTTTTGTCTCTGTGTTCAACAAATGTTTGCTCTTACCCCTATTTTAGCAATTTTCACGTTGCTTTGCAGTTGTGTTCCATTTGTTTGTTTTGCTTTCTTTTGTTTTTCCTCATCAGAGTGTGAATTTTTCCTGAGCAAGAATAATCCTTGTTAGTATCCTCTCTGTTAAATTACTTCTCAGCCTTTTTGGTCTAGAGAAAAATAGTATGCACTTACTCATATGCTTTGTTGAATATTTCATAATCCATCAATGTGTGTTCAACCTCTTCGAAACCATAAAGCAACCCTTGAGGAGAGCAGTATTATTACCCCCAATTATACTCCATAGGTGCACAGAAAAGTTGGTTAACCATAGAGTACAAATCAAACAAGTGGTTTGGCTCATAAGTTGGCAGAGATAGTTGGTGTCAGATCCAAACTCCTAGTGAGGCTTCTTTAATAGACAAAAAGTGCTCTCTCAACTAATTTAACTGCAGATGTAGACATTTATTATACCAGGACTCCATTGTAACACTGACTTATGTGACTCCAATATAAAACAATTCTACCTTGAATCCCAACAGCAAAATATAGAATATCTTTGTTCTAACCACTTTCATCTATAATAAAGACTGTTAAATGCGTAAAATTGAAATGTTGTTAGGAAGCAATAAAACATTCTGCTGTTTTGTAAAATCACCCCTGGAGGTTGGTTACACTTAACTAATTTCCCACTCTTTAACACTGAAGGCAAAACATATATAACATTTCTTGCTAAAACCCAATAATAGGACTCAATTTTTACATTTTTATAAAGCACCAAAAGTCACAATCTTAACTCTCAGATTCATTAAGCAGTTCAAAATTAGAAAGAAAATAAAACCTGTTGACTACATTCCTATAATAGGAAACACTTCGGTACAAGCTGTGACTGGATAAGAAGCAGATAGGTAGTGGTTTCTCACAACCATTTCTCACAAGCCATTTCTCACAACACAGAATCTGGAGATGGACTTCCTAAGTTCAAATCCTACGTCTTCTATTAAGTTCTCAGGGTAAAAAATAACATATATATCAGAGGATTAACGTGACTTTAATGAATTGATACATGTTAAAAAAAAAATCTTAAACCAATGGCAAACATTTAATAAGCCCTATGTAGATGTAAACTACCCTGTAATTTTCAAGGATTTAAGGGTGATACCAATAATTCAAAATAAAAATTCCCATTTCTTCAAATCATCAGAATGCATACACTTTGGAAAAAACGTCGTTTTGAAAACATCTGCCAATGGCTGTCATCTTCGACAGCCACACACCTGCTGTGCTTGCAGCTTCCTTCACGATCAGACTTGGAATCATTTCACCTCCGTCATGTTGCGTTGTCTTTTGTGTTGAATTCCCTGTTTTGTGGATACTGTGTCTTCTTATACTTGGCTTATACTTTCATAATGACAGAATACACTCTTCACCAGTTTTCCAAGAAAGGGAACATAGGAAGTAATTTTTTAAAAGCATTCCTTGTTTTCAAATATCTTTATCCTTGCTTTACTCTTGAGTGGATTTGACTAGGTGTAGAATTTGGTTGGAAATTATTTTCCATCAGAATTCTGTTAGCATTGCTCTATAGTCTTCCGGTTTCCAGATTCCTGTAATTATTGTAATTCCTGTAATTATTGCCTCATTACTGTGGCATTTGAACTCCTGATCTTTCATGGATAACTTGTTATTTATATGTCTGGAAGATCTGAGAACCTTCAAGTTTCCAACACCTCCAATGTTTTGAAATTTCAAAATGAGTTGTTTTCGTTGGCACTGAGTTAGCTGTTTTAATCTAAGAATTCATGTGATGATTTCTTGGCATTTTCTTCTACTATTTTTTGATATTAACCTTTTTTCTAATTCTGCTATTTATTCTTTAACTCCTATTTAGCATTTGGGCATGCTAGATACTCTAATTATCTTATATTTTTTAACTTATTGTCCAATTCTTTATATTTTATTTCACTTCTTCAACTTTACCTTCAAAAATGTACTGAATTTTTAATTTCGTTTTTTCCCTTTTTAACTGTTTTTCCTTTCCTTTTTTTTCTAGAAAGAGAGAGAGAGAGAGAGGAGAATCTTAAGCAGGATCCACGCTCAGCATGGATCCTGACACAGGACTTGATTCCACAATCCTGGGATCATGATCTGAGCAGATATCAAGAGTGGAATGCTGAACTGATTGAGCCATCCAGATGCCCTTCTTTTTTTTTTTTTCTGATTCTAAGAGCTTTAACATTTTTCCAAGTATTCCTTTATGACATATAATTGTTTTTTCATAAAGATTCAATCTTTTGTCTTATGTCTCTGAAAATATTAATTATAGGTTTATTGATATTTTCTTCTCTCTCCAGCATTATCTGTTTGCCCTGAGTTATGTGTGTATTTATATTTTTCCCCTGAGGGGTGTGTGTGTGTGTGTGTATATAGATATAGATACAGATACAGATACAGATATAGATATAGATATAGATATAGATATAGATATAGATAGATATATATAGATAGATATATTTTTTAAGGCAGGTAGCTGTTAAATTCCTATATTTAAAATTACTCAAATGTCTGCTGGTCTTTTTCCATTTATATTTAAGATTAACACACAGTTCAAAATTAATACAAATTGGAAGTGCCTGGGTGGCTCAGTCAGTTAAGTATCTGACTTTGGCTCAGGTCATGATTTCACGGTTTGTGAATTCAAGCCCCACGTTTGGACTCTCTCCTGTCAACATGGAACCCTTTTTGGATCCTCTGTCCCCCTCTCTCTCTGCTCCGTCCCTGTTTTTGCCCTCTCTCTCTCTCTCAAAAATAAATAATCATTAAAAAAAATTGATACGAATTGGAGACCAGACTTGAAAATACCCTCAAGCAGAGAAATCCACTTAAGCCATATAAGCAAAACTAAATCTAGCTTATGTCATGAACATACGCAAAACCTCACTTAGGTTATTTCTTATAAATTCCTCTGATAAGTTAAAGCAAACTTAAGTCATCTTCCTAAAAGTGGTATATCACTTTTAATCAATCCCCTGCCGTCTGGAGACTGCCATCATAATAACGAACTATTGTAAAGGTTAAACAACTTCCTCATTTTCACTTAATAAGCCATCTTATAACATCATGCCCCTGAGCTTCATATCAGTTTGAAATTTGAAAACTCCAAGTTCATGAATTGTTTTTACATGCACAATAAATTCTTACTAAATACTATTTTACTTATGTTTTAATTTTGCTATTTCTGGATTTTTGAGAGTGCTACAAATGACTGGACATTCTATAAGTAGTGGTGGAAGTCATCAAATGCTGGGCTTCACCATGGGAGATTAGGTGAGCACCAAATTATTTTACTCAGGTACTCGTAAATATCAGTATCTGGAAGATAAAATGTTTCTCCAGGGGCGCCTCAGTGCCTCAGTCAGTTGAACATCTGACTTTGGCTCAGGTCATGATCTTGGGGTCTGTGAATCTGAGCCCCAAATCGGGCTCTGTGGTGACAGTTCAGCCCAGAGTCTGCTTGGGATTCTGTGTCTCCCTCTCTCTCTGTCCCTGCACTGCTCACGTCTATCTGTCTCTCAAAAATAAATAAAAACATTAAAAAATAAAATAAAATATAAAATAAAATAAATTAAGTTAAATAATGAAATGAAATGAAATGAAATGAAATGAAATGAAATAAATGAAATGAAATGAAATGAAATGAAATGAAATATTTCTCCAGAGAATAATCTTCCACTTTCCCTACTGGGCTATAGAAATCTGGCTGAAGCATTCTGGGACACCCAGAGAAGGGATCAGGAAGTCTTGAAATTGTTGTGTAGCTTTACTATGCCCATACTTGGTATAATATCTCCCTCTCTCTAGCTTGGTATTAGGACGAATCTTGTTTCTTGGTAAAGTGGAGGAGGAAAGGTGCCCAGATAAGCGGGGAGAATGAGGAGCAGACCAGCCCACAGTTACCCAGTTAATTTCTATCAGTTAATCAGTATCAGCCCATAGCTATCCCTGAGCGGAATCTGCTTTGATTTGCTTCCTCTGTCCCACAGAGCAGGTTAAGAAGTCCCTCTTTTGTATGCTCTCAGAGTATGTTTACAGTACAGCACATTTCACTGTTAATTATGCATTTATTTGTGTGATATATATGTGTGTGTGTGTGTGTGTGTGTGTGTGTGTATATATTTGTGTAATACATATATATTTTTTAAATCTAGAATTTCATTAGTTAAAACTTTCCCCATACCCCTAATGCCTGGAAAGTCACAGCCTCTCTTGCTATCAACATCCCACATCAGTGTATTGCATTTGTTGCAATCAAAGAAACTACATTGATATATCATAATCACCCAAAGCCCATAGTTTACATAAAGTTTACTCTTAATGTTGTCTAATCTATGGATTTTGATAATGTATGATAGCACATATACACCATACAGTATCACATAGAATAGGTTCACTGTCCTTACAATGATTTGTGCTCACCTATGCATCCCTCATAACCTCCTACCTCTTGGCAACCACTAATCTTTTTCCTATAACCTTAGTTTTGCCTTTTCCAGAATGTCCTATACTTGGAACCATGTAGTGTATAGATTTTTAATACTGGTTGCCTTGACTTAGCAATATGCATTTAGATTTTATCCAGGTTTTTGTGGCTTGATAGCCCATTTCTTCTTAGTATTGAATAATATCCCATTGTCTGGACGTACCACAGTTTATCCATCCATCTACTGAAGGACATCTTGGTTGCTTCTAATTTTTGGTAATTATGAATAAGGGAGCCATAAATATCCATATGTAGGTTTTTGTGTGAACACAACTTTTCACTCCTTTGGGTAAATACCAAGGAGTACAATTAAGGAATCAGAGGGCAAATGTATGTTTAGCTTTGTAACAGACTGCTAAACTGTGTTCCACTGTAGTTGTACCCTTTTGCATTCCCATCAGCAATTAATGAGAGTTGCTCTTGCTCTGCATCCTTACCAGGTGTTTGGTGTTTTCACTGTTTGGGATTTTGGCCACTTTAACAGCTGTGTAGCGGTATCCATCCCCTAACAATATATCATGTTGAATATCTTTTCATTTGTTTAAATGTCATTTGTATACCTTCTTAGGTGGCATGTTCAGGTATTTTGCCAGTTTCTAATCAATTTGCTTACTTTTTGTTGATTCAAGGGTTTTGTTTATATGTTTTGGATAGCAATTCTTTATCGGCTATGTCTTTTCCAAATATTTTCTCCCAGTCTATGGCTTGTCTTCTCATTCTCTGAACAATATCTTTTACAGAGTAGAGGCTTTAGCTTTAATGTGGGCCAGCTTATCAATTATTTCCTTCATGGACCGTGCCTTTGGTATCATATCTAAAAAAAGGTCACTGTGTCAAGGTCCTCTAGATTTTCTCCTAAATTATCTTCTAGAAGTTTTATAATTTTGTGTTTTACAGTTAGGTCTATGATCTATTTGAAGTAACATTTGTGAAGAGTATAAGGATCTATTTCTATTCTGTTCTATTGATCTGTTTGTCTGTCCTGCACCAACATGACACTGTCCTAATGGCATTTGCTAGAACATCAGACTAATGTTGAAAAACTATGATGAGAGGGACATCCTTGCCCTGATCCTAATCTTAGTGGGAAAGCTTCTAGTTTCTCACCATTAAGTATGATGTTAGGTGTGAGGTTTTTGTAGGTTTGTTATCAAGTTAAGGAAGTTCCTTTCTATTCCTAGTTTGATGAGAATTTTTATCATGGATGGATGTTGTATTCTGTCAAATGCCTTTTTGCTATCTATTGATATGATCATGTAGTTTCTCTTCAACCTGTTGAGGCCATGGATTACATTAATTGATCTTTGAATGTTGAACCAGCCCTGTGTGTCTGGGGTAAATTCCACTTGATCATGGTTCATAATTACTTCTATACATTGTGGGATTCTATTTGCTATACTTCTTATGCATCTATATATTCATGAGAAATATGGTTTTGTGGTTTTCATTTCTCGTAATGTCTTTGTCTGGTTTGGATATTATGATAATACTGACTTCATAAATGCATTAAGAAGTGTTCCCTTTGCTTCTACATTCTGAAAGAAATTTTAGAGAATTGGTATAATTTCTTCCTTAAGTATTTGGTAGAATTCACCAGTAATTTTTTACATCATGCCATGCTTTCAAATATCTTTATTCTTTCTTTACTCTTGAGTGGAAATTTGGCTAGGTATAGGATTTAGTTGGAAATTATTTTCCATCAGAATTTTGTTAGCATTGTTCTATAGTCTTCTAGGTATGATTTGTATTTTCCTGATGATGAGAGATGTTGAGCATCTATGTATCTGTGTGTCTTTTTTTGTCGAAATGTCTATTCATGTGTTCTGCCCATTTTTAATTGGATTATTTGGTTTTTTGGTGTTGGGTTGTATAGGCTTTTTATATATTTTGGATAATAAGCCTTTATTGGATATTTCATTTACAAATATCTTCTCCTAATCAGTAGCTTGTATTTTTGTTTTGCTGATTGTTTCCTTTGTGCTGAAGCTTTTTATTTTGATGTAGTCCCAATAGTTTATTTTTGCTTCTGCTTCTTTTGCCTCAGAAGATGTATCTTAAAAATTGTTGGCTATAGCCAATGTCATAGAAATTACTGTCTGTGTTGTTTTCCAGGATTTTAACAATTTCAGGTCTCACATTTAGGTCTTTAATCTATTTTGAGTTTATTTTCAGGTAAGGTGTAAGAAAGTGGTTCATTTTCATTCATTTGCATGTACCTGTCCAATTTTCCCAAACCATTTCAATATGTGTCTTCTTATTTAAAGTATTTCAAGGTGCCTAGTTGGCTCAGTCAGTTGACTGTCTGACTCTTGATTTTGGTTCAGGTCACGATTCCAGAGTCATGAGATCGAGCCCCGCATGGGCCCAACACTGAATGTGGAGCCCACTTAAGATTTTCTGTCTCTCTCCCACTGCCCCTGTCCTCCACTCTTGCTGTCTCTCTCTCTCTCTCTCTCTCTCTCTCTCTCTCTCTCAAATAAAACTAAATAAATAAAAAGAAATAAAGTAAGTTTCTTATACACAACATAGGGCTGAGTCTTTTTTATCTACTGTGAAATCTCAGTCTTTTATTTATTTAGACTATTAGAATTTGATTATTGATATAGTCAAATCAATAGTCAACATATTTGTTACTGTTTTCTATTTGTTGTCTCTGTTCTTTGTTCTTATTTTTGTCTTCCAATCTTTCTCTGCTTGTTGTAGTTTTAAATGAGCATTTTATGATTCCAATTTTTTTCAACGTATCAATTGTATTTCTTTTTTTTAAACATTTTTAGGGGTTCCCTTAGAATTTGCAATATACATTTACAACTAATCCAAGTTCACCTTCAAATAACACTATACCACTTCACAAATAGTACAGTTAATTTATAACCAAATATTCCTAATCCCTCCGTCCTATCCCTTGTATCATTGCTATCATTCAATTAAGCATACATAATCAAATATATTATTGCTTTAGCATATTATTGTCAGATCAAGTAAAAATAAGAAAAATGAAAGTTTTTTTAAATTTTATTTTACCTTTATTCCTTTTGTGGTAATCTTCCTTTCTTTATATAGATCTAAAAAATGCTTGTCACTTATATTCTCTCTGAGGAATTTGATTAATATTTGTCTCCCTTCAACAGATAGTTCACTCTAAGAAATTAAGATCCATATACTTATTTTCAATTTATTAATTAATTACTTTTATTCTTTTTTTCATTTTCTAGTAGTAAGCATAAGGCCTGCAATAAGTTAAAATTCAGTACATATTTCCTAAGAATGAATCACAGGTAAACAAAATAATTTGCACAGAGAGCAATGGGAAAAGTAGTAACTTTAGAGTTAAAGAATCTGTACTCAATGCCCAGTGCTATCCTTCACAGATTGTAACTTCAACAAGTTAATTCACCTCACTGAGATCAGTTTCCTCTTCAGTAACTTGGGTATAAAACTGCCTTCCACAACTTATTAGAATGTTGTCATATCCTCCTAAAGATGCTTAATCTAGTGCCCAATATATAAGAAGACCTCAGCAAAACACTGGCTAAATCTGCTAAATCATTGGGAACCAACTTGTGAAATTTGTTGCTGGGGTCACTTGGCTTAGAGAATGTTGATAAAATAATTAATTATCCTGTACACGTTGGTTTATATAACTCAGTTAATATACATTTGCAGCATTCACAGCTTAAGATTTAGCAAGTGACAAGGCTGTTAACTATGAATATGTCTGCCAAAAGTATTATTTGCTATGAAGCGTATGGAACTAGTGATTCCTGCTGTGCAGTCTTGATTTTTCCCCGAAAAAAAGTGTAAAACAAGAAAATTTAATTTCGATTACAAAGCAAGAAATGAGTATTACAGCAAGAAGTTTATTTCGCAAGTTCAGGTCTCATTTTAGGTTTTCACAGAAAATATCTGAATAGATAGTAACTTGCTTGGAATGGTGTTAGATATCCTATTTAACAGAAAATTTCCAGTAGATAAATGGAGACAGAAAAGAGTGATGGAAGAACTGCAATTTTCATCAAGTCACGAGATAACCTGGAAAAGTGTGGTGGCTATCTCCAGATAGCCATAGATAATGGAGTTAAAAGTATATGTGAAAAATAAGAATAAAAAATGTCTTAGCAAAGGTGAAATTCAAGGAGCTAACCCAAACATGAATACAAACACTGGAGGCTGTTCATGTATATAAAACGTTTGTAAAGAAATTTAGTATTACTTATTCTCTATTGGAAAAAACCTTCTACATTTAAAGGTGGTTGCAAAGAAGCCTGAATGTGTTTTGACCCACAAAATTACTTCCAATAAAGAAATATTTAAACATGAAAATTTGTACATAAGGCTGTTGATCACAATTTTGTTTAAATAAGTAAACTAGTGAAAAAACTAAGTATCCAACAATATGAGGTTGAATTATATATATCCAAACAATGTAATTCCATAATACTATATAACCATTATGCTGGAGAATAATACTAATGGCAATGGAAAATGTTCATGATGTCAAACAGAAAAAAAAAACTTAGTATCTACAGTCTGATCACATTAAAAAACTTTGTTGAACACTTACTTATTTTTGAGAGCCAGAGAGAGACAGAGCACGAGTGGAGCAGCGGCAGAGAGAGAAGGAGACGCAGAATCTGAAGCAGGCTCCAGGCTCTGAGCTGTCAGCACAGAGCCCAACGTGGGACTCGAACCCCCAAACGGTGAGGTCATGACCTGAGCCTAAGTCAGAATTCTGCTCAACCTACCAAGCAACCCAGGTTGCCCCCAGTCTGATCACATTTAATGCAATCGCACAGACACACAAATATTGTAGTGATTTTAATTTAAGTAATATGTCATTTTGTAATGAGAAGATACCATTTTTGTAACCAGAAAAAAAAAAAAAAAACGTAGTGTGACATATATTCTAATAGCTGTTCAGCATTTGGAAACCTAACATGCCACACGAGGAATCAGTTGCACAAACTGGAAATAACACTGACAGAAATACTAAACCTGAGTAGAGGCCTCAAAGGCAGATAGGTGGGATGCATTATCTACCTAATTTAATTGGGTTAGATCAATTTTATCACAAAACAGATTCAATTTCAGGTCAAGGCTCTATGGTTCACACCCTAGAGATTTCTGCTTATCAGTTGCAAAATAATTAGTGACTTGAATCCAAAACTCCAGGTCCACAGAGCAGTGGAAAGAGAATATGGAAGAAAACACAAGAGAATAAATAGATGTTGCCATCACTCTATGTAACCACAGAACGTCATGATCTTAAGAATAACATTACAAAGACAAAGCCAAAGTTGATTATTTTGCCATATCATTTTTTCTTAAGTTACCAAAAGAGAGAATATTATCTGTCACAACTCAGTTGTGCATTTACACTTAGAAACATAATATTAAAAAACTGCAACATGCTTTACTGCGTTATTATCCTAGGAGTACAATGCTTCTAATGAATCCAATTGATAAAAGAAAAGTTGTCTAGAAAAGATAGTATACTTTCCAAACACTTTCTAATTATAATATTCCCCTATATATCAATATATTCATCTATTTATTCATAAATTTAACCCATACTGATGCTCTAGATGCTATATAAAGTGCAAAGCCTAATAATAATAATACCAAGTTCACAGGGATTTTGTGAGTATTACATGACAGTCTAGTGAAACATCTTACTACAGGGTGGGACCCATAGTAAGATCTCAATAAGTGTTAGCTACTAGTTCTACTACTACTAAAACTCAACTCCTTAACTTTAGTCTTGTAAAGGATGAAAAGTGTGATAAAGCATAAAGTCCACCCACCCCTCTCCCACCCCCAAGCTACTTGCTGCATTGTGCAAGCGAGCTTCTCTTAAAATGATCTTGGATCTCTCCATATGATTCAAAAATTGAAATAGCCTGATAGTGTACTAATTACCTGAACAAAGTCCCTCTCCAGATACTTTCTCTAAATTATGTCAAAATGTTAAATTGTTAAGTTACACATAAAAATACCCTGAAGCAATACCCAAATTAACATCATTTTGTCATCTTTAAGCATTAAATTATGAAATTTCACCTATGATACAGATCTTATAAGGAAGATGGAAGGAAGGGAGTGTTTTTCCTCACAAAGCTGGAACGTGATTAATGAATCTCTCTGGACATTTGGTGCCTCAGCAAGGTACGCATTTTCAGGAGACATTACCAAGAGCTACATTGTGTTTCCAAGAGCCTGCATGCAGGGAGGCAAACCTTCTGGCATTTCAATGTAGCAATGTGAGAACACAGTACAAATTTTCTAAGCATAATAAAATCATGGAGGTTTAGTGCTAGATAATACCCTTTCCAAACACACTACTTTGCCCATAGTGATTTGTTCTCCACATTTTATTTCAAATGTTTCAGATGGTCTCATTTTAAATGAGTCATGAAAAAATGATTGAGAAGCCTTTCTTGATTTCCTCAGCCCAGTAAATACATCAGATAGAAAAATGTTTCTGGAACAGCCTTGCTTAATCTGTTCTAACATATTTAAAAGATGATCTGGAAAGAAATACTTCAAAATGACCTTAAAATTACCTAGATCATTCATTAAATGCCTATAAAGCAATTAAAATTATTATTTAATTTTTTTAATGTTTATTTATTTTTGAGAGAGAGAGAAACAGAGCATGAGCAGGGGAAGAGCAGAGAAAGAGGGAGACACAGAATCTGAAACAGACTCCAGGCTCTGAGCTGTCAGCACAGAGCCCAACAGGAGGCTCAAACTCCTGAGCCCCAGACATGACCTGAGCCAAGGTTGGACGCTTAACCCACTCAGATACCCAGGGGTCCCAGTAATTAAAATTATTAAGAAAATATATAAATATATACAAAAGCATGATTAAAATATTAGTTGAAACTTCTTCTATGTTTTAAATTTTTCCTGGTGTTACTTAAAAAAAGACAGTAATAGCAAAAATAAGTATAACAAAATGTTGATAGTTGTTTTTCTATTTTATTTTAATGCCAGTGTAGTTAACATACAGTGTTATATTTGTCTCAGGTGTACAATATAATGATTCAACAAGTCCAATCTTACTCAGTGTTCATTAACATAAGTGTACTCTTAATCTCCCTCATCTATTTCACCCATCCCCCCACATACCTCCCCTCTGGTAACACTGACTTTGTTGTCTATAGTTAAAAGTCTGCCTTTTTTGGTTTGTCTATTTTTTTTCCCCTTTGCTCGTTTGTTTGTTTTTTTTAAGTCCACATATGAGGGAAATCTTACAGTATTTTTCTTTCTCTGACTGGCTTATTTCATTTAGCATTATACTCTCTATCTCCATCCATGTTGTTGCAAATGGCAGAATTTCATTCTTCTTTATGGCTGAATAATATCTCATTTGTGTGTGTGTGTATGTGGGTATCACATCTTCTTTATCCATTCATTTGTTGATGGACACTTGGGCTACTTCATAATTTGGCTATTGCAAATAATGCTACAATAAACATGGAGGTACATATATCCCTTCAAATTAGTGGTTTGGTATTCTTTGGGTAAATACCCAGCAATGGGATTACTGGATTGTAGGGTAGTGAAATTTTTTGTTTTGAGAAAACTTCCATACTGTCTTCCACAGTGGTTGCACCAGTTTGCAATCCCACCAACAGTGCACGAGGGTTCCTTTTTCTCCATATCTTCATCAATACTTGTTTATTGTTTTTTATTTTAGCTATTCTGACAGATGTGAGGTGATATCTCATTGTGCTTTTGATATGCATTTCCCTGATGAGAAGTGATGTTGAGTATCTTTTTATGTACCCAGTGTGGTCATCTGTATGTCTCCAGAGAAATGCCCGTTCAGGTATTCTGCACATTTTTTAATTGGATTATTTGGTTTTTGTATGTTAACTTGTATAATTCTTTTTGTATTTTGGACCCTAACTCTTTATCAGATATGTCATTTTCAAATACCTTCTCCTAGTCAGTAGATTGTCTTTTAGTTTTATTGGTGGTTTCTTTTGCTGTGCAGCCTTTTTATTTTGCTGTACTCCCAATAGTTCAGTTTTGCTTATGTTTCCTCTTGCCTCAGGAGCCATATCTAGAAAGATGCTGAGGCTAATGTCAGAGAAATTACTGCTTGTGCTCTCTTCCAGGATTCTTCTGGATTCAGGTCTCATATTTAGATCCTTAATCCATTTTAAGTTTATTTTATTGTATTGTGTTAGAAAGTGGCCCAGTTTCACTCATTTGCATGAAATATCCAGTTTTCCCAGCAACATTTGTTGAAGACACTGTCTTTTCCATGCATATTATTGCCTCCTTTGTCAAAGATAAATTGACCATATAATCATGGGTTTATTTATGAGATTTTTTATTATCTTCTATTGATCTATGTGTCTGTTTTTATGCTAGTAACATACTGCTTTGATTACTATAGATTTGTATCTGCTTATAGCCTTATGGGGTCCCCTTGTATGTAACTGTTTTCACTGCTGCTTTAAAAATTCTCCTTTTGGAGCATGTAGGTGACCCAGTCAGTTAATTGTCTGACTTTGACTCAGGTCATGATCTTGCAGTTTGTGGGTTTGAGCTCCATGACAAGTTCTGTGTTAACAGTCAGAGCCTGGGGCCTATTTCAGATTCTGTGTCTCCCTCTCTCTCTGCCCCTTCCCACTTATATTCTGTCTCTTTCTCTCCCAAAAATAAATAAATAAAAAATAATAATTTTTAAAAACTCATTAAAAATTCTCCCTTTATCACTCCTTTTTTGTTTTGTTTTTTTCATTTTAATTATTATGTGTCCTAGTGTGGACCTCGTTGGGTTGATTTTGTTGACATTTCCTTCCCCAGATTCAGGAAATTTTCAGCTATTTTTTCTTCAAACAAATTTTCTGCTTTCTTTTCTCTCCCTTCTTCTTCTGGAATCCTTATAATACAAATGTTATTACCATTAATGGAGTCTCTGAGTTCCCTAAGTCTTATCCTCATTTTGAATATATCTGTATCTATCTATCTATCTATCTATCTATCTACCTATCTATCTATCTAGAGGTCCAATTCTCTGACCTCTAGGTTGCTGATTCATCCTTCTGCTTCCTCCATTCTGCTATTTATTCCATCTAGTGTATTTTCAATTTTATTGTGTTCTTCATCTCTGATTCTTTTTTATCTCTTCATTAAGAGTCTTACTGATGGGCACCTGGGTGGCTCAGTCAGTTGAGCATTTGACTTTGGCTCGGGTCATGATCTCACAGTTTGTGGGTTTGAACCCCGTGTTCGGATCTGTGCTGACATCTTGGAGCCTGAAGCTCCACTTAGGTCTCTGTTGTGGTTTTATCTTATTCTTTCATTTGGGACATATTCTCATTTTGTCTAATTTTCTGTGTCTGTGTGCTAGGAAAGTCACCCAAATCTCTGCTTTGAAAGTAGTGGCCTTATGAAAAGATCCTGTAGTGCCCTGCAGTGTAGTGCCCCCTGTTTACTAGAACCTGGCATTTCAAAGGTGTCTCCTATGTGTGTTGCGTGCACCCTGTTGTTGTGGCTAGGCCACTTTTTTCTTCAGTCCGGTCACCAGGAGTGGCTCTCTTTGCCAGTTACGGGCAGTGTTTGGTCCCTCTGGTGTTAGTGGATCAGTTTGGAGTCGTCTTGGGCTTCAGTTGAATCATGCCAAGCATTTTCCAGAGATCGGTATCACCGAACTACAGGTTCTGCTTTTCCTGTGTTGTCCCTGAGAAGCTTTCATTACTGGGCAGGAGCTGCAATCAGACCAGACCGCTGTCTCCTGCTCACTGCTGGGGCCACAGTCATACTGTTGTATGTGGTTTTCTTTCCCCTCTCCCCAGGATAGAGGTACTTTGGAGTGGTGCTGGCCCCTGTTGGAGCTGCTTGCAAACTACCAGGCTTATGGCTCTGGTTTGAATGAGCTCCAGCCACAAGGCTATTGGAGGGGGCAGTTCCATATGGGGGCGAGGTGCAAAGTCTATATTCTAGCAGAAGGGGACAAGCTGCAGCCAGACCAGGGTGGCCTGGGCAAATTCACAAAGCATGTGTAGGTGGGGTGTATAGTATACACAAGTTTTGCACACTAGTCTTCTGCCAGAGGCGATGTGCCACTGTCTCTGGGACCAGGCCAGAGGAGCCTGAAAGTGTTTGGGTGGGGCATGCAGTTTTACCAAGGTGTATGCAGGTCTTCCCTAAGAAGGGGTCCATAGTCACCACAAGGGGACTACTGAGGCCCCACAAAGTGCACCTTTGGGAGACAAAGACTTTCACTGGCCTTCCAGGGGAAGAGAACCTGCGGTGCTGAGACAGAGGCAACCCTGGTTGGAGGAGGTGGATCCCCAAAGCTGGGGACTGGGGGGAAATGCAGTGTAAGAAATTTAGGTAGTTGAATATCGGCATGTGCTGACTCTTGCAGGTGACCAGTGTATTTTTGCCGGGGGTAGGGGAGGGAAACAGTACCTGTCAGCTCCTTTGTTCCTGGAAGAGTCTTCCAGAGGTTCAGTCCCTCTGGAATGTGCTCTGAGATTAGTAAATAACTCTCCTTCCTGTGTGCCCCAGGCATTTTCAAACTGCAGTTTCTGTGCTGTATCTCCTCAGGTTGTTTGCTGTGTTGTCTCTTTAAGTGTGGGGATTGTTTCCTCTCACCCTCCGGGCTCTCCCAGAACCATACCCAAGGATTCCTAAAACCCCAGGCTTTAATTCCTCTGGTTGGAAGAACTGAATGAAACTCTGCCTCTTTGGTTTTCAAAGTCAAATCTTATGGGGATTCGTCTGCCCCTTCACTGGCTCCCTTAAGTGATGGTCTGTTTTTCTCTCTTTTAGGCATAGGCAGGTCCCTCCCACCAGGGAACAGTCTCCACAGTTTATCTACTTATAGATAAATGATCTATAAATGCCTATTTATAGATCTATTTATGATCTATATATCTCCCCACTGAATCTCTGCCCTTCCTGTCCTCTTTGATGTGGCATCTTATCTACATTTAGTTGTGGAGTTTGTTCTGCCAGCCTTTGGGTCATTTTGTGGGTTATTTACACTGATGTGTAAGTTGTCCAGTTGTGTCTGTGGGACATGGTAAGCTTAGAGTACTTCTACTCTGCCATCTTCCTTTACTCTCACAAAATGTTGATAGTTTTTGAAGTTAGATAAAAGGTGTATTTTCCACTTTTGCCTTATCTATCCTCCACTCATAGTTTTAGAAATACTTCAAAATTGTTTTACTGACGTTTTTCAACACAAAATGCATGCACCATAACAACTCACCTATAAATATTTCAGTATGCATCTCAAAAACAGAGAACTTTTCTTAAATAATCCAATGTCATCATCGTACTTAACAAAATTTACAATGTGTCTTAATATTACCTAATACCTAGCCTACTTTCAAATTACCCCAAGTGACAAAAATTCTCCTTGTATAGTCAATTCATTCAAAATAGAATTTAGACAAGAAATACTCACTATATTTGACTTTTTTGCTCATTTTAGTATTTTAAGTGACTATCAATCCAAAACGTTTTTTTTTCCTTTTTCTGTTTTGCTTAGCTGCTGTAATTTTTGTATGTAATATTCTTTTGGAAAACACGTTAGATGTCCAGTGAGTGCCCAACATTTTGTATTTGACTGATTGTTCCTTTAATATGTCATTTAAATTGTCCCTTTAGTTCATGAATTTCCTCAGTTGGATTTGATTCATGCTCTTTTTATTTTGTTTTGTTGGTACAATAATACTGCATAAGATCTGTGGCATATTTGATATTACATTTTATCTGCAGACACATACATTTTGGTTTTTCTCACTGTGATGAGGGAGCATGAGGAAAGCTGAGGGCAAAGTATAGGCTAAGAGCAACCCCCACCCCTACCCCCACCAGGTGGGATACATGTGACATTTCTCAGGCACTCCTGGCTGCCCAAGGACAAAGGAAAGGACAGAAAACAAATGGTTAAACTGATAGTCTCCATCAGTTCACAAATATCTTAGTAAATTACAAGAAAAAGGAAATTCCATCAATAGCTTAAAGTCCAGGAACTCCCTTCTGCCTTAATGTTAATGCTTTGTTAGAGGGAAAAACAACCTTAGCTTGGCAATAGCTAGGTCTCCAATAAGTCTTTAGCATATGAAAGTTTCTTTGGAAACTTCCCTTTTGACTTCACTTACCCCAAGTTCATAGTATACAACCAGTCATTCTACACAGCCCCAGTGCAGCTCTTTCTGACCATGGATTCTGTCTCCATGCTTTAATAAAATCACCTTTTGCACCAAAGATATTTTCAAGAATTCTTTCTGGGTCGTCAGCTCCGAACCCCATGAACCCCACCATCACCCCAAAACCTCATCAGCTGCATGTTAGTGATGCACAGTGATGTTAACATTAGTTAATGAATTCAAGAGATGACAGCATGACTATGTCAATTTAAAGTTCCCAATCAACCTTTCAACTGATGCTTTTACTTTCCATTAATGACTTGCCTGAATCCATTTTCCAATGGGGTGAAAATGTGAGTTTTCAATTTTTTCATTTCTTCTGCGAATTTTAAATGGAATTATTGTTTTTTTTAAATATTTGATTATTTATTTTTGAGAGAGAGAGAGAGAGAGACAGAGTGAGAGTGGCAGAAGGGACAGAGAGAGAATGAGGGAGACACAGAATCTGAAGCAGGTTCCAGGCTCAGAGCTGTCAGCACAGAGACCAATGTGGGGCCCGTACTCACAGACCATGAGATCGTGACCTGAGCCGAAATCAGACACTCAACCGACTGAGCCACCCAGGCACCCTTTAAATGGAATTATTGTTTATAGAACTTTCCTTAATCCATTCAAGCTATTTGATTACCCTCAATACAGTTCATAGTAGATATCAAAATGAATGTTGAGTTATTTTCTTATAATTCTTGATGTTTATTGTATTGGGTTGGTGCTGTAGTAATTTCCAATGGTGTCCAAGAAGTTTTATTTTTCCTTTGTCTTTATCATTATTAATCATTTTTAAATGTTTATTGTTTTAGTCAAATACAGTTGTTGTTTGTTTGTTTGTTTTGGTTTTCAAGTTGCACCATGTTGGCTAAAGCACTTCAAGTTTTTCCATGTGCTCTTTTGACATACTGAATTAGCCTTTATGGGATCTTTCTTTTTTATCTTACATTTTAGGCTAATCATATATCACTTGATCTGTAATTGTAAATGATCATTTATTCAAGGCACACTTTTATCTATGTACTTTTTTTAAGGTTCAGAATGGTATTTAGAAGTCACAGTCTGAGCGTTAGGAGTTCATTGTCCTTAGCATTTTTTTTCCTATTGGATAAAGATAAAAAATAGTTTTATTAAGAGAGTAATCATGTTCATACTCATATTTCAAATTTAACCTTAAGATTAGAGAGCTTTTGGGGCTCCTGGGTAATGCAGCTGGTTAAGTATCTGACTCTTGGTTTCAGCTCAGGTCATGATCTCACAATTTTCAGAGTTCAAACTCCTCATTGGGCTCTGTGTTGGCAGAATGGAACCTGCTTGGGATTCTCTCTCTCCCTCTCTCTCTTCCCCTCCTCAACTCTGTTTCTGTCTCTCTCAAAATAAACAAACCAACAAAAGATTGGAGAGTGTTTACTTAACACTTTTTCTCTTATGCTGAAAATGTTTGCTCCTGAAAATGACTTTTAAAATTTTTCTTCCAATACATATGTAATTATGTCTTAATAACTATATCAGTATTATCACTAATAATAAGATTATTGCATGCAGCTAAGTTTTCTGTAGCTAATTTTATCTTTAAAGTAAAAATCTGCTATTATTCATAGTCAAAATACTATGTTCCAAATTTAGCAGGAATAACTCTCTGCTGTGTGTAGTTATGTCACTAAACTGATAAACATTTAGATTTGTTTTTTCTGGTTTTTCATTTTTAGATATTTAAGAATTTTTTATTTGGTTTTGTTGTTTTATTGTGTAAAACATCCACATGATTTCAGAGAAGAAGTATAAATTAGACGTACTTCTTTTTTTTCAAGTTTTTATTAAATTCCAATTAGTTATCATACAGTGTAATATTAGTTTCAGGTGTAGAATTTAGTGCTTCATCACCTACACACAATACCCAATGCTCTTCTAATCTATCTTACCCTTCTCACTTCTACCTTATTCCCTTTTCTTCTTCTCTGGGTAATTTTTTCATTAGTTTTTTGTTTTAGATTTTCATTGTTTTCTTTTCCAAATTTAAGCAAATGAAGTGTACATATTTTGATTCCCCTCTATTTATTACACAAAACATGTCATACTAAGTACACTGCTGTGCATGTATACACTGAATATCATTTCATATCAGTGGGTAGACATCTTCATTTTTTATAGCTTTATAGTTCATTGTGATATGTGACATTATTCAACCCATTCCTTAATAATGGATATATGGCTTATTCCTAATCTTTTACTATTATAAATAATTTTAACAAATAATATTTGTTATATATTAATTATTTACTATTTAATTAATTAATATATTATTAAAATATGTAAGTTATTTTGTGGTTTGCCAGCATATCTTGGGTATGGATATCTGGAAGTGAAATTATGTGGTTTTAACTTTGCAAAACATTGCTAAAATCTCCTCTGTAGGAGTTGTAACTTTTTGCATTCTTGTTAGCAATTTTTGAGAGTGACTATTTCACTACATATACAGTACATTTTGTTTTTTCCAATCTGTGTGGTAAGAAATGGTATCTCAATGGTGGTCCATTTGTTTCTCTTTTTATGAGTGAACTTAAACATTCTTCCATGTGTTTAATGAATATTTGTGTATTAGTTTCTCTAAATTATTTTTATTATTTGCAAATTTCATATTAAGTTGCTGAGTTATATTTTGTTTTCATTTTAGAAGTTGTTTTGCATTTTAGAGATATTTGCTCTTTGTGATATAAATGGAAATTTTCTAGTTCCCCATTTGTCCTTTGGCATTTGTTAATTCAAATTTATATGTTTCTTTAATCAAACATATTATGACTTTTTATTATTTCTTATTTTCAGTCACAATTAAGAAGGTTTTATTATAACCAAGCATACAATAATTCACCCATGCTTCCTTCTAGTACTTGTACAACTAATAAAGATTAACTTATCCTTACTGATTTTCTATTGAACTTTTCATAAATTATCATATTCATTCCTTATCTTTCACTTGTCCCTCTGTTAATTCCCTATTTTAGCCTGAAAGACCTTATCATATATATATTTATTAATATCTTTGCTCCTTTATGAAACAAATTTCCTTTTGTTTAAATATTCATTTACTTAGAGAGAGAGAGAAAGAACATGAGTGCACATAGAGGGGGGGGTAGGTATGGAGGGGCAGAGAGAGAGGGAGAGAGAGAAATCCCAAGCAGGCTCTGTGTTGACAGAGCTCAAACTGATGAATCATGAGATCATGACCTAAGCCGAAAATCAAGAGTCAGATGCTTAACTGACTGAACCATCCTGGCACCCTTATAAAATAAATTTCTTAATTATAAATACTTGTTTAATTTTCCAGCTTTATTAAGGTATAAATGAAAAATTAAATCGTATTATTTAAAGTGTACGAGGTGATAATTTCATATACATATGCACTGTGAAATATTTACCACAATCAAATTAAATTACCCATCTATGACTTTACATAGCTGTCTTGTGTGTGTATGTGTGTGTGTGTGCATGAAAAGAATACTTAAGACCTACTGTCTTAGCAAATTTCAAGTATATGTTATAGTGTTATTAAGTATGGTCATCATGTTCTACATTACATTCTCAGACTTTAATCATCCAATAACTGAAAGTTTGTAATCTTTAACCAATACTTCTCACTTCCCTCACCTCTAGCTCCTGAAAACCACCATTCTACTCTCTTCTATGAATTCCACTTTTTTTTTCTTTTTAGATTCTACATATAAGTGATATCATAGATAACATATAGTATTTATCTTTCCTGGTCTGGCTTATTTCACTTAGCATAATGTCCTCCAGTTTCATTCATGTTGTTGCAAATGCCAAATTTCCTTCTTTTTTATAACTGAATAATGTATGTGTGTTTGTGTGTGTGCATTTTCACTATCCATTTATGCATCAATGGACACCAGTTTTTTCTGAAACTTAGCTATTGTGAACAATGCTGCAGGGGACATGGAGATGTGGATATCTCTCCAGAGTATTTTATTTTCTTCAGATATATACTAAAAAGTGGGATTGCTAGATCATAGAGTAGTTTTATTTTTAATTTGGGGAGATTTATCCATACCATTTTCCGTAACAGCTGTTACGGAAATTTTTACATTTTTTTTTTACATTCAGCAACATTGTACAGACATTCCCTTTTTTCCATCTCCTTGCCAATACTTGTTATCTCTTGTCTTTTTGCTAATGGACATCATAACGGGTGTGAGAGGTGATATCTCCTTGTGGTTTTGGTTTCCACTTCACTGATGATTAATGACGTTGAGCTCTTTTTCATGTACCTGTTGGCCATTTGTATGTCCTATTTGAAAAAAAAATGCCTTCAGGTTCTTTGAGTAGTTTTTTAATTGGGTTATATGTGTATTTGCTATTGAGTTATATGAGTTTCTTATATTTTCAGATATTAACCCGTTTTCAGATGTGTGGTTTGCAAATATTTTCTCCCTATCTGTAGGTTACTTTTTCATTTTGTTGATTGTTTTCCTTTGCTGTGCAACGTTTTATTCTGGATCATGAAGAAATAGTAAATCTGAATAGACATGTAACTAGTAAGGAGTCTGAATTTATACTAAAAAATCTCCCAACAAAGAAAACCCAAGGACCAGATGGCTTCGCTAGTGAATTCTGCCAAACATTTAAAGAAGAATTAATGCCAATTCTTTTCAAATCTTCCAAATAATTGAAGAGAGAGAAAAACTTCCAAAATCATTTTAGGGGCCAGCATTATCCTGATACCAGCACCAGACAAGGACACTACAAGAAAGAAAATCACAGGCCAATATCCCTGATGAGCATTGATGCAAAATTCCTCAGCAAAATATTAACAAACTGAATTTAACATGAATTTAAGATATACCATGAACAAATAGAATTTATCTCTGTGGTGCAAGATGGTTCCACAGATTGAAATCAATAAAGGCGATACACTACATTAACAGAATGAAGGATAAAATTATGTGATCATCTCAATAGATGCAGAAAAAGCAGTTGACAAAATTTAACACAATTTCATGATAAAAACATTCAATAAAATTAGGTATATAAAGAATATAATTCAACATAATACAAGCCATATGAGACCAGCTCATAACTAGCTTCATACTCTATGATGAAATGCTAAATGCTTGTCCCTTAAAGATCAAAATGTCTCTCAGAGAAGGATGCCTACACTCACCACTTTTATTTAACATAATACAGAAAGTTCTTTTTTTTCTTAATGTTTATTTATTTTTAAGAGAGAAAGAGGGACAGAGCATGATCAGGGGAGGGACAGAAAGACAGGGAGACACAGAATCCAAAGCAGGATCCAGGCTCTGAGCTGTCAACATAGAGTTCAATGTGGGGCTGGAACCCACAAACTGCAAGATCATGAACTGAGCAGAAGTCACCCAGGAGTCCCAGTGTTGGAAGTTCTAACCAGAGATATTAGGCAAGAAAAAAAAAAAATGAAAGACACTCAAACTGAAAAAGGAGTAAAATTTTCTTTGCAGACAATAAGTTCTTATATGCAGAAAATCCTAAAGACCACCCACACACTGTTAGAACTAATAAATGAATTCAGCAAGATCAATATACAAAAATCAGTGTATTTCTAAACACTGACAACAAACTATCTGAAAGAGAAATTAAGAAATTAATCTCATTTATAATAGAATAAAAAGCAATAAAATACTTAGGAATACAGAGCTGTCTCTTAAATAAGTTGTGCCACAAAACTAGATATTCAAATGTGAAAGAATGAAACTGGATGCTTGTCTTACACCACTCACAATAATTAACTTGAAATGGACTAAAGACTTAACTGTAAGACCTGAAACAACAAAACTACTAGAAGAAAACATAGGTAAAATGCTCCTAGTCACTGGCCTTTGCAATTATTTTTTTTTATATGATACCAAAGGCACAAACTGCATCTTTGCTTATTTTCTATATGAACTTTAAAATCAATGTAAATATATTCACTGTAAAAAGGAACTGTTGGTATTTCTAGTTGGATCATACTGACTTGGTATTCAATTTGGGACATTTAAGATCTTAATGATATATGAGATTTCAAAGAATATAAAATTCCTCTCTGTTCGTCTACTTTTATGATTTTAAAGGATGTTTTAATGTTTTCCTTAGGTAGGTCTGGCATATTTCTTGCTACTTTTATTCTAGGCATTTAAAAATATTTACTAATATAAATGCTCTACCATTTTAATTTTTAATGGCTATTGTCTTTATATCAGCTTAATATTCCACTTCCTTAAACTGTTTTATTGTACTAGTTTTTTTATTCTCTTAGTTTACCAATTCTTATGCCTTTAATTGTTTATTTCTGTTCATTTTCTTTTCTTTTCCTTTTGTTCATTTTGCTTGAATATTTATTTTGTTCATTGTCCATAGTGAGCATCTTATTTTTTTTCCAAAATTTGTATTAATGGCCTGATAGATGTGTGTCAACTTACATATGGATAAATTCATTTTTAGCTGTTGGTTCTTTTATGAGGATTCTATGTTATCAAATTATTTTATTGGTATCAATGGAAATAACTGTATAATATTTCTCTTTAAATATATTAATGTAATACATATCTTATCAAAGAACAACTAAATCAGTGGAGTTAAACTGGCAATGAAGACTTTAATTCAATAATACTGTAACAGGGGAGAGAGATTGAATCCAACTCAATTGAAACAAGATGTGGAGTATTTTTAAGCCCTGGGGAATTAGTGAAAAAGTCCTGGAGGACATTGGGCAAGCTTGGTCCATGTCATTAGACCATCTATGTTTGTTTTTTGTTACTTACAGAAGTTGGTCCCCTCTAAGAGGGAGGTAGGAGACCTATCTTTCTTGATGATTGCATTTCAAGGGGATGGCCACCAGGTCCTTGACAAAGACATTTTTGGGCTGTAAAACCAGCCAGAGGTTGGGAGAAGACTCATCTATACTTCAAAACATCAGAGAAAGGATTTTCAATTAAAATTTTTCTGAAGGAAATGCTCTAAGAAAAGTAAATAGCTCAGAGACCTATAGTAGAAAGGTATCTAATATTTAGTCATGCTGAGGATAACATGAAGGCCATCTTGGTCAATGTTGAACAATTTTCTTGCCATTATGAATAAACCTCTTTGGACAACATATATTATGTTTAAATATACCAGAGGATTTTATTATCTAATATTTCATTTGAATTTTGGCATTGATATTCATACTACTTGATTCAATCATCAGGTTGGCTTTGAAAGTTTTTCTTTTTTTTTTCAATATATGAAATTTATTGTCAGATTGGTTTCCATACAACACCCAGTGCTCATCCCAAAAGATGCCCTCCTCAATACCCATCACCCACCCTCCTCTCCCTCCCATCTCCCACCAACCCTCAGTTTGTTCTCAGTTTTTAAGAGTCTCTTATGCTTTGGCTCTCTCCCACTCTAACCTCTTTTTTTTTCCTTCCCCTCCCCCATGGGTATCTGTTAAGTTTCTCAGGATCCACATAACAGTGAAAACATATGGTATCTGTCTTTCTCTGTATGGCTTATTTCACTTAGCATCACACTCTCCAGTTCCATCCATGTTGCACAAAGGGCCATTTTTCATTCTTTCTCATTGCCACGTAGTACTCCATTGTGTACATAAACCACAATTTCTTTATCCATTCATCAGTTGATGGACATTTAAGCTCTTTCCATAATTTGGCTATTGTTGAGAGTGCTGCTATAAGCATTGGGGTACAAGTGCCCCTATGCATCAGTACTCCTGTATCCCTTGGATAAATTCCTAGCAGTGCTACTTCTGGGTCATGGGGTAGGTCTATTTTTAATTTTTTCAGGAACCTCCACACTGTTTTCCAGAGCGGCTGCACCAATTTGCATTCCCACCAACAATACAAGAGGATTCCCGTTTCTCCACATCCTCGCCAGCATCTATAGTCTCCTGATTTGTTCATTTTGGCCACTCTGACTGGCGTGAGGTGATACCTGAGTGGTTTTGATTTGTATTTCCCTGATGAGGAGCGATGTTGAGCATCTTTTCATGTGCCTGTTGGCCATCCGGATGTCTTCTTTAGAGAAGTGTCTATTCATGTTTTCTGCCCATTTCTTCACTGCGTTATTTGTTTTTCGGGTGTGGAGTTTGGTGAGCTCTTTATAGATTTTGGATACTAGCCCTTTGTCCAATATGACATCTGCAAATATCTTTTCCCATTCCGTTGGTTGCCTTTTAGTTTTGTTGGTTGTTTCCTTTGCAGTGAAGAAGCTTTTTATCTTCATAAGGTCCCAGTAGTTCATTTTTGCTTTTAATTCCCTTGCCTTTGGGGATGTGTCAAGTAAGGAACTGCTACGACTGAGGTCAGAGAGGTCTTTTCCTGCTTTCTCCTCTAGGGTTTTGATGATTTCCTGTCTCACATTCAGGTCCTTCATGCATTTTGAGTTTATTTTTGTGAATGGTGTGAGAAAGTGGTCTAGTTTCAATCTTCTGCATGTTGCTGTCCAGCTTTCCCAGCACCATTTGTTAAAGAGACTGTCTTTTTTCCATTGGATGTTCTTTCCTGCTTTGTCAAAGATTAGTTGGCCATACGTTTGTGGGTCTAGTTCTGGGGTTTCTATTCTATTCCATTGGTCTATGTGTCTGTTTCTGTGCCAATACCATGCTGTCTTGATGATTACAGCTTTGTAGTAGAGGCTAAAGTCTGGGATTGTGATGCCTCCTGCTTTGGTCTTCTTCAAAATTACTTTGGCTATTCAGGGCCTTTTGTGGTTCCATATGAATTTTAGGATTGCTTGTTCTAGTTTCAAGAATGCTGGTGCAATTTTGATTGGGATTGCATTGAATGTGTAGATAGCTTTGGATAGTATTGACATTTTGACAATATTTATTCTTCCAATCCATGAGCACGGAATGTTTTTCCATTTCTTTACATCTTCTTCAATTTCCTTCATAAGCTTTCTATAGTTTTCAGCATACAGATCTTTTACATCCGTGGTTAGATTTATCCCTAGTTATTTTATGTTTCTTGGTGCAATTGTGAATGGCATCAGTTTCTTTATTTGTCTTTCTGTTGCTTCATTATTAGTGTATAAGAATGCAACTGATTTCTGTACATTGATTTTGTATCCTGCAACTTTGCTAAATTCATGTATCAGTTGTAGCAGACTTTTGGTGGAGTTTATCGGATTTTCCATGTATAATATCATGTCATCTGCAAAAAGTGAAAGCTTGACTTCGTCTTTGCCAATTTTGATGCCTTTGATTTCCTTTTGTTGTCTGATTGCTGATGCTAGAACTTCCAACACTATGTTAAACAACAGTGGTGAGAGTGGAGATCCCTGTCATGTTTCTGATCTCAGGGAAAAAGCTCTCAGTTTTTCCCCATTGAGGATGATGTTAGCTGTGGGCTTTTCATAAATGGCTTGTATGATTTTTAAGTATGTTCCTTCTATCCCGACTTTCTTGAGGGTTTTTATTAAGAAATGTTGCTGAATTTTGTCAAATGCTTTTTCTGCATCGATTGACAGGATCATATGGTTCTTCTCTTTTCTTTTATTAATGTGATGTATCACATTGATTGATTTGCCAATGTTGAACCAGCCCTGCAGCCCAGGAATGAATCCCACTTGATCATGGTGAATAATTCTTTTTATATGCTGTTGAATTCGATTTGCTAGTATCTTATGGAGAATTTTTGCATTCATATTCATCAGGGATATTGGCCTGTAGTTCTCTTTTTTTACTGGGTCTCTGTCTGGTTTAGGAATCAAAGTAATACTGGCTTCATAGAATGAGTCTGGAAGTGTTCCTTCCCTTTCTATTTCTTGGAATAGCTTGAGAAGGATAGGTATTATCTCTGCTTTAAACATCTGGGAGAACTCCCCTGGGAAGCCATCTGGTCCTGGACTCTTATTTGTTGGGAGATTTTTGATAACTGATTCAATTTCTTCGCTGGTTATGGGTCTGTTCAAGCTTTCTATTTCCTCCTGATTGAGTTTTGGAAGCGTGTGGGTGTTTAGGAATTTGTCCATTTCTTCCAGGTTGTCCAGTTTGTTGGCATATAATTTTTCATAGTATTCCCTGATAATTGCTTGTATCTATGAGGGATTGGTTGTAATCATTCCATTTTCATTCATGATTTTATCTATTTGGGTCATCTCCCTTTTCTTTTTGAGAAGCCTGGCTAGAGGTTTGTCAATTTTGTTTATTTTTTCAAAAAACCAACTCTTAGTTTCGTTGATCTGCTCTATAGTTTTTTTAGATTCTATATTATTTATTTCTGCTCTGATATTTATTATTTCTCTTCTTCTGCTGGGTTTAGGCTGTCTTTGCTATTCTGCTTCTATTTCCTTTGGGTGTGCTGTTAGATTTTGTATTTGGGGTCTTTCTTGTTTCTGGAGATAGGCCTGGACTGCAATGTATTTTCCCATCAGGACTGCCTTCGCTGCATCCCAAAGTGTTTGGATTGTTGTATTTTCATTTTCGTTTGTTTCCATATATTTTTTTAATTTCTTCTCTAATTGCCTGGTTGACCCATTCATTCTTTAGTAGGGTGTTCCATGGTTTTGGAGGTTTTCCAGACTTTTTCCTGTGGCTGATTTCAAGCTTCATAGCATTGTGGTCTGAAAGTATGCATGGTATGATCTCAGTTCTTCTGTATTTATGAAGGGCTGTTTTGTGACCCAGTATGTGATCTATCTTGGAGAATGTTCTATGTGCACTCGAGAAGAAATTATATTCTGTTGCTTTGGGATGCAGAGTTCTAAATATATCTGTCAAGTCCATCTGATCCAATGTGTCATTCAGGGCCCTTGTTTCTTTATTGACCATATGTCTAGATGATCTATCCACTTCTGTAAGTGGAGTGTTAAGGTCCCCTTCAATTATCACATTCTTATCAATAAGGTTGCTTATGTTTGTGAGTAATTGTTTTATATATTTGGGGGCTCCTGTATTCGGCACATAGACATTTATAATTGTTAGCTCTTCCTGATGGATAGACCCTGTGATTAGTATATAAAGCCCTTCTTCATCTCTTGTTACAGCCTTTAATTTAAAGTCTAGTTTGTCTGATATAAGTATGGCTACTCCAGCTTTCTTTTGACTTCTAGTAGCATGATAAATAGTTCTCCATCCCCTCACTTTCAATCTGAAGGTGTCCTCGGGTCTAAAATGAGTCTCTTGTAAACAGCAAATAGATGGGTCTTGTTTTTTTATCCATTCTGATACCCTATGTCTTTTAGTTGGCACACTTCGTCCATTTACGTTCAGTGTTATTATAGAAAGATATGGGTTTAGAGTCACTGTGATGTCTGTAGGTTTCATGCTTGTAGCAATGTCTCTGGTACTTTGTTTCACAGGATCCCCCTTAGGATCTCTTGTAGGGCTGGTTTCGTGGTGACGAATTCCTTCAGTTTTTGTTTGTTTGGGAAGACCTTTATCTCTCCTTCTATTTTAAATGACAGACTTGCTGGATAAAGGATTCTTGGCTGCATATTTTTTTTCTGTTCATCACATGGAAGATCTCCTGCCATTCCTTTCTGGCCTGCCAAGTTTCAGTAGAGAGATTGGTCACAAGTCTTATAGGTCTCCCTTTATATGTTAGAGTACGTTTATCCCTAGCTGCTTTCAGAATTTTCTCTTTATCCTTGTATTTTGCCAGTTTCACTATGCTATGTTGTGCAGAAGATCGATTCAAGTTCCGTCTGAAAGGAGTTCTCTGTGCCTCTTGGATTTCAATGCCTTTTTCCTTCCCCAGATCAGGGAAGTTCTCAGCTATTATTTCTTCAAGTATACCTTCAGCACCTTTCCCTCTCTCTTCCTCCTCTGGAATACCAATTATACGTAGATTATTTCTCTTCAGTGCATCACTTAGTTCTCTAATTTTCCCCTCATACTCCTGGATTTTTTTATCTCTCTTTTTCTCAGCTTCCTCTTTTTCCATAATTTTATCTTCTAGTTCACCTATTCTCTCCTCTGCCTCTTCAATCCGAGCCGTGGTCGTCTCCATTTTATTTTGCAGTTCATTTATAGCATTTTTTAGCTCCTCCTGACTGTTCCTTAGTCCCTTGATCTCTGTGGCAATAGATTCTCTGCTGTCCTGTATACTGTTTTCAAGCCTAGTGGTTAATTTTATGACTATTAATCTAAATTCGCTTTCTGTTATATTGTTTAAATCCTTTTTCATCAGTTCGTTAGCTGTGGTTATTTCCTGGAGATTCTTTTGGGGGGAATTCTTCCATTTCATAATTTTAGATAGTCCCTGGCATGGTGCGGAACTGCAGGGCACTTCCCTTGTGCTGTCTTGAATAAATGGAGTTGGTGGGCGGGGCCGCAGTCCAACCTGATGTCTGCCCCCAGCCCACTGCTGGGGCCAGTCAGACTGGTGTGTGCCTTCTCTTCCCCTCTCCTAGGGTCGGGATTCACTGTGGGTGGTGTGGCCTGTCTGGACTACTTGCACACTGCCAGGCTTGTGGTGCTGGGGATCTGGCATATCAGCTGGGGTGGATCGGCAGGGTGCACAGGGGCAGGAGGGGCAGGCTCAGCTCGCTTTTCCTTCAGAGATCCACTTCAGGAGGGGCCCTGCAGCACCGGGAGGGAGTCAGACCCGCCGGAGGGATGGATCTGTAGAAGCACGGCGTTGGGTGTTTGCGCCGGTGCAAGCAAGTTCCCTGGCAGGAACCGGTTCCCTTTGGGATTTTGGCTGGGGGATAGGTGAGGGAGATGGCGCTGGCGAGCACCTTTGTTCCCCACCAAGCTGAGCTCTGTCGTAGGGGCTCAACAACCCTCCCTCCCGTTGTCCTCCAGCCCTCCTGTTCTCCGAGCAGAGCTGTTAGCTTATAACCTTCCAGATGTTAAGTCCTGCTTGCTGTCAGAACACACTCCATCCGGCCCCTCCGCTTTTGCCAGCCAGAATCGGGGTCTCTGCTTGGCGGGAGGACCGCCCCTTCCCCCCAGCTCCCTCCCGCCAGTCCGTGGAGCGCGCACCACCTCTCCGCCCTTCCTACTTTCTTCTGTGGGTGTCTCATCTGCGCTTGGCTCCAGAGAATCCACTCTACTAGTCTTCTGGCGGTTTTCTGGGTTATTTAGGCAGGTGTAGGTGGAATCTAAATGATCAGCAGGACACAGTGAGCCCAGCGCCCTCCTATGCTGCCATCTTCCCCGAAAGTTTTTCTTCTTTTAGCGTTCTCCAGAATAATTTCAGTAAATTTGGAACTACTAGATCTTTAAAGCCTTGTTATAACCATCTGGGCATGATTTTCTTTTGTGAGGGATCTCTGAAATTTTTCTCTATTTTTTTATATAGAAATTTATATATTTAGACATTTCATCTTTATTAAGGTTACTTTGGATAGATTAGAAGTATTTATTTTCCAGAAATGCATAAAACCTATTGTTTTATTTATGTTATTTTTTCCAAGTAATAGGTTTCATTAGTTCTATTTTCCCATTTTCTTGCTCATTAATTTTTCTTCAACCGTAATAATTTTCTTTTTCCTTTTTGCTTTCTTTCATGTAAATTTTTATTTCTTTTTCCAGCTTTTGGAGTTGGATATTTATTAGCTCTTTTTCTCATTGTAACTGATGTAAATATTTTTTCTTGTTTTACCTACATTTTAAGAATTCTATACATCTTAATCACTTTTTAGAAACTCTGCAATTTAATTTTCTATTTCCCCCTTTGATCCCAGATATGCTTAATACTGTACTTCTAAGTTTCCAAATGTAAAGTTCTTTTTTTTTACGATTTTATTTTTAAGTATCTACACCCAACATGGGGCCTGAACCTACAACCCCAAGATTGAGAGTTGCATGCTCCACCCAATGAGCCAGCCAAGCTCCCCTCCCAATGTAAAGTTATTTAGGATTAGTTTTATTGCATTGTGATCAGAAAAATGTTGTTTGCCTGTTCACAAGGATTTTTTTTAATTTTACTGAGTTTTTTGCTTGTAGCCAACAATCAATTTTCATTAAAAATTTTCATATGCATATGAAAAAAAATAATCTCCATTACTGGGGAGCAGAAATTGATAGACTATTGATTATATCGTTTAGATATCAAAATCCTTACTGAATTATTTTCCACTACATGTGTCCAGGTACTGTTGGGGTGTGTAAAATTCTCATACCCAAAGTGTGTCTGTCTATTTCCTGTTGCTTTCATTGTAGTTTCCACTTCATGAAAGTTTCTGATGTATTATTTGGTGTAAATGTATTATTTAATATCAAAATTTTGTTGTGAATTTTATACCTTAATATTCCAGAGTGTTATTCATTGTCTTGTTTATTGTTTTTGCTCTTCTGTCTATCTTGTCTGATATCAAATTCTTGGCTTATTGCTTGCCTTTTATTTGCACTTGCCTGGTGCTTCTTTGGCCATCCCCTTCTGAAAGTAATTCTAAGTGTAATATTTTAGACATTTCTAAAAACTTCCTGATGTGATCTAGAAATGATCTTTGAACCTGAAACTGTATGAACTTTATTGATTAATGTTGTATAAATCACCACTTTCAGATAAACTCACCCATAACTATCTGTACCCAGCTTCTGACTCTTGATTCTACAGTCATATCAACATACTTCTAGTTGATATGTACAATCGAAGGATTAGGCTTTTCTTTAGCAGCAGGGCCTAGTAGTCGGATCTTTTCATAGGAAGTCATTCAAGACTGTTTCTAATTCAGAAAGAGTGCCACAAGAGACTCTGTCTTAGGAAGGAGATGTGGTAACCAAGTATATATTTCTCACAACAAACAGTGATCATAGTAGAAAGTGCACAAATAACTTATGGATATTGTGTAAGTAATTATTTTTAGTAAGCATATGATATAGCTGAATGTGGGAATAAATTTCCCTTTTATATTCATGTCACTTAGGCTTTTAATCTTAGCCAAATGCTTTATATGTGTATTAAAAACAGAGGAAACCTTTCTGAGGTTCTTCAGAAGTTGTCCTACAATCAACAACTCTTTTTCTACTTGCTTCTAAATTTAAAATACTCCATAAATAGTGGGTGAGTGTGCTGCAGACTTATATCTGCTTGGCCATCCCAGGTATTGCCAATGTGCCCATTATATCCTATGACTGCAGTATAAAATGGGACCTGTGACCCCTCACACTTCCCCATACATTCATTTTTAAAGTTTTCTGGATCATTTTATTTTGATGTGTCTCTTGGAAAAAGCATATTTTTTGTATTTTACTTGTTTTCAAATATGTTTTTTTCCTTTTAGTAGGTTATTCTCATTTACATTTTTGATAAAAACAATATATTTGGTCTTTAATTTTGTTATATTGTTTCACAATGTATTTAACCTTTATATAAAATTTTGTATTACTTGATTTTTTCCTGTGCTTTTTTTTATTCTCTAGAAGAGGACTACTTTTTATGATGAGTAGTTTGCATTTTTCTGAGTCATATTTTGATACTAATATCCTTATGTAAAGTTCTTATCCAAATCTCCTTCAAATGCTATATATTACCATCTTACTATAAATAACATTCTTTCTTCCCCTCCACTTTCTCCTTCATTTTCCAATTAGTCACTATTATTATCTTGGTCTATCTTTTTTTGAATACACCACATTCTACCCTCTCTTCCTCATTCTTATATTTTTGTTGTAAATTTACTCATAAATATATGCACTATTCATCCCAAACATATGTCAACATTTGTTGGTCATTTTAAGGTTATCGGAAATTTGTTCTCTAATAGATTTCAGAAGGATCGTTCAAACAACATTTCCCACGTTTTATTTTTTAATGTTTATTATTTATTTTAGAGAGAGAGAGGCAGAGAGAAGGAGACCGAGAATCCCAAGCAGGCTCTGCACTGTCAGCGCAGAGCCCAGTGCAGGACTTGAACCCATGAACTGCAAGATCATGACCCAAGCCAAAATCAGGAGTCTGATGCTTAACTGATTGACCCACCCAGATGCCCCTATTTCCCAAGTTTAAAAAAAAAATTCATTAATATATGCATGCCGCTTTCATTCTTGATTAGTTTGTCAGTATATAAAATACTTCATTCATATTTTCTTTTCTTGACTACCTAAAAACATTGTCCAATGGTTTCAGTTCATATCAGTGAAATGAGATATCAGTTACATATGAGGCCATTCTGACTTTTTTTGCTTTTTAACTGACTCTTTTCTCAAATCTCAAAAATTATTTTCTTTAATATAAAGTTTAATTGTTGTTCTAAGAATTGTCTCAGTTTTGATTACTTTGAATAGAATTTCCAAGGTAGACAGTGTACTTTTATAACATGTAAATTCAAACTTTCTTTATTGCAAGAAAGCTTTCAGAATTACAGTTATAATTATTTCTTATGCATTATTTCCTTGCAGTTTTTCTTTGGGGACTCCAGTAGGTATACATTGGATCTTTGTGTATCTCTTTTATGTCTATTCGATTTTCTCCAAACCATTCTTGACTATTTTTTCATTGTTATTTATTTCATTTTCATCCCCACCTTGTGATTCCTCTTTAGTCTGTCTGCTTTAGATTGCTATTTAGTATTGGTTTTTAAAATTTTGTTCTATTTATTTTTTCATTCTTCCCTTATGTCTCATTTCTTGACTCATATCCTTCTGTTATTTAGTCAAATCATTTCAAAGCTTTTGTATTCATGACTTCTAAAATTATATAGCTAATTTTTAAATATTAGGTTGAAATTTTCACCCTCCTTTATGAGCAACTTTGCTTGTGGTGTTTTATGTAACTATTAGAATATTGCTAATGTTATTTTCATCTTTTCACTTTTAATGTCTCAGTTTAGAATTTAATACTTATTTCTTTTCCTTTTGTTTAAATATTATTTCTTTCCCTTTCCTCAGGCACTCCTGGGCTATTAAGAAGGTGTTTCTATAGAGGCAAGGATGGGTCAGTGCAGTTGTCCTATTTGACAGTTAAAGTCTCCCTTCTCTGTTAGAACCATGAATTATTTAAAAATATGGTCTTTTTATGAAGTCACTTTTCAGGCATGCAAAGATAAGCCTGTCTCAGAAACACTCTCACTTCCATCTCATTTTTATTCGAAGTTTTATGGGCTGCATCCTGCATTACAGGTCTCTGTGAGGTTTGAGCTCTATTTTAAACACAACAACATGACTTGGATCTTCACTCCGTTCTTATAGTTAATTCTTGTTTCACCTCCTGACCCTTATAACTGTTGTTACTTCTATAGCTAGGATTCAAATTTAGGTAAGACTCCTCCCAATCTTTGCCCTTTAGAGTTTATTAAGATGCATGATTAAGATTTCAGAATTACTTCCTATCTCACTCATGGGCAGCCACTAAATAATTTTCCTGGTTTGCAGCATCTAAGGTAAATTAAATACAAACCACTTTTTTTAAAAAAAAGAAAGAAAACAGCAGTGGAACTGATTAATGGAAGGACCATTAACTGTGGAGCTGTATCTGCCCCAATTTTTGACCAAGACCTTGCATATGGCAACAGTTAATAAATGTTCATATTTTGGGCCCAAAGTCAGCATATGTTACCAACCTTGCTAATTTTTTTTTCTTAATAATACTGACAATGTAGGACCTGGTTTTTATATTTTTCAAGTATCAACAATTTTCTGTGACTTCAGGAACAAGATGTTGAAGAATCTGCTTGATGTTTTTAAAACTCTTATTTCTTGACAAATCGAAAGTTGTATGACTAATAAGGATAAGATGCTCATTCATTCATTTCTCCAGTTGCTTCACATCTGGTGTCCTTGTTATTCCACTTCAGTGAGATTCTTCCTCATCTAATTTTATTACAGCTCATACGGGGATGCTATGATTTATAAGTAGGTCTAATGAGATGCAGAAGCTGCCACTTTGTTGAGAAATAAAAAGTGGAAATTCCTATCTTCTAATTTGTTGAGCTCTGATGAACTTGGTCTGTTCATATATGTATATCTGAATATATATATATCTGAATATATATATATATATATATATATATATATATATAATGAAAGCACTAAGAAAAAAAACAATAGAAAAATAGAAAACATCGTGATTTTGTGTGGTTATTTAGTGAAGCCAAAAGAGCAATAGTTTTGGAGGGGTGGAATCAAATTTGAATCCTGGCCCTAGAAGTAATAAGCTGTGTATTCTTGGAGGTTGCTTAATTTCTCTGGTTCTCTTTGCTTTTCTGGGAAAGTCAGTATAATAGTATCTATCTTACCAAGTACTTCTAGAAAATGAGGTAAACAGTACAGTTTCTGGTCCATAGTATTACTAAACAAAAAATGGTTGTTTCATCTCAATTTCTCTAGTCTTCACCTTCTTAATATTAATAATATTGTGTGGCTTGAGGCGATTCTCCTCTAATTCTTCAAAAACCTGGGGGTTGTAAATTCCAAGGACTCCTTAATTTCATGATACGTGATGAAAGACATGGAAGTGGAGAGTGAGATTGGAAAAGGAGAGTTGCTTTACTGGTTGAAGTAGTTTATTGATCAATTACTTGTTCTGTGTATCATTTAGGGATTATGTTTAGCTGCTAATAATAGAGACTTGAATACCATGCCTTAACTTTGGGTATTATTCTACAAAAAGTCCAGATTTAGAGACATCAAAGCTAATACAAGGGTTTTGAAAAGTCATCAGAGACCTAAACTCCTTCTATTTTCTCTTCTGATATGCTAAGCACATTGCTTCTGAAGTTGCTTTGTGCCTTGCTTCCTTCCTCAAAGTTACATGAACTCTTCCTTCTAGAACTCTATCATATTTAGTGTTACAGGCAGAAAAAAATGGAAAAGGAAAAGAGGCTAATGCACTCTTCTAAAACCCCAAACAATGACTTTCTCTCACATCCCTAACTACAAGGCAGGCTGGGTAAAATGGTTTTTGAGCTCAGTGTATTACCATGACTCCATTAATGTTCTGTTACTAAGAAGGAAGAGGAAAGTATATAATAAATAGAAAACTAGTAGTCTCCATAACACTGTTCCAGCTCAAGTAATCATACCTTCATTCCCAGAAAGCAGAATAAGAACAGAATGCTATGGGAAAGAAGTGATAAACAGCATGCCCTTCATTGGGAGCATATCAAGGTTGGGGAGATGCACTCAAAAGAGGCAATGGCTGAGACAGTGTTGTTTTGGATAGGAGTAACATAGCATCCAAGGAGACGTGTGAGAAACAGGTGGGATCAGGGAGAACCAAATATGGGATAAAACTGTAACCTTAAGTAACAATGATAAAACTCAATGATAAAACAGTGAGAAAAAAAACTCTAATGCTTAAGACTTTGTGTTAAGTTGAGCAAAAATCTCTAAATTACTATCAAGGGGATAATTTTTTTTTTCTTAAAAGTATTTTACATCATTCTTTTAATTTTTTAATTTTTCTATAACGTTTTATTTATTTTTGAGACAGAGACAGAGCATGAATGGGGGAGGGGCAGAGAGAGAGGGAGACACAGAATCGGAAGCAGGCTCCAGGCTCTGAGCCATCAGCCCAGAGCCTGACGCAGGGCTCGAACTCACGGACCGCGAGATCGTGACCTGAGCTGAAGTCGGCCGCTTAACCGACTGAGCCACCCAGGCGCCCCGTCATTCTTTTATATTAGTATCCCCATGCCTCTTCCTTTATAATATCCTAAGTACCGGCATGCCTCTAACCAAGCTGTAGATTCAAACACAAAGCCAAATAAGAGACAAGATGCTATTAGAAGAAAACTATGAGTATATAAAAAGCACTGAGAAAAGTAGATTAGAGTGGCAGAGATTTGAGTCAGTCTTATTAAACAGAAAGTGCAAGCCTCTTTTAGGAACATTTAAGACATCGAAAGTACATGAAAATCCAATGTTATGTGGATAAAAAATATCTACCTTAAAAAATCAATTGGTGGCTTAATAAGCAATTGTAACAAAAATTTTATTATGGCAGATAAGTTATGAAAATTTCAAAGTGCTCAGAAACTTTGTTTTTAATCTTTCAGGGGCTCCTAGTCAGGTATTCAGATTCAAATACTGTAAGCCAAATGTTAGGCAGTAACACTCCATCTGACTCAATACACACTCAGATCTTAATGCCGTGGTACTTTACGACCAAGCTTAGAGAGGGGGAAAGAGACTATTTTCCATTTCTAATAGTTATCAAATGGTACATGGAGCATTTGTGTTCTAAAGAAATAACAGAGAACCATCTTATTTTCAGAAAATGAAAGATCATATATTTGCCAAGTACAGTCCAAATGTCTCTTTTATCACTGCATATTTTGTCAATTGTGACCCTGGCAGGCTGAACTCTATTGTTAAAGGACATACAAAAATGTGCTTCAATCATTTTCAGTTAATTATAACACTAACATGTCAAATAAGGCTTCAAACTTGATACCAAATTATAGATGGGAAGGGGAAATGTGGTAGCACATATTGAAATACTGAGTGTTAACAAAGACAGCTGTCTTGAGGATAACATCTGGAAATGGAAAGACTACTGTAAGGGTGTGAACTTGTACAGAGACATAAATTTTCCATCATTTTTTTAAATATAAAGTTTTACTAGAGACATATTGTTTAAGCCATCGGAAAAGAAAATCAAGGCTCATCACACAGAAGCTAAAAGTGTTGATACACCCTGTATTTTAGACTCCTTCTGAACTTAGGGGCTTTGCTTGGATGTTCTCTCTCCTGGACCACTTATTTCTTACCTCTGCTTGCTACCTCCTGTTCATCTTAAAGGTTGATAAGTGGGATATCCATTCTATGCACAACTACAGCATCTACCATGGCCTTAATTCCATAATAATAATGTTATCTGTTCATTCATACTTACTTATATGTCTTGTCTAATATTGTACAGTCCCTTAAGAGTACTAATACATTAGTTGTTAGCCTATCTCCATACCATCTCTAATGCCTAGCAGCACTGCTTAATGAGTGAATGAAAATAATGCACGTCAGAGACAGTTAAATATTTATTAAAATTTATATAGCTAAATTCAAGGTCTCTCCCCTTCCTACATCTTCATCATTTTCTGAGAAAGAAAGTTCCAAATTAGGATGTTACTTGGAAATAACTACCCCTTGTCACACACACAAAAAAATGCATTTAAGAAAAATTTGGTTCCAAAATCAGAAATTTTCTACATTTTTCTTGTCTCAACAGGGATTAAAAATGTTTCCTTCCGGGGCGCCTGGGTGGCGCAGTCGGTTAAGCGTCCGACTTCAGCCAGGTCACGATCTCGCGGTCCGTGAGTTCGAGCCCCGCGTCAGGCTCTGGGCTGATGGCTCGGAGCCTGGAGCCTGTTTCCGATTCTGTGTCTCCCTCTCTCTCTGCCCCTCCCCCGTTCATGCTCTGTCTCTCTCTGTCCCAAAAATAAATAAAAAACGTTGAAAAAAAAAATTAAAAAAAAAAAAATGTTTCCTTCCAGTCACCAATTTTCTTTTTCCTCAGGGGAAAATCTTTCCAAATATTCCACAAAAACCACCACTTGATTTTGATGTGCTCATGGCCTAGAAGATTTGCAAATGGAAGTTCCAGTGTGTTGGGTTTCTATCTACTTTGCAGCAAACTCATGGGCGATACAGGGCAGTTACTGTTCAGGCCTGGAAAATGTGACCTTCTGCTTCAGAACTTTCAAAGGACATGATAAGAAAAGATAATAAATAAAAGCACCTTTATAAGAACCAGTAACATAGATTCCTATAGGCGGAAGAAAGTAAGAGAACAAACACTTGCACTGATTATGACCTGTGTCCTAAGCACTGTGTTGAATAATTTATAAAATGTAGTGCTTAAGAATATAGGCTCTGGACTGCCAAGGCTCAAATTTATCTTTGACATTCAGTAGATGTGTGGCTTTAGAAAAGCTTCTGAGTCACTATTCTATTTACATACATGAGATGAGCCTCAATGTTGTCATCTGTGAAATGGAGACAGATAGCTCACACTTCAGAAGATTTGGGGGAAATAAAAATAATGCATGTGTTATGCAGGTAGAGTCTTAGAATAGCATCTGGCACATAAAAAGTGCTTATATATGTGTTTGTTTCAGTTATTATCTTTATCATTTGAACCCAGATCTGTTTATTTATTTTTTCCTAAAATTTCTACATGTGAAGTTTGGATTTCTTATCCAACAAACTAAGTAAAATGGCAAACAGATATTTTACTCTTAAGAAGTCAGGAAATCATGATTTATTAAAAAAAACACAAAACAAAACCTTTATCACTTTTTGTAAAATCAGGCTATTTGTGTGAGCATGTGGGCATTTTTGTCTTTTAGGTGCTCATGATGTATATATTCCAAATAGCACCAATAATTTTTTGAGTCAGATTTCTTATCCAAATTGAGTTTTGAAAAATATTTGTTAGAAAATGAAGGTGAAGACGATTAAAGAGTTGGAATATAATCAATCAATAGACAAATAGGAGAATACACAATCAGAGATGACTTTTGTAAAGACCGTATCAAGGAGACAACCAGCAGAAGAAGGGAAATAATAAAGATTGGAGCAAAAATCAATTAGAAAAGAAAGGATCAAAAAGAAAGAGGAAAGGACCCAAATAAATAAAATCACAAATGAAAGAGGAGAGATCACAACCAACACTACAGAAATACAAACAATAATAAGAGAATATTATGAGCAATTATACACCAACAAATTGGGCAATCTGGAAGAAATGGACAAATTCCTAGAAACATATAAACTACCAAAACTGAAACAGAAAGAAAAAGAAAATTTGAACACAGGCATAACCCATAAACAAACTGAATAAGTAATCAAAAATCTCCCAAACAAGAGTCCAGGGCCAGATGGCTTTCCAGGGGAATTCTACCAAACATTTAAAGAAGAGTTAACACCTATTCTTTTGAAGCGGTTCCAAAAATATAGAAATGGAAGGAAAACTTCCAAACTCATTCTACAAGGTGAGCATTACCTTGATTCCAAAATCAAAGACTCCACTAAAAAGGATAATTACAGATCGAATTTCCTGAAGAACATGGATGCAAAAATTCTCAATAAGATACTGGCAAACCGGATCCAACAACACATTAAGAGAATTACTCACCAAGATCAAGTGGGATTTATTCCTGGGATGCAGGGCTAGTTCAATATATGCAAATCAATCAATGTGATACATCACATTACTAAAAGAAAGGATAAGAACCACATAATCCTTTCAATGTTTGCTGAAAAAGCATTTTAAAAAATATAGCATCCTTTATTGATAAAAACCCTCAAGAAAGTAGGGATAGAAGGATCATATCTCAAAATCATAAGGGCTATATATGAAAGGCCCATCACTAATATCATCCTCAATGGGGGAAAACTGAGAGCTAGAACAGAAATACAAAAATTTGTATGGAACCAGAAAAGACCCCAAATAGCCAAAGCAATCCTGAAAAAGAAAACTGATGCTGGAGACATCACAATTCCGGACTTCAATCTGTATTACAAAGCTGTAATCATCAAGACAGTACGGTGCTGGCACAAGAACAGACACATAGATCAATTGGACAGAATTGAGAAGCCAGAAATGGACCCACAAATGAATGCCCAACTAATTTTTAACAAAGCAGGAAAGAATATCCAATGGAAAAAGGCAGTCTCTTTAACAAATGGTGTTGGGAAAACTGGCCAGTGACATGCAGAAGAATGAGCCTGAACCACTTTCTTACACCATACACAACAATATTTCTCAAAATGCATGAAAGACCTAAATGTAAAACAGGAAACCATCAAAATCCTAGAGGAGAAAACAGGCAAAAAACTCTTTGACCTTGGCCATACCAACTTCTTACTCAACACATCTCCAGAGGTAAGGGAAACAAAGGCAAAAATGAACTATTGGGACCTCATCAGGATAAAAATCTTCTGCAAAGCAAAGGAAACAATCAGCAAAACTAAAAGGCAACCGACAGAATTGGAGAAGGTATTTGTAAATGACATATCAGATAAAGGGTTAGCATCCAAAATCTATAAAGAACTTATCAAACTTAACACCCAAAAAACAAATAATGCACTGAAGAATTGGGCAAAAGACATGAATAGAGACTTTTCCAAAGAAGACATCCAGATGGCTAACAGACACATGAAAAGATGTTCAACATCACTCATCACCAGGGAAATACAAATCAAAACGACAATGAGATACCACCTCACACATGTCTGAATTAAAACTGGGGCAACAACAGATGTTGGCAAGGATGCAGAAAAAGAGGAACACTTTTGAACTACTGGTGGGAATACAAACTGGTGCAACCACTCTTGAAAACAGTATGGAGTTTCCTCAAAAAATTAAAAATAGAGTCACCCTAAGACCCAGAAATTGCACTACTAGGTATTTATCCAAAGGATACAGGACTGGTGATTCGAAGGGGCACATGCACCTTTGTAAAAATTGTGACCTAATTTTTTTACTTTCCATCTTCTTTTCAGCTTCATTATTTTCCATAATTTTATCTTCCTTTATTTTTCTTTTGAGTCACAATGTGTTATGCCAAAATAATTTTTAAAATGGAAAGAAAACTCAAGAAACAATATCAGAAATGAAATCAGAAACATAATTATAGCTATAGTTTATAATATAATATTTTTGTTGTAGAATTATACTATTTTCTCCTCCAAAATAACCATATATTGGAGAATGTACCCAATGTTTACAGCAGCACTACTGACAATAGCTGAAGTATGGAAAGAGTCCAAATGTCCATCAACTGATGAATGGATAAAGATGTGGTATATATATGTGCGTATGATTATATACACCCATATATGTAATGGTATATTACTCAGTGATCAAAAATATTGAAATCTTGCCATTTGCAACAATGTAGATTGAACTAGAGGGTATTATGCTAAGCGAACTAAGTCAGTAAGAGAAAGACAAATATATGCTTTCACTCATATGTGTAATCTAAGATACAAAACAGATGAACAGAAGGGAAGGGAAGCAAAAATAATATAAAAACAGAGAGGGAGAGAAACCATAAGAGACTCTTAAATACAGAAAATAAACTGAGGGCTGCCTGTGTGGTGTTGGGTGGAGGGAAGAACTAAAGGGGTGAGGGGCATTGAAGAGGACACTTAGTGAGATGGGCACCGTGTGCTATATGTAAGTGATGAATTACTAAATTCTATTCCAGAAAAAAAGTAATAAAGTTTATTACTTCAAAAATAAATTTTGAAAAATAAAATAAAATCACAAATATAAAATCAATCAATCAATCACAGATGTACATTCTCCAATGTATGCTTATTTTGGAGGAGAAAACAGTACAATTCCATAACAAAAATATTATATTATAAACTATAGCTATAGTTATGCTTCTGATTTCACTTCTGATATTGTTTTTGAGTTTTCTTTCAATTTTAAAAATTATTTTGGCATAATACATCTTGATTCAAAAGAAAAAAAAAGGAAGATAAAATTATGGAAAATAATGAAGCTGAAAAGAAGATGGAAAGTAAAAAAATTGGATCACAAATGTAGATTTAGGGAACTCAGTGAGTCCAAAGTATAATAAAATTAGTATCATAGATGTCCCAGAAGAAGAGAGGGAAAGGGGGCAGAAAGTTTATTTGAGCAAATTATAGGTGAAAATTTCCCTAATCAGGGGAAAGAAATAGACATACAAATCCAGAGGCCACAGAGAACTTCCATCAAAATCAACAAAAGCAGGCTAACACCAAGACATATCAAAGTTAAATTTGCAAAATATAGATATAAGGGAAAAAAACCTGAAAGCAGCAAGGGAAAAGAAATCTCTAAGAAAGGAAGACAAATAAGGTTAGCAGCAGATCTCTCCACAGAAACCTGGCAGGCAGAAGGGAGTGGCATGATATATTCAACATGGAGAATGGGAAAAATATGCATCCAGGAATATTTTATTCAGAAAGGCTGTCAATAAGAATAAAAGGAGAAATAAATAGCTTCCCAGACAAACAAAAACTAAACGTGTTGTGTCCACTAAACCAGTCCTGCAAGAAATATTAAAGGGGACTCTGAGTGGGAAAGACCAAAAGCAACAAAGACTAGAAAGGAACAAAGAAAATCACCAGAAACAATGACTTTACAGGTAATACAAAGGCACTAAATGGATTAAATGCTCCCATCAAAAGATACAGAGTATCAGAGTGGATAAAAAAAAACAAACAGCTATATGCTCCCTACAAGACTTATATCAGGCAAACTAGATTTTGGAACAAAGATTGTAACAAGAGATGAAGGGCACCATATCATAATTAAGGGGTTTATCCACCAAGAAGATCTAACGATTGTAATTATTTATGCCCCCAACTTGAAGGAACCCAAATAGGTAAATCAAATAATAACAAACATGAAGAAACTCTTTGACAATAATCCAATAATATAGTAGGGGACTTTAACTCTCCATTGACAACAATGGGCAAATCAATTAAGCAGAAAATCAACAAAGAAAACAATGACTTTGAATGACACATTGGGCCAGATGGACTTAATAAATATATTCAGAACATTTCATCCTAGAACAGTGAAATATGCATTTTTTTCGACTGCACATGGAATAGATGAAATACGTGGTCACAAATCAGGCCTCAACAAGTACAAAAGATTGAGATCATACCATGCATATTTTCCACCACAGTGCCATGAAACTTGAAGTCAATCATAAGAAAAAAAATTGGAAAGTCCAAAAATACATGGAGGTAAAAAATATCCTACTGAATAATGAATGGGCTAACCAGGAAATTAAATAAGAAATAAAAAAATAATACATGAAAGCAAATGAAAATGAAAATGTGACAGTCCGGAACCTTGGGGATGTAGCAAAGTCAGTCATTAGAAGGAAGTATACAGCAATACAGGTCTATATCAAGAAGCAAGTAAAGTCTCAAATACACAACCTAACCTTACACTTAACAGGAGCCATAAAAGGAACAGCAAATAAAACCTAAATCTAGCAGAAGAAGGGAAATAATAAAGATAAGAGAAGAAATAGATGATACAGAAACAAACAAAAACCAGTAGAACAGTTCAACAAAACTAAGAGCTGGTTCTTTGAGAGAATTAATAAAATTGATAAACCCCTATAGCAAGACTTCTCAAAAAGAAAAGAGAAAGGACTCAAATAAATAAAATCATAAATGAAAGAGGAGAAATCACAAACAACACCACAAAAATACAATTATAACAGAATATTATGAAAAATTATATGCCAACAAATTGGACAGTCTGGAAGAAATGGATAAAATTTCTAAAACATACAAACTAAACTGAAACAGGAAGAAATAGAAAATTTGCAAAGACCCATAACCAGCACATAAATTGTCACAGTAGTCAAAAATCTCCCAAAAAACAAGAATCCTGGGCCAGATGGCTTCCCAGGGGAATTCTACCAGACATTTTTAAAAAGTTAATACCTATTTTTCTCATATTCTTTCAACACATAGAAATTAAAAGAAAACTACCAAACTCCTCCTATGAGGCCAAAATTATCTTGATTCCAAAACCAGACAAAGACTCCATTAAAACAGCCAATTGCAGAGAGATAATTACAGCCCAATATTGTTGATGAACATGAATGCAGAAATTCTCAATAAGATACTAGAAATTGAATTCAATAGTACATTAAAAGAATTATTTACTACTATCAAATGGGATTTATTCCTTGGCTGCAGGGGTAGCTCAATATTTACAAATCAATCAACATGATACACTATATTAATAAAAGAAAAGATTAAGAACCATTTGATCCTCTCAATAGATACAGAAAAATAATTTGATAAAATAGGGTCCATTCTTCATAAAAACCCTCAATAAAGTAGGGAGAGAGGGAATATATCTCAACATCATAAAGGCCATATATGAAAGACCCGCAGCTAACATCATCCTCAATGAGGAAAAACTGAGAGATTTAGTCAGGACCAAGACAGAGATGTCCACTCTTACCATTGTTATTTGACATAATACTGAAAGTCCTAACCTCAGCAATCAGAAAACAAAAAGAGGGATGTCTGGGTGGCTCAGTCGGTTGAGCATCCAACTTCGGCTCAGGTCATGATCTCGCAGTCTGTAGGTTCGAGCCCCACTTCGGGCTCTGTGCTGACAGCTCAGAGCCTGGAGCCTGCTTCAGATTCTGTGTCTCCCTCTCTCTCTGCCCCTCCCCTACTCATGCTCTGTCTCTCTCTCTGTCAAAAATGGATACACGTTAAAAACAAGAAGAAGAAGAAAACAAAAATAAAAGATATCCAAATTGGCATGGAACACGTCAAACTTTGACTATTTTCAGATAACATGATACTCTCCATAGAAAATCCAAATGACTCCACCAAAAACTTGCCAGAACAGATACATGAATTCAGCAATGTCACAGTATTTAAAACCAACATAGAGAAATCTGTTGCATTTTTATACACCAAAATGAAGAAGAAAGAGAAATGAAGTAATTGATCTCTTTTACAATTGTACCAAATACCGAAAGCTACCTAGGAATAAGCCTAACAAAAGAGGTAAAAGATCTATACCCTAAAAACTTTATAAGACATGAATGAAATGTGCAGATGACACACACACACATACACAAAAATGGAAAAACATTCCACATTCAGGGATGGGAAGAACAAATATTGTTAAAATGCCTATACTACCCAAAGCTATCTACACTTTCAATGCAATCCCTATGAAAATACCACCAGCACTTTTCAAAGAGCTAGAACAAACTATCCTAAAATTTGTATGGAACTGTATGGACCCCAAAGCACCAAATCAATCTTGAAAAAAAAAATATCTGGAGGCAGCACTATTCCAGATTTCAAGATATTACAAAACTGTAGTGATCAAGACAGTTTGGTTCAGGCACAAAAACAAACACATAGATCAATAGAACAAAATAGAAAAGCCAGAAATGGAGCCACAACTATGTGGTCAACTCATCTTTGACAAAGCAAGAAGGAATACCCAATTGAAAAAAAAAGAGAGCAAATGGGAAAACTGGACAGCAACATGCAGAGGAATGAAATTGGAACACTTTCTTACACCACACACAAAAATAAATTCAAAATGGATGAAAGACATAAATGTGAGATGGAAAACCATCAATCCTATAGGAAAACACAGGCAGCAACCTTCTTAACCTCAGCCAGAGTAACTTTTTACTAGACATGCCCCTGGAGGCAAGGGAAACAAAAACAAAAATGAACTCTTAGGACTTTATGAAGATAAAAATCTTCTGCACAGTGAAGGAAACAATAAAAAAAACTAAAAGGGAGCCTACAAAATGGGAGAACATATTTGCACATGACATAACTGATAAAGGGCTAGTATCTAAAATTTATAAAGAACTTATCAAACTCAACACCCAAAACACAAATAATCCAGTTAAGAAATGCTCAGAAGAAATGGATAGACCTTTTCCAAAGAAGACACTCAGATGGCTAACAGACATGAAAAGATGCTCAACATCACTCATCACCAGGGAAATACAAATCAAAACCACAATGAGATACTACCTTATACCTGTCAGAATGGCTAAAATTAACAACACAGGAAGCAACAGGTGTTGGTGACAATGTGGAGAAAGGGGAACCCTCTTATAATGTTGGTGGGAAAGCAGCCACTCTGGAAAACACTATGGACATTCTCAAAAAGTTAAAAATAGAACCACCCAGCAATTGCACTACAAGGTATTTGCCCAAAGGATACAAAAATACAGAGTCAAAGGGACACATGAATCCCACTTTTTATAGCAGCATTGTCAACAATGGCCAAATTATGGAAAGAGCCCAAATGTCCAGACTGATGAATGGATACAGGAGATGTGGTATAGATATATACAATGGAATATTACTCAACCATTAAAAATAATGAAATCTTGCCATTTGCAATGATGTGGATGGAGCTACAGTATATTGTGCTAAGTGAAATAAGTCAGAGAAAGACATATATAATGCTAAATGCCATCATAAGTGGAATTTAAGAAACAAAACTGATGAAAAAATGGGAAGGAAAAAAGAGAGGAAAGCAAACCATAAGAAACTCTTAACTATCAAGAGCTAACTCAGGTTTGCTGAAAGGGATGTGGGCAGGGAATGGGCTAAATGGGTGAAGAGTATTAAGAAGGGCACTTGTGTTGACCACTGAGTTGTATGTAAGTACTGAATCACTAAAATCTCCTGAAGCCCATATTACACTATATGTTAACTAGCTAGAATTTAAACAAAAACTTGAAACATAAAATAACCAAAGTCAGTAATAACAACAAATTAAAAAAAAAAGACGATCTCAATAGAAATGTTTCCAAAGAGGAATAAAAAGGGCCAACCGGTATGTGAAAAAAGTGCTCAACAATACTAATCATCAGGGAAATGCAAATCAAAGCTACAATAAGATATCACCTAAAACCTATTAGAATGACTGTTACTAAAAAGATGAGAGATATCAAATGTTGGTAAGGATGTGGAGTAAAGGAAACCTTTGTGTGCTATTGGTGTAAAGGTAAATTGGTATAACCGCTTGGAAAACAGTTTGAACTTGAAAATAGAACTACTATATGATCCAGTAATTCCACTTGTGTATATGGATCCAATGGAAACAACATTGCTATCTCAAAAAGATATCTACACTCTTATGTTCATTTCAATATCATTCACAATAGCCAGGACAGGGAAAAACCTATGTTTACATTTATGGAAGAATAAATAAAGAAAATGTGGTATATGCACACACACACACACACACACACACACACACACACAAATACTATTCAGTGATAAAAAGAAGGAAATCCTGCTATTTGGGACAACATAGAGGACCTTGAGGACATATGTGAAATATCTGACAGAAAGACATTATTTGTTTTTCTGTAATGTATGATCTCACTTATATGTAAAATCTAAAAAACACTGAACTCAAAGAACAGAAAACAGATTGGTTAGTTGCCAGAGGTGGGAGGTATGGAGTTGGGGAAATGGATGAAAATGGTCAAAAGGTACAACCTTCCACTCATAAGATGAATAAGTTCTGGGGATGAAATGTACAGTATAGTGACTATAGTTCACAAAGTAGTGTATATCTGAAAGTTGCCCAGACAGTAGGTAGATCTTAAAAGTTTTCATTATAAGAAAAAAATATAAAGAAATAATATGAAGGGTGCATTCTGGCATGTACTGATGAATGTGATTTTAGTGTTTTTAAGATAAATCAAGCAATTCCCTTGATATGTGTTATTATTATCACACTCACTGAACCTGAGATTTAATTCACAGGACATGTTGTAGATTCTCAAATTTGTGTGGATTATGGGGAGGAAGGCATGCCTAGAACAAAGATGAAGGAACATCACATTTTATCACTAAATTGTATTTTTGGATTGATGAAATACAGAGATTATTAGATTTCTTAAAGCATCAAAAAAATGTGTCTCCTACAAAAAAACATACACTTCATTCCAATTCAGCAATAACTCCACAATTTTCATGGAAAGAGCTATAATTCACTACAAAATCTGGGTTAATAATTTATTATTACATTCTGGTTTTTTTGTTGAAATAGTCTTCCTAACGTGATATCATTGGCACGGACAGAAATTTTTATTTTTATTTTTGAAGTTATATTGAAAAATGAAATCATGATACTAAAAGCTCTCTAGAAAACTTTATTTTTCTCTTCAATTGTAAAATGATTTATACTGTTAATCTTACCACTTCTCTTAACTACAAGCAAAATCAGATATTATCAGTAAAATAAAAATGAGTACCTCACACTCACTGATCAGAGGGAGAAAAAAACACTCTTTCAACTAAGCATTATTGATTTCCTTGATAAGGATATATATGATCATCTGAAGAACTGCCTTAACCTATGTTCCCATAAAATGGAATAAGGCAACAGGAAATAATTTTGCATTCCTTGGTGCCAAAAGACCACAAAGGTACTTCATAATTATATTTCCCAAGCGATTTCCAGGAGTATTTGTCTGTATTCAAGTGTAATAATTGCAAAATATTTTATTTCAAAAGTTCAATCAATAGTTTGAGATTAATTTTCATATGCATGATTCCTAAAATTCTGCATATTTAACCCACACATGCCTTGACATGTGTCTAAACTAATCATTTTTTTTAGAAAAATCTGTTTCTATATTGATGTTTCCTACAAATTCATATTTTTTATGTGTATTTAGTCATTCTGAGAGAGAGAGAGCTTGAGCAGGGGAAGGGCAGACAGAGAATCCCAAACAGGATCAGCACTGTCAGCACAGAGCCCAACACAGGGCTCGATCCCATGAACCATGAGAACATGACCTGAGCCAAAATCAAGAGTTCGACACTTAACCAACTACCCAGATGCCCCATTTTTTCCTATTTTAATTTCTTTACTTTCATATGTATAGTCCTTCCATAAAAGGCAATCTCATGTTATGAGTCACGTCATGTAATTATTATTTGAGATAAAAATTACATGCAGTGCAATGTACAGCATATAAAGCGATGAGCTTTGATAAATATATCCAATATATAACTACAATAGAAACAAAGACCATTTCCATCAACTTAAGTCCATTTGTGCTTCCAATCAATCTCCACCTCTACCACCTCCAACCCCACAACAAATCACTGTTCTCAACTCTACCTATAAAGATCAATTTTATATGTTCTTGAAATTCATACAGGAGTGGCTGGGTGGTTCAGTCAGATAAACATAGAACTCTAGATCTTGGCTCAGGTCATGGTCTCACTGATCCAGAATTTGAGCCTCATGTTGGCTGTGTGTCGAGGATGCAGAGCCTGCTTGAGATTCTGTCTCTCCCTCTTTCTGCCTCTCCCCAGCTTGTGCTCTCTCTCTCTCTCAAAATAAATAAATAAATTAATTAATTAATTCACATAAATGGGATCAAAGATTATATATTCTTTTGTATCTTGTTCCTTTGCATCAACATAGCTTTTTTAAAGTTGTTTTTAATTAGTTTATTTTGAGAGAGAGAGAGAGAGAGAGAGAGAGAGAAAGAGTAGCCCAAGCCGACTCCACACTATTAGCGCAGAGCCCTATGTGAGGCTTGAATTCACGAACCATGAGACTATGACCTGATCCAAAACCAAGAGTCTGGCACTTAACTGACTGAGCCACCCAGGCACCCCTCATTTTTGAGCCTCATCCACAATGGTTGTATGTTCGTTCATTATTTTTACTGTTCAGCAATGTTCAATTACATAAATATATCAAAATCTATTAATCTATTTCTTGTTGATGGTCTCTCAGGTAACTTCCAGTGTTTAAAAAGAAATTTCATGAGTGAAGTATTCTATATCTAGGATATTTCTGTAAATACATTTTATAATAAATTTAAGCACTTAACATATATTGAGCTACTTAGATTTTCCATTCCTGCTATATTTTTAGTAATGTATTTATTTATTTCAATAAATCTGTAAATTTCATCATTTATTTAATTTATTACCATAAAGTATTATCTTCATTATACTTCTAGGATTTACAGTAACATCTCATCTAACCATTCCTGCTATTATTAATTTGTGTTTTCTTTCTCCTTTTTTCTTTTATTAGTCTAGCCATTAGTTTACCAATTAAACTTTCAAAACACAAAAATTAAGGTATTTAAAAAAACTTTTTCTATTGTTTATCTGTTTATTGTTTTTGCTTTCTGCATTTCATTATATTCTTCTCTCTGCTTCATTAGGTCAATTATTTTCTTTCTTTCTCTCTCTCCCCACTTTATTTTCTTATGGAAAAAGCTTAGATCATGGTTTTGAAACCTTCCATTTTTCCTAGTATTAACAGTTAAGGCTTAAATTTGCCTTTTGAGGAAAGTGTTAGATATTTTGTTCCCACAAAGTTAGATAGTATGTATTTTTATTATAGTTCATAAATAAATCAAAATATATTTTTATTTCCCATGTGATTTGTTCCTTGATCATGTGTTATTTAGAGATTTTTAATTTAAAAAGAGTTATATGTTACTTGTACTCTTTAATTTTATTTAATTTTAGTCCCATCTGTTTTTTATTTCTCTGTTCTTCCTTTCTTGCCTTCCTTTTGGCTAAAGGAAATAAGCATTCGTTTTATTTATTTATTCATTTCTTGGAACATTGTCTATAACTCTTTGTATTTTTGTTTGTATAATTCTTTGTATATTTGTATAGTGGTTACAATGGAGATTATAATATGCATTCAGAACTTGTTCCACTTCATAAAACATATAAAATGTATAAACATATTAGTTTCATTTAATGTCCCATTTTAATATCATTATTTTCATGTATTTTACTTTTGTGTATTTAGTATATATACTTCAATGTTTTTGTGTATTTTGCATATATCTTAAATCTTATATGCTATTTTTTAATATAACAAACATTTTAAAAATTTAAATGTATTAAGGGAAATAACATACGATAATCTTTTTTCTTTTAACTTCATATGTAACATCTCTAACATACATGCTTTTTCCAACTCTAAATCTGATGTAATTTCCCTTCTACTGAAAAAACTTCCTTTCAAATTTCTTTAATGTAGGTCTGCTAGGGATAAATTCTTTCATCCTTTATTTTTCATATCTCATTTTCATCTGAAAGTGTTTGTCTTTTTCACCTTTAAAAGACATCTTGAATTTGTCTGCATCTCTCCATCATCCCTGGCACTGTCTCTGCATGGCCCTCTCCACATGGTTCTTTGTCTTTCCATCTTCTAATGTAGTCAACTATAGGGTTTAGAGATCACCCTAATCCAGTATGACCTCATTTTTATTAATTACATGTGCAAGGATTTTATTTCCAAATAAGGTCACATTCTGAGGTTCCATGTGGTCATGAATCTGGAGAAGACACTATTCAACCCACTACACACGTTTTGCACTTTTGGAATCCAATATTTAACGACAGTAGCTCCCCCTTATCCATGGGGGATACTTCCAAGATCCCCAGTGGCGCCCAAAACCGCAAATAGCACTAAACTCTATACATACTAAATTGTCTCCTATACATACACACCTAGGATAAAATTTAATTTATAAACTAGGTACAGAGAGATTAATAACAATAAGTAATAATAAAATAGAAAAAATATACTGTAATAAAAGTTATATGAATGTGATCTCTCTCTCAAAATATCTTATTGTACTGCACTCAAAATGCAAGATGATAAAAAGCCTATGTGATGAGATTAAGTAAGGTAACTGGAGTAGAAATTGTGACATAACATTATGCCATTATGGACATTCTGACTATGTCAGAAGAGAATCATCTGCTTCCAGACTGCAGTTGATTGTGAATAACTGAAACAGCAGAAAATGCAGATAATGAATGGCTGATATCCTGTATGTGATTAATTTTTTTCACAGATTGTGCAAGATCAGTTAATAGGTTGCAGTTTGCCCACCCAGCAATTTTATATCACTTATGTGTTATTTATTGTTAGCGGTGGTGTTTCTGTTGTACTGCTATACATAAAAATTTCACCAAATGACTCAAAGGCCTTAAAGTTATTTCAGTGAAGTAAAACATATGATGAAGTTATTAATGCACATGTTTGAACTCAGAGTAATATTATGGACACAAAAAGACTCCAAGCTTATTACAAAACATGATTCAACTGGTGTTAGGTCAAATAAATCTTTAAAAGTGATTATTTTTCAACAGTCAAAAATAAAATTGCATAATGGAAATAAGAGGGTTAATTTTTGAAAATTGGATTTCATTGTCCTAGTAATAGATTTTCCCTGGTCTTTCATCAATGAAGATAGAATTTTAAAACTTTCACTTTCTATAGCAAATAAGATGAAAATAAAGCAAATAAAGCAGATAAGATGTTCATAAAATTAGATATAATACTAATGGCATATATTCAAAGAATAGAAAAAAATTAGCAAAAATCTATGAAATAGCACTATAGAATTTTGTGTACAATCAACATCATACAATGAAAAAACAATCACTATTCCATGTATGATCTAGTACGTTGTCTCCTTTTCAGGATTGCTGACTGGTAAAGGTAGAATCATTTGTTGGCATTGATTCAGTGTGTGTGTGTGTGTGTGTGTATGTGTGTGTTTGTGTGTGTGTGTGTGTGTGTGTGTGTATGTATATATATATATATATATATGTGTGCTGGTATGTGTATATATATACATATATACACACACATATGTGTATATATGCCAATATTATTCAATATGTATATCAACACTGATTCAGTATATACATGACAATATTTTTTCTGTTTATTACTGAAAAGCTACTCTATAGGAGAAAAGTATTTTTAATAATTTTTGTCACTTATAATGTAAACTGAAAAAAAGAACACTGGGCTAACATAGTGGAGTGCAATAAGGAATGGAACAAACAAATGTATTTAAAAAGTTGCAAGCCTTACCTGGCTTTTTCAGACAAAATAGTAACAGGTCAACAATATGACTTCTAACTTTAAGGAAGTGTGGAATAAAACAGTGAACATTATGAGTATAATAAAAATTACGGTCACAAGGAATACATTTTTGCCATGCATTTTGTAAATAAAAGATAGAAAATAGGTTTTACTTCCTGTAAGTATAGAACACAAGCCATTAAAGGAAAGATACTTTCATGAGCTTTCAAAATAAGGAATAGATTTTAAAACATTTTACTTATGAACTCGATAATGTCAAGAAAGATAATTTATAAAATTTCAAGTTAGTTTTCTAAGTGATTTGTCAGTATCTCAAATAGTGTGAAAGAAAATTGTTATTTTTAAAGCTGAGTTTAGGAAAACAGTATTTTTTTAAGACCCAATTATAGTGCAAATTGCTGAGACATTGATTTTTCTTTCCTAAACTTGATGAAATTTTCAACTGTCAAAGAAATTAACTAATGATATATTACTCTTGAGAATATTCAACACCACATATAAGTGATAGACTAGAACAATAAAAGCTTTCCACAGCCAAATGAATCAGGGTCTCACTTTTCTCACCCAAGTCAAACATGAAAATACGTTTTTTGTATTGCAGATGATATTCTTATCCACTTAGTGTCCAGTGGCTTTCAGTGTGGAATTTGTTCTTGGTTTCTCAGTTCATGGCCAATCTGAATATTTAGAAATATCTGTCAGATCTCTGAAACACTTGTTGTCATTCCCATCAACTAGTAATTAATTGTGTGCTATCATTTTCTAATTTGTATAATGAACAGTAAAAAATAAGTGTGACCTGATAGGAAATCTGAGCTATAACTCAGGGTAGATGCCATTAAGCTTGGTATAGATAACTTCAGTACAAGGTTCTAAACAATATTTCATCCCCCTACTTGATATTAAATAATCATTAATTGTTCTTATATCATTTAACTTTAAATATATATTTATATTATTTAAAATTATGAGAGGGCACCTGGGTGGCTCAGTCGGTTAAGCGTCCGACTTCAGCTCAGGTCATGATCTCACAGTTTGTGAGTTCCAGCTCCACATAGAGCCCTGTGTCGACAGCTCGGAGCCTGGAACCTGCTTCAGATTCTGTCTCCCTCTCTCTTTGCCCCTCTGCCACTCTCACTGTGTGTGTGTCTTTCTCTCAAAAATAATTAAAAATTTAAAAAATATATTTAAATAATAAAACAAAATAAAATTATGAGAACTTTTATTTATAAAAAAGTTTGAAAAAATTTAAAAACATTTTTCAATGTTTATTTATTTTTGAGAGAGAGAGAGAGACAGAGCGCAAGTGGGGGAGTGGCAGACAGAGAGGGAGACACAGCATCCGAAGCAGGCTCCAGGCTCTGAGCTGTCAGCACAGAGCCCTATGTGGGGCTTGAACTCACAAACCATGAGATTATGACCTAAGCCAAAGTCAGACACTTAACCAACTGAGCCATCCAGGGGCCTGAAAAGTTTGAAAATTTTTTATTTAAAGGGAAAATACAGGCAGAAAATAATAAAGTGTATTAAAATGTGTTAAAATGTTTTAAATTAGAATGTGCAAAAAATTGTATACCCAATTATCAGAGTCCTTACAAGTTAATGAGATAAAAAAAAAAACAGAATAAACATGTAATTACAAAACATTTTGTATCAATCATTAAGTGAGTAGATAAATTAGAAGCATCAAGGATTTATCAAATGGGAAATTCATTTTATTTCATTAACACATACTTTTCCAGAGGGCTCTTGAGAAGTCTTCATTTACTCAGAGCTTACTCTTCCATGTCGTCTGTTGCAAATGACAAGATCTCATGTTTTTTTACGTGAACAAACAAACAAGAAAAGAGAAACACACTCATAAATACAGAGAACAAACTGCTGGTTGCCAGAGGGGAGAGGAGTGGGGACATGGGGTAAATAGGTGAAGGGGATTAAGAGGTACAAACTTCCAGTTATAAAATAAATGAGTCACAAAGATGAAAAGTCCAGAATAAGGGGAATATAGTCTATAATATTGTAATGATGCTGGTATGGTGACAATTGTGACTATACTTATCATGGTGAGCATCGAGGAATGTATAAAATTGTTGAACACTCTGTGATACACCTGAAACTATTATAATATTGTAGGTCAACTGTAATTCAATATACTTTTTAAAAGCCTATAGTAAGTGTGACGTTAACTGTTAAAATAACTTTATCAATTCTGTTTCAGTCAAGCCATATTCCTTTTCTCTGATACTGGTCTTGTTCCTCAGATTTCTTAGGGTGGTCAAGTCATTGCTGCTCTAGCTGAAACTCCTTCAGAGTTTCAGATCCATCTTCAATCATCAGAGAGAGGAGCCTTTATGTATGTTTCAGAGACATATTTTCTGGTTCCACTATATTTTCCATTGACTTTGCTCCTGTACATGGAAATCTGATTTTCCCCTTTAATCCATAGGAGAATAGTTATCACAAAATTATATTGAACATAATTGAGATGTTCTTTGATTATATTCTGGTGCCTTAGTACATGGATTCAGAACACATATTCTCAACTATATTTTAAGGGTTTTTTTTTAGGTCCTTCTTTTCTTTTTTTTAATGTAAACGTTATATAAGTATTTATTTATTTATTTTCGAAATTTAATTTCAATTCCAGTTAGCTAACATGCAGTGCAATATTGGTTTCAAGAATAGAATTCAGTAATTCATCACTTACAAACAACCCCCAGTGCTCATCAAAACAAGGGCCCTCCTTAATACCGATCACCCATCTAGCCATCCCCTACTTACCTCCCTCCATTGTTTATTCTCTATCTTTAAGAGTCTCTTATGGTTTGTTTCACTCTATCTTTTTTCTTTTAACCAGCCTTCCATATGTTCATCTGTTTTGTTTCTTAAACTCCACATATGAGTAAAATCATATGGTGTTTGTCTTTCTCTGACTTATTTTGCTTAGCATAATACACTCTAGCTCCATCTACGTCATTGCAAATAGCAAGAGTTCATTCTTCTTGATGGCTGTGTAATAGCCCAAATATATTTGGAATTATATATATATATATATATATATATATATATATATATGTATGTATATATGGAATATTTATCCATTCGTCAGTCGATGGACATTTGGGCTCCTTCTATAGGTTGGCTATTGTTGATAATGCTGATATAAACATTGGGGTGTCTATGCTCCTTTGATTCTGTCTTTTTATATCGTTTGGGTAAAAACTTGTAGTGCAATTACTAGATCAGAGGGTAGTTCTATCGTTAACTTTTTGAGAAATTTCCATACTGTTCTCCAGAGTGGCTGCAACAGTTTGCGTTCCCACCAACATTTCAAGAGGGATCCCCTTTCTCCACATCCTGACCAGCACCTGTTGTTCATTTTAGCCATTCTGACAGGTGTGAGGTGATATTTCATTGTGGTTTTGATTTGTATTTCCCTGATGATGAGTGATGTTGAGCATCTTTTCATATGTCTGTTAGCCCTCTGGATGTTTTCTTTGGAAAAACATCTACCCATTTCTTCTGCCCATTTCTCAATTGGATTATTTGTTTTTTGTGTGTTGAGTTTGGTAAGGTCTTTATAGAATTTGAATACTAGACCTTTATCAGGTATGTCGTTTGCAAATATCTTCTCTCATTCCATAGGCTCCCTTTTAGTTTTGTTAATTGTTTCCTTCACTGTGCAGAAGCTTTTTGTCTTGATGAAGTGTCAATATTTCATTTTTGCTTTTGTTTCCCTTGCCTCAAGCAATGTGTCTAGTAAGAAGTTGCTATGGCTGAGGTCAAAGAGGTTGCTGTCTGTGCTCTTCTCTAGGATTTTGATGGTTTCCTATCTCAAATTTAGGTCTTTCATCCATTTTGAATGTATTTTTGTATATGGTGTGATAAAGTGATCCAGTTTCATTCTTCTGCACGTTGCTGTCCATTTGTTGTAGTTCCTTATTTTCTTGATCTATTTTTTCCAATTTAAAGTGAAGAGCAAGAAGACGAAATTCAGTAAAGCTAAAGTTCTAATTGTTATAATAAATTGAGAAGTCTGTTAGGACAGATTATGTTAAATTTAGGTTTTGATAAATTATAAAATCTGTTAGGAAGGTCTTGGAGGGTATAAATTCAAAGAAACAGAGTAAAGAATGCAGGAAGTAAATACTTCAGGTTGGTGAAGAAGCATGCAAGAGAGTACTGAATAATATGCAAAAACAATAATGAATGAATGGGGATTGGCTGGTTGTGATGAGAGGAATATGCTATTCAATTGCAAAAGAGATATGACATATATTTAAGCCTTTGATTTAATCTCATCAGATTGATTTCTCTAATCAAAGTTTATCTTGATATTGCAAATTAAATTAGATATCAGAGACTGTAGGTTATGGCTCTAGGATAGGAAATTAAATTATCCAAGTTATCTCTCGTGAAATGATCCAAAATAAGCACTACATAATTCTGAAGATTTCACATTTTTGTTTATATTCATGAGAGATATTCATCTGTAGTTATTTTTTCTTGTGATGTTTTTATGTGGTTTTGATATTAGAATAATGCTGGCCTCTTGGAATAATTTAGGAAATGTTTCCTTTCTTAGTTTCTGGAAAAGTTTGCATGGAATTAGTATCATTTCTTCATTAAAAAACGGAAGGAGGACAATAGTTAAACCATCTGGTCCTGATGCTTTATTTTTGGAAGGGTATTAATTATTGATGAAATGTATTTAATAGATATAGACCTATTAAGATTATCTAGTTTTGGTACATTGCACCTTTCAAGGAATAGTCCATTTCACCTATTAATTTTACTACACTATTTCTTTTTATTTATATGTATGTGTATGCATTTATGTTTTTGTTTTGCTCAGTGTTATAGCCCAGTGTCTAATACTGTATCTGGAATTTACTTATTTATTTATTTATTTATTTATTTACTTATTTATTTAATATTTATCTATCCACTATTTAGCTTAATCAATTAATTAATTCACATACAGGTATAAAAGAACACCTAACTCAAATGGGTCTATCATGTAGTGATTTTGATTGTTGTGTTGTTGTTTTTTACTGTTTATTTTTTTTTAACCTATTAGAGAAACCTCCGTGACTGGCCACTAAGTCATTAAATGATAAAGTTCTGTAACATGGATAATGTCTTTGTCTCATCAGTCTTATGACATCATTGTTCACAATCCAATTATTATTATTTAAACACACAATGATTGCTGACCTTAACTTTCACATCAGTTAGAAGGAAAAACCATGAATAGCTGCAAAGTGTTATTTACTTTGTTCAATTTGATGTTGGTGATGTAGAATAGTGAAGGAAATAACATTATTTTAAGTGCTTCATGTACACAATTTCTCTCAGAAAAGCACATTTCTCTGTACTTGCTGATATGATTATCTCATATGCTGTAAATAAATTTAGTATTTACAAAGTCTAACATTTGACCAAAACATGTTTCCCTTCTTTACAGATCAGTGTGAACTCACTCATAAAGAAGAATGAACACTAACAGAATGACAGTGTGGAAAACACATATGAATGACCATATATTACAACACGGTCATGGAATCTAGGCTAACATATTTACCACCACTAATCTGTTTTTATAGTGAAGATATAGAGATCACTATCCCCATAATGTCATCAGATGCAGAGCTACATATTCATTTGCTCTCAAGTTTTAAAAATTGTGCATATATAGGCATTAGTCTGAATTAACAGACATATCACCACCCTCAACTCTATGAGACATATTCAGCTGACTAACGTTGGTGTCATCACCTACTAACCAGAAATTGTACACTGCTACGTTCCTAAAAAGTTTCTTTAAAAATTCACTTTATTTCATATTTAAAAAATTAAAAAATAAATAAAAATAAAGGGATTTGCTCATTCAAAAAAAATTCACTTTCTTTTTCTATTCAAAGTCTAAAAGGAGACAAACTTTCTAAATAACACTTACTCTTTCTGAATTTATGTTTTTTATTGCTGATTTCCCTATACTCTGGGTTACCTGCATTTAATATCTGAAGTCAGAACTGAACTTTTTTTTTAATCTTAACTACTCACTTTTATTTTTAAAACCATATTCTTTCCTTTTCTGCTTCAGGGTGTGAATGTAGTTTTTGCTTTTTAGTTTTGGTGGGTTTTTCTTTTTTATTCCAAGTCCACTGTGCCACTACCCTCACCCTCACTAAGATCCTTCTTTATTTATACTCATACTATAATTGCTGCTACAAACTGGTCTTGTACCCTGTAGTCCCCAAATTGAAATAATCGTTCACACCATTTCCAGCCGGTCTCGTTAAAACAACTTTTTGTGTCATTTCGTTACTTTGATTAACAATGAGTCCAGGAAATGTTAGTTGTCATAAATTGAGTGCAATCTACCTTTAGTAGGTTTTCCACTAAACTGCTTCAAACCTCCTGTCTATCAATTCCCGTCATCCTTACTCTCTGTTTTCCGAATTATGAAGTCAGAGATGTTGAATGGTTAAACACAGTGCTTGAATGTTGATGATCTTAAGGTTGCCAAAGATCTATTCCTGGACAGCCTTTTACGAAAATAAGTGGGGTTTTTTTTGAAAAATTTTATTTTAGTTGAATTTTTAAAGGTTGTTTTTCATATGATAGTGAATATATACATTTTAATATATGTGAAATACAGAAATAAAAGCAATAAAATTTCACATGTATCCACCATCCAGTATTAGAATGGCATTTTATCAGTGTTATTCATGACCCCTTTCCTCAGTCGAACTCATTAATCTTCCACCCTTGAAAGAAACTGATAATATTGTGTTAATTATGTTCTCCTTTTTATTATTGGTTCAGTACTTGAACCTTCAAGTTTTAAAATATTTTTAACTATTCTTTTAAGTTTATTTATTTACTTTGAGAGAGATAGAGTGAGAAAGAGAGAAAGAAGCAGGGGCAGAGAGAGAGGGAGAGAGAAAATGCTAAGTAGGTTCCGTGCCATCAGTGCAGAGACCATCACAAGGCTCAATGTCACTAACCACAAGATCATGACCTGAGCTAAAATCAAGAGTTGGAGGCTTAACAGACTGAGTCACCTAGGCGCCCCAAGTTTATTGTTTTAAATGTAGGTCTGGAACATATAAAACTGAAATTGTACTCTATGCTTTTTTCTATCATTTGTTTTTTTTTCAATACTGTCTCTTCACATTCATCCTAATTGATGTCCATACTTGAAGTTTGTTGGTTTTTACTGCCATGTAGTACTGCATCATTTGAATGTACCACAGTCCTTATACATTCTGTTGTTCCCAGTTTTTCATTGATCTGAATGTTTGTAAATACTCATAGAGGTGAATTATTAAGTTTCATGTTATACACATTTTCCAGATCTACACATTGCCAGAGTTTCTAAATTAGCAGTATTTTTTATTATGGTCAAAAGAGTATATGTTTATGCACATATTCTTTTTAGTAGTTCCAGTAAACAAACCATAATAAAGAAACAAATGAGATTTTCCTCTTCCTAAGGGATGTAGAGAGAATATTTACTGTCATTCTTTTTTTTTTTTAATTTATATCCAAATTAGTTAGCATATAGTGCAACAATGATTTCAGGAGTAGATTTATTAATGCCCCTTACCCATTTAGCCCATCCCCCCTTCCACACCCCCTCCAGGAACACTCTGTTCTCCATATTTCTGAGTCTCTTCTCTTTTGTCCCCCTCCCTGTTTTTATATTATTTTTGTTTCCCTTCCTTTATGTTCATCTGTTTTGTCTCTTAAAGTCCTCATATGAGTGAAGTCATATGATATTTGTCTTTCTCTGACTAATTTCACTTAACATAATACCCTCCAGTTCCATCCACGTAGTTGCAAATGGCAAGATTTCATTCTTTTTGATTGCCGAGTAATACTCCATTGTATATATATACCACATCTTCTTTATCCATTCATTCACCAATGGATATTTGGGCTCTTTCCATACTTCGGCTGTTGTTGATAGTGCTGTTATAAACACTGGGGGGCATGTGTTCCTTTGAAACAGCACACCTGTATCCCTTGGATAAAAACCTAGTAGTGCAATTGCTGGGTCATAGGGTAGTTCTATCTGTAGTTTTTTGAGGAACCTCCATACTGTTTTCCACACTGGCTGCACCAGCTTGCATTCCCACTTACTGTGTTATTCTAAATAATGCAGAACATATGCTTTTCAAAAAGTGTAATACATCTTTGGTCCTCACACCAAAACTTTTCTGTTAGTAGGATAGAGAATAACGGTTCTAAAAGGTGGGCTAAATGGGGTCCACGGGCACTTTTCTGTTTTCAGTTGACATTCCACCTTAGAATGATATATAGTGAAAGATACCTAGTATGAAACATTTTCAGTGGAAGAAAACTGACCAAGAGACATTAGGAGCCATTTGTTTTTCAATATGTAGATTGAATAATTACCATCCTTCCTTTATACTTTTTAAATCAATGACCATGCCAAATATATTACTTAATTAAACTATGTCTTAATTATATGAATTTCAAGCATCATATATTGTCTTATAGTTATATGGACTCCGGATCTAAAACAAGTAAAAAAGAAAAAAAAAAAAATATATATATATATATATATATATATATATATATATATATATATATTTAATCCTATAGAAATGTAAAGCCAACTTTAATGTGGTTTTCCACCAGTGGTTCCACTAACCATCGGGCTCAGTTGATTTGTTTAAACAGTACATAACTGACATCTGAGTAAATAGAGAAGACAGTCTTTTCAAAGCATGCTTAATGATTCTGGAATTTCAAAGCTTTTTTCAGTAGCTTCAAATCAAATCTAAGTAGTTTTAGTTTTCATTTTAACCTAATGCTCTTGCTTATTGAAATAACTACTTTTATAGTTCAGAAGTCTGTCACCACCTTTTCTTCCAAATCTTTCCCCAAATCAGACTTATTTCATCAATTCTTTCAAACTTCATCAAGTCTTTTGCCAGAGGATGTGAAGAATGCACACACTGATTAAGTGGAAAGAGATTACAAAGAAGCCTTGACCTTGACACTTAAACACTTGAGCTGAAATCTCTAAAATGTTCTGTGAGTCCTAACTAGCAATAAACAGCAACATTTGGATTAGAAGGGAGATTTCTAAAGATATTCCCAAATTAGCACCTCTAACAGGTCACTGAGTATCATTTTAAAATTTGTTTCGAACAAGGAATAGTTTAGTCTCTTTTCAACTGAATTTCTCAATACTGAAAATTAATGTTCTGATCATTTTGTAATTTTCTATTTTGTTTGTGAATTATATTTGTTCTCTTGAAAATTGCCCTGTTTATACCGAGAAGACTCATTTCATGTAAACTTTACTCTTTATAAAAGTTTTTTTTTTAATATGAACTTGAAGAAATAATTTAAATTCGTTTATCTCAAACCTAACATGGTAACCATAATCTCCATTCTATATAGTTCATGGGATTCATTTTGCACATCATACCAGACAAAATATAAGAAAGCCCTTTATAAAATATATAAGATGCTATACAAAATATAAGCGATGTTGATTTATTTTTAGATTTATTCCACTGTGTTACAAACCTAAGAAGGGAAACAGATAATACTTAAAATTATTTTATAATTTATATCTTGTATTTAACTAATGATGCAATATCAATGCTTAAATGACAGAATATATCTGGGAATCCATGTAAATGAAATATGCTTCTTTTTTATAAGGTTTTCAGCTAATATCTCAAATTGACTTCAATAGTTTTGTAAAAAATGGATGGCACCACTCAATAAAAACAGAATTTTCTACTTTACAGCATCTTCAAAGGCCACCTAATCAAGCTCTTTCATTTAGAGGTGGGCTTCTAGAAGTTCAGAAGCACAAACTAACTGGTTCCACATGCAGTGTCATTGACAGAACCCACTTGCCCTAGCTTTCATATTAGTGCTTTTTCCATTATATCAACTGGTCATTTGATTGAAAGCCTGAGAAAGCTACTTTGAAAATCAGAGGGCAATAAATCTAGCTCATCTACACATTTGAAGGTCAACTTTTAATTTATTGCCAAATGTGTGAGTTAAAACTTTCTCTATGTAGTGTATGGATTAGTACGGATCAGCTAACCTAGAATACATGAACAATTAGAATGGATTAAAACCTTTGAGCAAGTTGGAAATTATGCTAAAAATAGTAACATTAGTTTCATACATTGTCATGTTAAATAATTCCTGTCATGTAATGCATTTCATGCTAACACTGGTTAATATAGAAAGAGATACTACAAAAATTGTGGGCTAGTAATGGTTGTATGGAAAGTGGAATTTTAAAAAATGTATCCATAACATTGATCTGAAACTACAGAGTTCTTCTGAGGAGTTTATGTGGCATTTTAAAAAATCTTCTTGATTATGCTTAAATTTTTAGCACAAAAGATTGTGCTTTTCTCCCCTGTTTCAGGAAACCTCCACCCTCCAAGAACACTCCTAGAGATTTATTAATCTGATGCCTGGTTTTCAGACATAATGAAAATAAGGAAACCTCTACAAAGCTCATGCTACCATTATTGATCTCAAGCTTTTGGGGATAACAACCAAAGCTCAAAGGTAGATAATATTGCAGACACTTCTCCCCATGACAGCAAACCAAGATCCAGACCAGAATTTTCATCAGTAAAGAATGCTGACCTGGGAAGCATATGGAGGGGGACATGGAACATTTAAAATATCAAGGGCCCACTTACCCTTTATTCTAGCAGTGGCTGAACTAATAAAAGTCAAGGGTTATTGAAAATATATCTTTCCATCACTAGTATTTTTCTGTAGCAGTTATCACCACTGGGCCTAAGGGTTTTGACAAAGGAGCTTTTTAACATGAAAACAGCAAGAGCAAAGCCCAGAGCTGAGCTGGTTGGAAGCCCAAATGGTGCTTTTTACAAATAAGCTTGGAGAGCATTAAGAATCTCTGAGCAGGCACTTCCTTCCCCTTAGGATCACAGATGCTACTTTTAGGCTTTTTCCTCTTTCTTAAGGATCTGTAAGAAATGGGGCCAAATGAGATAGCTCTGCAAATAGCCATTCTTTACCCCCTCAAGATTCTTATTTCTTATCCCTAGTGAGGATGGCTCTCAGAGGAAATTGAAAGGAAGTAAATAGACTCAGAAGAGAAAATGAAAGTGTAATAATCAATAGAGTTAACGTTGGGGTCATAATGACAGATGAAGGTTAAATTTCCTATTTAAAACCTTGTAGTTTGCAATGTATTTCCCAAACATTCTATTTGCAAATATGAAATAAGGGAAGTCAAGTTATCAAGATTTCCATTTGTTTTTACATTTCCTCATGACTTTTTAGAGTGGTAGGCTAGCAGTGGAGGATGATCGGACTCAGCAAATCAGTGGGGTCAGGGTTAGTACAAAGAACTGTGGGACAAGCCCATAATTAGCAAGGTCAGAAGAAAGCATGTATTCTGCATGAGATGCTTGCGTCTTCATGCAGCAATGCCTCTTGCTTTTTTTATTTTTAATTCATATCAGGGTTTCTTGAAAAACTTTGGCACGCTTTGCATTTATCTTGTGAAAAGACAACTGATTCATGGACCACCTCAGCAAGCTCATAGGATGACGAAAGCCACAATCACCTCTCTTCTTACTATTCTTACCATGTTTATCTAATTATGTCCTTCTGAAATATATTTATTAAATGCCTACCACATGTCATGTCTGTGTTCACATGCCCTGAAATCTGGAACTTACAGAAAAGGAACAATGGTTGTATGCAACATTTAAGGGGGCAGGTTTACTTATCACATAAATCTTTGGCTATAAATAGAATCACATTTCTTTTTTATGCAATTATCCTTTCTAAAAACAAAACAGAATCGCATTTCTTTTTTATGCAATTATCCTTTCTAAAAACAAATAATGTTTATTCCATAATCTACACAAGCACCCCAACACATTAATTAGTACAGGAAGTCTGCAGTGCTGAATTAAAGCATCTCAACAGGAGGGACATATGGAGTTCTCTTTCTGAGAGAACCTGTTTGTTAGTTGCTAGACAGTAATTGCTAGTATTGCCTCCTTACGTATCATAGCTCTTCTGTACCCCACTGATATTAATGCAGTTCTTAGAATTAGGGATAAAGATGCTTCTAGTTTCAGAGACAAATCTTTCATTGTTTAAATAACACCACAGGCTACCTTTAAGCATTTTAACAAAACAGAATAACCACATAAAATTAAAGAGTAAAAGCCATCACTCTAGAGTACAATTTCATCCACACTTTTCTGTGAAGAGCAGCATATGGGTACGCCTTGAGCTTTCATTTCCATGTATTATGGATCATATGTATTTATATTTACATGAAGGTAAACAAACATATAGTAATCGTATATTATTTGCTGGGTTCTGTGGTAAACACATATATTATCTTCCTTAATACCTACAATTACCCAATGAAGGCTGGTATCATCTTTAGTTGTGTGTGAAGGTAAGGAGACCTAAAAATCTATGTAACTTTCCCAAGCTTTATGATCTTTTCTCCATGTCACACTGACTACAGTATTTCTTCAAGTAACTTTAAAAAATTTTAAGTTTATTTATTCTGAGAGAGAGAGAGAATGTGAACAGGAGAGGGGTAGACAGAGAAAGCTCCACGCTGTCAGCACTGAGCCCAATGTGAGGCTCAAACTCACCAATGGTGAGATCACGACCTCACCAAGATCAAGAGCCAAGATCAAGAGTCAGGTGTTTACCGACTGAGCCACCCAGGTGCCCATGACTACAGTATTTCTTAATCTCAGATTAACATAACGTGATGTAATTATTACATCTACTTATTTCCAGCATTTATAAATATAAACTGTTGTGTTTGTATAAATTAAATAGATCACATATTTTATATGCAAGAAGCATTGACAGATTATCTCTGAATATTTTCAGTTACTTCTGTTTTTATAAATATTTTCTACAGGCAATTACTGGGTTTTAAGTGACATTTATTTTTTATAATAATTATATCTTTAGGTGTTAATTATTTGCTTTAGTAATTTTCGCAGAAAATTTAGAATATGTAAGAGACAAAACTGTAACATGGGACTATTTATTAGCATATGAGTAGATTTAATAAATATTTTTCATATGCTAATACATTTTTCTTATACCTATGAATTACTTAGCTACACCTTCATTCGTGTAAGTGAAGAAGTAAAAATTCATATTTTAACAGTAGATGAATTACAAAATGATTAATTTTATAAATGATTATTAATTTAATATATCAAATATTCATTTAAAATGCATGATTCAAGTATTTTCCTGGATTTCCTTTGCTAACAATCCTATTACATTTAAATCTCAGTTTATTTTAAAAATTTCTTTCCAAAATTCCCCACTACACACACATTGCAATTTGCCCTCCAAGAATGTAAAGTCATTAAAGTTATTTCAGTATAAAAAAGGATGACAAAGAAATATAATGTGACAATATGGAGGTAATCTACTGAATAGAGGTAATGGGTTAATATTTATTAAAAGTTTTAAAAGTGTGTAGGCCTTATCCATCAATTTTACTTCTATAAGGCATAATTCAGAAAAGCATGCCTAGATGCAAGGATATCAACGCTTATTGAAAGATTGTTATAATACTGAAAAAAATGGGCACTGTCTAAACATCCTTCAGTAGGTACTGGGGAAAAACTTGTGCATCAAAGGACACTATCAAGAGACTAAACAGGCAATCCACAGATGGGGAGAAAATATTTGTAAATCATATATCCAATAAAGGTTTAATATCTGGAATATACAAGGAGGTCTTAGAATGCAATAACAAAAGGACAAACAGCACAATTCAAAAATAAGCAAAAAACTTGGGACTCCTGGTTGGCTCAGTTGGTTAAGCATGCAGCTCGATTTCAGCTCAGGTCATGTTCTCACTGGTTCGTGAGTTCAAGCCCCTCATCAGGCTCTGAGCTGACAGTGTGGAGCCTGCTTGGGATTCTCTCTCTCCCTCTCTCTGCCCCTCCCTTGTTATCTCTCTCTCTCTCTCTCTCTCTCTCTCCTTTCTCTCTCTCTCTCAAAAGAAGTAAAAACATTAAATTTTTTTTAAATGAGCAAAGAACTTGAATAAACATTTCTCCAAAGAAATACAAATGGCCAATAAGTACATGAAAAGATGTTCAACATCTTTAATTGTTAAAGAAATGCAAATAAAAACCATAATAAAGTACTATTTCATACCTTCTCAGAAAGCTATAATTGAAAAAAAGGAAAATAACAAGTGTTGAAGAGGCTACGGATAAATTGGAGTCCTTATGCATTGCTAGTGGGAAAATAAAATGCTACAGCCATTGTGAAAACAGCTGATTTATCTAAAAGTCAAACATAGACTTATGATGTGATCCAACAATCCCACTCTTAGGTATCTATCCAAAAGAATTGAAAACAAGGATTCAAACAAATACTTGTATGCTAATGTTCATAGCAGCATTATCCAGACTAGCCAAAAGGTGGAAACATTCCCAAAGACCATCAACAGATGACTGGATAAACAAAATGTGGTGTATATATACACAGTGGAATGTTATTCAGCCATAAAAAGAAATGAAGCTTTGATATATACTACAACATGGATGAACCTTGAAAATATTATGCTAAATGAAATAAGACATATACAAAAGAATAAATATGGTATGATTTCACTAAGATGTATTATCTAGACTAGGCAAATTCACAGCATCAGAATGATTAGAGATTATCAGAGGCTGGGGTTAAGGAAGAATAAGGTTATTGTTTAAGGGATATAGGGATTCTGTTTGGAGTGATGCAAGTTCTAGAAATAGTGATGATGACTGTACAACATTATGAATGTAATTAATGCCACTGAATAGTACATTTTAAAATAGTCAGAATGTCAACTCTGCTCACATATATTATACCACAACAAAAAAGAAGACTGTGGGTTAAATATGAATTCTTTCAGATTATCATTATGCAAACATTTAAACATTGCTGTATATCTAAATGTATTGGTAAAGAAAGATATCCACCATCCATTTATGAGGAAAAAATCCTCAAGAATCAGTTTATTTAGTGTGAGGACATATGAATAAATAAATGTGTATGTTGTGTTTCCATGTGTGTGAAGGAATGTGTGTGTAGCTCTGCTGTGTGTATGTGTGTGTGAGAGAGAGAGAGATTGAGAAGGAAACAGAGACAGAGACAGAGACAGAGAGACAGAGAGAGACAGAGAGAAATGATAGAACTACATGCATAGTGGTTAAAACTAAGCTGAGATTTCAGGTAATTTTTTTTTTTATTTTCTGAACTCTGATGTTGTTCTCTTGTATTTTTTAAATAGAAAGAACATTTTAAAAATTATGCTTTTCCTACCTTCCAAAAAAAGAGAAAAAATGAGTAACATATGAAAAAATGGAAGAGGTTAAAAAAAGAAGGGAAGAAGGACAGAAGTAGAGGGAAAAGACGGACGAAATAACACTGAGACCAGCCTATTGCTATGGGTTTACCTTAGAGAACAGTCCTTTACGGAAGGAAAAAGCCTTAGCACTCTGAGCCACAGAAGAAGAACCAGGCAAGATCAACTCTTGTAGTTGTATCTGTTTCCCTTCTATTGTGTGCTTGCCATCCAATCTTTCCTCTAGGACACTTGTAGTAAGGATTTCTGTCCAATGACGTGGCAGGGCTATTCATGTCATTAATAAAATTGTGAAATTTTTTCATGAAGATAATTCCATTTTAGCAGGACTAAACTTACATTCTTCCATTTCATTTTCCAGTTTCAATCTGGGCATGTGGGAGGATGGGACTTCCTTGGCTGTGTGAAATTAATGTGATCATGCATTTTGCCTTGGCCAATGACATATGAATAGAAAAGCCAGATGTCAAATCCAAGTGGAACCTTTAGAGTTAGCACATCATTTTTCATGTTGGCTTTTCATGCCTTGACAACGTTGGAAACACTGAGATGGAGTCTCCCTCAGCCTGGGTACCTGACAGATGAAAACATAAATCAAAGCCCCCCCCCTTAATCCATGACCAACAGGTAGCATGAGTGAAAAATAGATCTTTGTTGTTTTAGTCACTGAGATGTGAGAGTTTCTTGTTACTACACCATAGCCTCACTTGTCTAGAAGGATAGATTAGCGAAAAGCATTTCTGAGATCTTGTATTCAGATATACAAGAAGAAATTGATTCATCAAATATTTCTTGAGCACCGACTTTGTGCCAGTTTCAACTAGATGAGAAAACTCATTGAACAAAACCAGCCTCGTCCACTTTTCATTTTAATGTGGGAAAGAGACACAAACAGTAAACACATAGATATAAATCATATGCTATTCTAAAATATGATAGTGCTACAGAAAAAGCATTAGAGTAAGATAAAAGGGATCAAAAGTGATAGGAAGACAACTGGATTAAAATTTTAGATAGGGTGTTTGGAATAGATCTCACTGAGAAATGACATTTGCTCAATGACTTGGAAGCAAACACCAACTTCAAGTGACTCAAGGTGAACTAAAGCTGGGGGGCCAGAGGCAGTGAATTGGTTAACATGCCTATTTGGAATAAAAATAGTTACTGAGAATATTATTGGAAAATAATCTCAATAGATACTTGGTTCCTGTGTGAATTCTTGGCACATACACAATCACATTTTCTCTCATAAGATAAAGGTATTAATTTTAAATTCTTAACTGAACTAAAAATAAAATCCATATGCTTATGTGTATGAACTATGATCTAATACATTTCCATTTCACTTATCATTGCTTCTTCTGGATCATGAATTGGATAGGGTTGTAGAAATCATAGAGGGTTCAAAGGATTTACTTTAAAGATTTGAAAACAGCATTCATAGTGAAATGCTGAGGGGATTAAAATTCATTTGCAACACTGTAAGTGTGTGTTTATTTGCATATAATGCATATGTATAGACCATTCACATATAGACACACTCATCCATGCATATAGATATATATCCTTAGACTATTTTAATGCCATTTGCCATACAATTTCTTGCCATACACAAACTGAGAGCCCAAGTTACAGCTGGCTATGTCCATAGTTATCTGAAGTTTCCATCCAGTATTTCTAGATTCAAATCTCAACTTGGTCAATTCTGTGATGAAAAATTAAATGCTTTAGCCTGGTTCACTCTATGGATGTTTTAGAGGAATGGCCTAAGAGATATGTGAACTATTTTTTCCTCTAGATTCACTAACTGTAGGAAGTTAAAACCATGCATTGATCTATGAAAACCTTGAAGAAGTGCCTTTGTAGAAATATGACCTAAGAATCTTCTGTTGGCATAAGTAGTTCTATATACTGAGAGAATAGTGAAATAATTATGCAGTTTAGCGCTCAGACATTTCTAACTCTGCAGTAGAGCAAATCCTAGTTCATGAATTTGAGTCTCTAAACACCTTCATTCATCAATGAAAGATAAAAAAATACTAAATGAAAGGGTAAAAATGGGAAGGCAACACTTGAACTGACTATCTTTTCCTTATTCATATAAATTCAGATAGTTGCTATTCAATGCAGGTTTCAAGGCCTGCCCCAAATCAGATTTATATCCATCTAAAGCAGCAAGGAGATCAAGGAGGGGTATTCAGTAAAATTCTATTAACTTTATATTACACTCTCCTGATGAATGTTTGCTCTCAGGGGCTAAACAGTAGAAGACTAGTAGTCAGACTAACAGTGGTTACACTAAACTTAACACTTGGGATAATAGTAACACAAGTATCAGAATTTTAAGGAAAAGAATATTGTGACTGTAAACTATGGACAGCAGTATACCATTTTGAGTAACTTGGTTAAACTTGTTTTTCCTTTCAAATATATTCCTGTGGATAAATCAAAAGGATAGTTTGAAGGGGAAAAGAACCCTCGAACTGAAGCTTTGTCCTTGGCTTTTCATTGCTCAGCTGGGAGAAAACAGCTACCAAAGGGGTCTGCAACCTTACTCTGCCATATCGTTCAGAATGTCAGCCATAGATCACCTGTGACAAGTATTTAATTCTTTGTCTCACCAGGGACAATGTGCAACCTTCTCCTGGAAGTGAGGTGTTTTATTTCATTTTAAAGCTGCCAAAAATAGTTGTCTTTTTGGCCTTGCAGCAAGCTCTTTTTCAAGTTAGTATTCCCAACTTCTTCCTCTAAGAGCTGTGAAAATCATTCCCTTTCCACTGATTTCCATGCTAAATCCTTTCAAAAGTCTATGGCATACATGATTCTTCCCTTCATAAGAGTGCCTGTTCTTGTTTTCCCACAGAAGGCCACACAGAGCATTTTTGATTTTGTTTTTCCCAGCTGAACACAATAAAGTATTAGGATGCAATGATACAAGAGGCAGACAAAATGCGCTTTAGTTATTGAGTTTCTGCTGAGGCCGAGATACAGATTTGAGCAAAGTTAAGTAAGTGGTTTGGTGATGTGCCGAAAAACACAAATGATATCTAACAACAGCTGATATGCACAGTCATTGGAAGATGCATCCTACCTCTAAGAAGAGAATATCTGCAGAGTCAAATATTGCCTCATACTCAGTTGACAACTCAGTATGCCTCTGTACCCGGACCATAATGTAGCCACATAGCAGTCCAGATTAAGCCTCCACTCCTCCCATTATGTCCCTCTTGACTGAATTTGAATCACCACCATAATGCTATTAAAAAATCAGACATATCTAAAGTATTCTGTTGTGTTTCAATTTCTAACAAATTAACCAATAAAAGTGAAGTGTGTGCTACGTGCTCTATTCAAAATGTATTAAAAGCATTGTTTTCTAAATGTGTGAACATACAATGGATATCTACATGCTTTAGCATGATATGAATTTGGCCCATTGAAACTTAGAAGAAACCGCAGTCCTGTTGTTCTAAACGGGTTCTCACTGTTACAGATTCTCACTGTGAATAATGAAAAACCTAAAAATTGTGGGGTTTTTTTATTTTTTAGAAAAAAGTGTGATCAGGGGAGAGGGGAAGAGGGAGAAAGAGAGAGAATCCCAAGCAGGCTTCATGCTCAGCGTGGAGCCTGACACAGGGCTCAATTCTGCGACCCTGGGATTATGACCTGAGCCCAAATCAAATCATCCCACCTGAGTGGGATGTTCAACTGACTGAGCTCCCAGGTGCCCTAAACATTGTTATTTTTAAATGGAAAAGAAAGTATGCATGTAGGAATTAAATAAATTTACAAATAGTTTGGTCTTAAAAGTAGTAAAATATGTGTGGAAAATACAAAAATAGACCAAAAATCTATTTGTTTTTAAGCTAGAGGTATAAGTTATCTAAACAAGGGCAAGTAACAGTACGTATCGAATAACAAATAGGTTTAGGTCATTGCAGCAAATTTAAATTTAGATATTCACTAACCTGAAGGAGGCCAAGTTTGTTCAAATTGTTTAAACATTCTAAGTAACTGCTATTGGTTTATTAAGAAGCTTTTCCTCAGATGTAAACTCTCATCTGTGTATGAGAGTACCCCCACTTTGTGTGTATGAATTGGTGTTATGTGTATATGGACTATTTTGGTTTCCTTTCACATAATATTTTTAAAGATAAGATGGATTTTAGAAAATAAAAGTAGAAAATAAATATGGGAAAATGTAGTGTTTATAACTTTAATTTTTGTATTTACAGGTTTAGAAATATTGTTTTCTTTAATTTCATGTGTACTTTATTTCTCCATATATTACATTTATTCATCACGTACTAAGTTGCTTGTGGGCATACGGAGAGCTTCAGTAAACTGCATATAAGCTAGCTGAAAATTTGCTGTTATTCCAGTGACAGTCTTTCCCAAAGTTGTTTTCTCTGTTAAAAAATTTTTGCAAGAAATGTGGAAACGTTATTTTCTATCTGTTAGGCTCTGACTGCATTCCTGACCCAACCATGCCAGTAAGATATATGTTAGAAAATATTATGGCATTTGTAATAATGCTTTCAAGTGGAACATATCCCTGTGGGACATATTTTATGTGTGCTGTACATATTGGGAAGAAAAGCATTCAGGGGCATGTTACTCACAGTGAAGCTGTCGCCAGGTAATAGAGTACTATGGTACTTGGGTGAAATGATACAGATAGACTTATTTCATTTTCCAGTGAAACATTTTAACTGGCTTCCTCTTAAGAGTCTGCAACTTGTCTAAGCAGGGGGAAAAAAAGCAGCAAGGCTGATAAAATCATAAATAGCTTTTCCATCATTGCTGAAACTCTAATTTTCTTGCTTATTGCTTGAGTTGATAAAACAAATAAAAGAAGGAATCTCAGAGAGAGATTTCTTTAATATGCAAAATGAATTTCAATGTACTCTCCTGCTGGCATTTTTATGGAAAACCTGACTACATGGTACACATGGAATGTAGAAATCTGCATTTAGATAGAAATATTATAAAATGCATGGTAGGGTACAAAGTCAGTCTTTTAATGGAGATGGTAAAGGCTGCATTATACGGTTGAGTGGAAAGACAGCACGCATATAGCTTTTCACTTCTTCAGTAACCAAGTGCCTGGTTTGCCCAAGAGAGTATTACATTATTTTGAATCTTTGACAAATATCGATGAGAGAAAAATATACCAGATGGGTAGGTCCCTATCCAAAGGAAATTTTTGTGTTTTCTATAAGATATGCCTGTAATGCATAAGTTTTCTTCATTTCCTTCAAATCCTTCTGGGAAATAGTGAAGATTGATTGCATTGGAAGGTATTTCATTGTACTTAGGTGAATTTCACTGTAAAGAATGGAGTGATGTCTCATGATTATATGAAAACAAAAGAGGTCAGAAATGCTTGATTCTATTACCATAACTGATTTTGGGGGTGACCTTGGGAATTTCACAGTCCCCCAGTGGCTCAAGCATCCTGACGGTAAACGTAGAGAGAAGATTGCCTCCTATCCACTGTTCCACAGGGTGGGAAGGACTAATGAGTTGACATTTGTGCAGACATTTGGAAACACGAAATGAGCATTTCTTGATGCTGTGGGTGGAATTGTTATTACCAAATACATGTAAAAATAGCTATTATATGAATGAGAAGAGAGTGAGGTAGTAGCAGTAGAGATATATAAATTGTCAAAATAAAGATACTTGATTAAAAGTAATTATAGGCAGAAGCAATCATAAGGATTTGAGCTATTTTATATAAAACTATCTTTTGTAATATGAGCACATTTGAATTATGAGTTCTTAACAGACAGAGAAAAAAAATCAGTGACACAAACATGGCAGATGGAAACGTGTGTACCTGTGCTTTCTTCAAAATCCTCACCCACAGGAAGAAAAGGATAAATAAAAGACCATGTCATTCCACAAGAACCAAGAGCACAGGGTAAGAGCTGATGATGACAGAATTCTGGCACCTGGATAGCACTTGTACAAGGGATGCCTGATTAAGCGGACTGGAGAAAGTGGTGATGGGTCTGGAGGGGCTGAAGGAGGAGGCCAAGGAGTCAAGCTGATCGCCACCAGAAAAGCCCAGACAGGCTGAGGCGTTACTCCACCAAAGTGGGGGTACAGATGGGGCTACAAATAGGACTGGCTGCAGGTCTGTGTGCTCAGCAATTAGCTGATCAGGGCCCCTTCCTCGGCATGACAGAGGGGTGACGGGTCACCACTGTAGAGGAAGAACCAGAGAAAACAAAACCCAAATTTGCTGAAGGTGGGAAGGTTGTATGGAAGCTGTGACAAGTAAACGAAAGTCTGCAAGTGGCAAATCTTCATAGAACTACATTTTTCCATAGTAAAAATCCATTACCTCTGAAATGATTACGAGCTTGTTACTTGGAAATATGAAGACAACTTCCGGAGAAAAAGAATGAAAAACTAACATAGCCAAAAGAAGTGAGAGCCAATGGTATACACAGACTGCAGGCAGGGGGGGCTTGCTCTCATTTTCCCAAGCTGGTAGAATTACTTGACTTTTGAAACTACCTGGTGCATAAATTTAAAAAGCAAAAATTAAATTCAATTGCAGAACCGATGACACTGTTTGTGAAAAGAATCGTACGGACATTAAACCAAGTACAGAGAAAAGAATAGCACACTGATATATTCAGCAATGAGCACTGTTGTTTCAAACCTAGAATCTAAATGATGTGGCAAAATATTTTAGTAATCAAAGTGTAAATGAATCTCTTCATGGTTAGGAAGTGTATTTTTCTTGGTAACCATTCTTTTCTCACACTTTTCTCTTGAGAATTTCTTCACTCATCTTTAAAATTCCTCTTTCTAGCGCATTTTTATAATGGGACACGACATACTCCGAGGGATTTGACTTAACACAGAGTGTGCCATTTTACTCAGCGCCAAAGCAATTAAAAGAGATCATGAAAAGAAAAGCAACTTTAGGGCAAGCAAAACACATGGTTAAGTTCACATTCCTCATGTAAATAAAAAAACCTATTGCTTTAACACAGTACACTAAAGTTAAACACGAAAAAGAAAAAGGTAACCAATTATTACATAATTCAATTTAAGGGTTAGAGTGTGATCACCCTGATTTTTCAATAAAGTTTAAATAAATAGAATAAAGGAATAAAGTACCTTAAAAAAACATGTTTTTCCCCAAATTTCAGCCTCTTTGCATTGTTTTGACCAAAAAAAGGAAGTAAAACAGAATTATTGCAAAGTTTTTAGTGACCAAATATCATAGGCATGTTTTTTATAAGCAGCCAAATGCAGTTTTTCATCATCTCTTTTTTACTTAATCTAATTCATGTTCAATTAACTCTTAATCTTAAGAGTCTCTGAATATTCAAAATAGGTCTTTCTGCAAAAATCAGCAGAAAGTAATTCAGGATATACTCATAGTCACTGTTTCCTATGTCTGCCCACTGAAAGTAATGGAGACACTGTGTGAGGCACGTCTTGGGCCTGCCCTGATTCTCCAGAGGTTAATGGATGACTATACTTTAGTTGAATTATCAAATATAATATTCTACCATACGTGCTATTGACTGGGAAGGCACAACTAGGCACTAGAAGCTAATGGCCATTACTTTACTCGGCTTTCAACTTTAAATATTGCTCCCAAGCATTACTTGCTTTACTGATGTTGACTGTTATTGACTTGAAGAACATCATTTTTTTCCTGCTGCTTTCATTCTCTCATCAGGAAAACCAAATGGAGTCTTCCTTCCTTTTATCAAAATGCTATCATTATGAAAACAACAGCAATGAAATTGTGTATGTTGCAAACATTCAGATTTTGCAAAAGGAAATTTAGAAGAGTCACCAATAATAAAGATATGTAATTAAAAAAATAAATCTTCCTTTGCTGGTTCTATCCTTTAGATATTAATCAAACATGTTAAAAGTAAAAATGCACTGCAAGGATTTCATAGTTATTTAAGCCTAAAATAAGATAAAGATTGTTAAAGATTTATGAAGCATATCATGAAATTAAATGATGAGGCATCACGAATCTTTGACTCTGCACACATTCCACAGGCATGTTTCAAGGAGTAAAGCATAGCATCATCCCTGCATCTACCCAAGAAGAGGAAAGGAAAAAAATGACAGATGGACCAGGTTTAATATTATAGGCATTTGCAACTGAACAGTCTGGCTTCCTGTTTAAACTACTGAAGCTTCACTCTCAGAGTTCATTATATCATCCTGATGCTTCAACTAAACTGCTGATCGTGTTAATGCCAAACGCTATCTTACTCTATTATGAGACTTTTGTTCCCCTAATTGTCGTTGGGTCTTACTTGATTAAGGAAGGCAGAATGAGCATGCATTCCTCCCTTGTTCATATTTAATAGGATAAAAATGCTCTGGAACTTCCTGTATCACCTTAAACATGAACAAATATTAGAATAATAAGACTTCTGTTTTTAGAACAATAAGACTTCTGTTTTTAAGAATAAGTAGATCTTAGAATGTTTAATTTCTCCTATGACATAACTTCATCCATAACCTGCCACAGGATTCCTTTTGAATGTCCAGGTTCATTAGTATCAGGATAGATCTTCAGATATAATCTAATAAGATGGTTTTTTAAACCAAAGCTCTTTAACCTATTTTATTAAATTTCCTTTCTTGTTAATGCAGAAATTCAGTAATAATTAGGACTGTGATGGATTAATGATTGATAATTTTTCAAGTTAATATTGGCAAGCTGTAGTCAGAGACATGCATTATTGCTTTTCATCCCTGCTCCCTGGCATATTGAACGTAAGCAAACTTGCTTTCCTTCCCTCTGTTTAATGGGCTGGAAGGTATTGACCTGGACTTGCAGCCTGCTCATTTTTGTGATTGATGTATTTCCACTTAAATAGTGTGGATCCTTTTTGCAGTTTGTGTTGCCGTTGAGAATAGATTTAAAGGAAACCTGACATGTCATTAATCCTTCAGCTCATATTTTAGATTATATGAACATAGCAAAAATCACTATGATGGAGAGAAATAGTATTTGTTTATCCAGTACAACTGCACACTCAAGACGAATTCTAAGTAGGTTAGTATTTTTTAAAAAAAAATAGATGCCTATTGTTTTATTCTAAAAATGGAAAGCAGCTAACATATTTTGGCACCTATGAGTAATCCATGGAAATTAAGAATTTTAAACATAAATATTAACCAGATTTTTAAAATCTCCATTTTATCACAGATTAGGTTTTGTCTTGTAAGCCACAAGGGATCATAAATATTTTGCTTGTATTTTGTTTTAAGCGTGGCAGTTATACTACTAAATCTATTTTTTTTAATTATGATGCCGCTTGCTCTGTAGATGATGGATTGGAATATAAGAGGCTCTGAGGGCAGAAAGACCAGCTAGGAGGCTATTACAGGGTTCCAGGTGAGAGGTGGAAGGTGGTGCTGAAAAATGGTGAGGTGTGGAGTTATAGGAGCAGCTGTGGAAAAGCAGAATAGGAATGGGAAGAGAGGGAGTTTGGAATGATAGAAATAGTACTTACGAACCAAATGACAATTTGCCCATGAGTTTATGTGGATGAAACAGGGGCAGGGGTTGGAAGGAAAAGCTTGAGGTGGGAAAGGAAGTACTAAAGATGAATTTGAACAGACTATTTGGGGCAGGTAAAGGAATGTTGACATCCAACACAGTCACACCACGTTACCAATGTCTCTGCTCTTGTACGAAAAGAGATGTGTGTAGGGTTTTGTTTGTTTTCTGCATGGAAACCCAAGTGCATGAAATAAATCAACATTTATCGTTTATGGAATACAACTTTGTGCCACAAACCGAGAATGCAAAGTTGTTTACATCAAAAAACAAATGGGCAAAAAACATACTGCAGTCAAAGACATAGATATCTTGAAAAGGTCCACTCAAAATAACTAAAAACCAGCTTTTAGTTGGAAATAAAAGAAAACCACTTACCATAAATGCGTACTGGAAAAGATAGAAGGTATAAAGTAAAAGTGTCTCTTTTGTCTTTATGTTTTTTAACTATCTCCTCACCACTACCATTTACATTCGGCTCACATATTTCCAGAACTTTCCCTGCCTAAGTTGATTCTTGAAAAGGGAGGATTATTTTTAAGGCTAAACAGAGTAATCATATACTCAGAAACTTTCCTGTCTCAATTTCAACTCCAACCAAACTTCAAAGTAGTTGGGGTGTTTGTTTGTTTGTTTGTTTGTTTTTTGGTTTTTGGTTTTTGTTTTTTAAGATTTGTTGGCATAGGACTGTTACTAACCTCTTCTGGCGACTAGAAACCTAACCTTTTTATTTCATAAAATTATTGAGCCAGAATATTTTATGCTCCCTAACCATGTCTTAGACATCAGCAATATATCTGATTTTATTACTAGTACATTCTGCCCAACCAAAACCCAGTTATGAGCACTGGGTTATCTAGGAGATCTATTTGTGGACCTTCACCATTTAGGTTAATGTATCAATGCATTATAATAGAAGACAGTTCTGGATCCTCCACCTTGGGCAATATAAACTATATGAATTCTTCGTGCGCAGTTTAATCTTTGTGATTATTTACCCTCCCTATAGCACTTTTCAGCAGAAAACACCATTTATTTATAGCTTAGCACACTTCAATAATTTATAGTAACTGAAACAGTACAAATGAGTTTTTTTAAAAGGTTAATAACATTTTTTTAAATATGAAGAGAAGACAGTGACTTGAATTCTAATATTCTATATATTTTACAGAGAACATTTTTTTCTTATATAAGGGCAAACATCATCAAAACTGATTCATAAAACAGATTCCAGTTTTGTGTGAGCCTCTTAGTATTTATACAGCTACTAAAAACATAAGGATAACTTTGTAAAGAGTTGATCTCCAAACACTGCTAGGTGTTTGCAATCTTCAATTGCAATCCTTAGCTTCAAGAAATCTATGAGCTCTGCAACAGAAATATCAAGTATATTGATCCACATTCTTTCCCTCTGTATTGCTGATGTCATCTCTTGTTAACAATTTGGAAAACAACTGTTTCCAATAAAGATTACAAAAGACAAGCAGAGTCTCTGAGTAAAGTTTATAAGAGACAAAAATCATAAATAACCATAGACAGAAATATCCTAAATTATTATAGACCATTCAGTGACTTACATACCAAAATATCAAAAATGTTCGTATATAGCCTTTTCTATTCTGTTATACAATGTTTTGCCTTCATTAAGATTATTTCTTGACATCCTAAAAATATTAATATATTGTGGAGGAAAACAAATTGTATCTTGCTAGAATGCTTAAATCTAAGCATACACCTGAAATAAATGCCATTAGAAGCTGTGTGATTAATGATATAAAATCTCTAAGTTTTAATCAGAATAGACTTTACAGGCTGCACATTACATTCTTAACAATATAACATTCTGGTGGGTTGGGCTGTTCTTTTAAATTTTTTAAAGGTTTCATTTACTAGGTTTGGCTTTTAAATAGTTTTACAACCCAGTAGAATTAGAGTATGGAAATTATATTTTTTTTAACTGAGAGAAAGAAAAATAGATTACAGATATCTCTAATGTAAAACCTTTTTAAAAAATTCATTAAATGCTTTCAACATTATCTCATGATTATAGCTAATTGTACTAACTCTTTTTTCTTCTTCATTAAAAGTCTGCCACCTTAATAATGTGCTATTGATGTTTTCATTAAAAGAAATCGTTGTTCTCTTGTTTCAAACACATTTTCTTCCACTTTTCTTTCAGATGTGTCTATGACTGTAATAACTTTTCTATCAGGAATATTCTGGTTCAGTAATTTTATTAAATAAAAAGGATGATTTTTTACTCATGAGAAGAGGCTTATTAACACAGGTCTGTGCAAACAGGTATTAAAGAAAATGACTACATTGAGAAAACTGTGTTATAGAAAACCAGACATGTATGTAAAATTTCAAATATAAGCCTGAATCATGTTTTCCTCTAAGCTAAAATAGTCACTGCTTCATAGCAAAAGGAAGAGAAGGGCAGAAAATTGGGGAAATGTCATTTGGGTTCAGCAGCCTAACATGACCACGTGTCTCCTAAAGTGTCAAACACTGGGGGACTTTTGACTAATCAAAAACCATATCACTTATAGTGAATTTTTCAAATGCAATAATCTACATTTAAAAATGCACATACATTTAACATAGAGTTCCAAGAATTTTGTAAACAGCATATGCCCATACAACCTACACCTCTATCAAGATATAGAACATCTCCATCATACCAGAAAGATCCCTCAGAATAACTTCAAATGGCTTCAACTAATGTACTTTTTAATGTCAAATATGACTTGTAAAAGAGACAACTGTATGCTACACACAAAAGATTGATCTGTGTGATCTAAAAGTATCAAATAAGCAAATTGGAAAATATATATCAAGTTTATAGAACAAAACAAAACAGACTGTCCAATTTAATATTAATCACATTCAAATATCAGGTATTGGCATCTAGCGGGTAGAGACCAGGGATGCTTCTAAACATTTATAACGCACAGGACAGTTCTTACCTCCCCCAGTAAAACATTATCTGGCCCCAAATGTCAATAGTACCAAAGCTGAGAAGACTTGATGTTGGGGCACCAGAGTGGCTCAGTCGGTCAAGTGTCTGACTCTTGATTTTGGCTCAGGTCAGGATCTCATAGTTTGTGAGTCTGAGCCCCACTTGGAGCTCAGTGCTCACAACAGGGAGCCTGACTGGATTCTCTCTCTCCCTCTCTGGAGCCTGTTTGGGATTCTCTCTCACCCTTTCTTCTACCCCTCCCCCACTCATGTGCAGACATGAGTACACACCCCCCCCAAAATAAATAAATTTTTTAAAAGTCTTGATCTGAATCAAAGTGCATATTCTGATGACAGAAAAAATAAATAAATATTGCATCTTGGAACATTTCTTAAGTACAATTGATATTTAAGGAATATGTAAAAGTGTAACTGACAGTATTATAAAAAACAAAACAAATTTCAATAGCGTTCTAAGATTTAGGATATATACCATACTCTGAACAAAGTGCAGTTTCAAACTCTCTAAAAATTTAATATCTCTCCTTGAACCAATTCTTCTGCTAAAAAGAAACAAGGTAGAAACTGTAAAACAATTAGAAAAAGTATTTTTAAGAAAGCACTGTATATCAGCAGAAGAAACCAACACTTAAATGCTCAGATGATAAAGAATGCAGAAAAGTTAATTAAGTACCAAATTAAAAAAAAAACTTGAAAAGGAACAGAAAATTAATATACCTAAGAACTGGAAAACTGGAATTCACAAAGATAAAAGTAGAAATTAATGATCTGGAAAACAGAAAAAAAAACAAACAAACCTTAACTACCAATCCAAGAGCAGACTCTCTGAAAAAAATAAACCTAATAAAACTTAAAACTGCTAGCTGCTATAATTTCTTTAAAGTAGGAAATGCGGAAACACACAAATTAGAATGATGTGTTGGCAAATTTTCTTAGCTTGGGCTACTGTGACAAAATGCCCTAAACAGGGAGGATTATAAATAATAGAAATGTATTTCTTACAGTTCTAGGGGCTGGAAGCACAGTAGGATTCTGGTGAGAGACAGCCTTCTTCCAGGTGCAGATAGCTGACTTCTTGTATTCTTACCTGCCTGAGAGCAAAGAAGAAGCAAGTTCCCTGATGAGCCTTACAAAGGCACTAATCATGACCTCATCTAAGCCTAATCACTTCCCAAAGGTCCCGCCTCCTAATACCAATACATCAAGAGGTAAGATTTCAACATATGACTCTGCTGGGAGGGGTGGGACACAAACATTCAGTGCATAACACAAATGTTCACAGATTCCAAGAAAACATAAGAGCAATAGGAGAATCATTTCTTTGTCTATATTAAACAGGTGGGAAAACTATATGAAATGATTGATTTTCCAGGTATATGTAGATTATTCAACATTTATTCTTGATTAAAAGTATATTAATAAAATAGCATTATAATTAATAAAAAGCAAGTAGCATTTCCATTTAAATCAGGGAAAACACAAGAATGACAATATGACTTAATATTGTCAGGAAAGTTCTGCAAAATATAGAAAACATTTATGATTTGCCAAATTTCCAGGTACAACAGGTACCTGGAAATTCTAAGAAACAATAGACATGCTATTAAAATAATAAGATAATTTGGTAGCATGGTTGATTGTAATAGTGATAGAATATAAACAACATTTCCATATTTAAATATAATTAATAAGAAACTACACTGAAAGAAAAGACAGCTTTTGAAAACTGACTTACAAAAAATGTATAGAAATTTATCTTTAAATAAAAAACTGTTTTGGGGCGCCTGGGTGGCTCAGTCGGTTGAGCGGCGGACTTCAGCTCAGGTCACGATCTCGCGGTCCGTGAGTTCGAGCCCCGCGTCGGGCTCTGGGCTGATGGCTCAGAGCCTGGAGCTTGCTTCCGATTCTGTGTCTCCCTCTCTCTCTGCCCCTCCCCCATTCATACTCTGTCTCTCTCTGTCTCAAAAAATAAATAAAATGTTAAAAAAAAATTAAAAAAAAAACTGTTTTGAGGTACATGGAAGACCTTAATAAATGAAAAAATAAGTCACAGTGTTAGGGTGAATATTATACAAATGTCATTTACCCCCAAATTAATCTATAAATAGTAAAAATAAATGTGACCAGTTTGCAATGTGAAAAACTGATTTAGATACCTGTGGAATAATGAAAGTGCAAACATAGCCTGTAAAACTTTCAGGAAGAGGAATTATCTGAGTGTAATGACCTAGCAGATACTGAAACATACTAGAAGGATAGAGTAATTAAAATAGTTTGGTAACATTTTAGGAAGAGAAAGACAAGCCAGTGAAATTGAAAGTCACAAGTGCCTTGACAATTGGATAAATGATAAAGAAGGCATTTTAAAACAGTGTGGAAATGAGGAATTATTTAATAAATCATATTAGGGACAGAAGATGGTGGCATAGGAAGACGCTGGACTCACATTATCCTGCTAATCGCTTAGATTCCACCCACACCTGCCTAAATAACCCAGAAAACCGCTGAAGACTAGCAGAACAGACTCTCCAGAGCCAAAGGGAGACAAGAGGCCTGTGGAAGAGAGTAGGAAGGCCGGAGAGGCCGTGCGCGCTACACAGACTGGCGGGAGGGAGCAGGGGCAGTGGAGGGGCAGCCTGCCCAGCAAGGCAGAACCTCCAAGTCTGATTTGCAAAAGTGGAGGGGCTGGATTCCAGGAGTTGTGACAGCCAGCGGGACTTAACATCTGGAAGGTCAAAAGTCAACAGCTCTGCTCTCAGAGAGCAGGGAGGGCGAGAGGACACCAGGAGGGAGAGTTGTTGAGCCCCGGAAGACAGAGCTCAGCTCCGCGGGGGAACAAAGGGGCTGGCAAGCGCCATCTCCCTCTCCCATCACCCAGCTGAAATTCCAAAGGGAAGCAGTTCCCTTCACCAAACTTGCTTGAACCACGCAAACACCCAAGCTGTGCTTCTGTAGATCCATCCCTCTGACGGGTCTGCCTGCCTCCCTGTGACACAGGGCCCCTCCCGCAGGGGACCACCCATGGCAAAGTGAGCTGAGCCTGCCCCTCCCGCCCCTGTGCACCTTGCGTATCCACTGTGGCTAATATGCCAGATCCCATCAGAGCAGCACCACAAGCCTGGCAGTGTGCAAGTAGCCCAGACAGGGGCCACACCACTCCACAGTGAGTCCTGCCCCTGGGAGAGGGGAAGATAAGGTACACACCAGTCTGACTGTGGGCCCAGCAGTGGGTTAGGGACAGACATTGGGTCTGACTGTGGCCCCACCCACCAACACAAGTTACTCCAAACAGCACAGGGGAAGAGCCCTGCAGTCCCACACCACTCCAGGGACTATCCAAAATGATGAAACGGAAGAATTCTCCTCAAAAGAAACTCCAGGAAGTAGCGACAGCTAACGAATTGATCAAAAATGATTTAAGCAATATAATGGAATAAGAATTTAGCATAATAGTCATAAAATTAATCGCTGGGCTTGAAAAAAGCATAGAAGACAGCAGAGAATCTATTGCTACAGAGATCAAGGGACTAAGAAATAGTCGTGAGGAGCTGAAAAATGCTATAAATGAGGTACGAAATAAAATGGAGGCGGCCATAGCACAGATTGAAGAGGCAGAGAAGAGAATAGGTGAATTAGAAGATAAAATTATGGAAAAAGAGGAAGCTGAGAAAAAGAGAGATAAGAACCAGGAGTATGAGGGGAGAATTAGAGAACTAAGTGATGCAATCAAATAGAACAATATCTGTATCATAAGAATTCCAGAAGAAAAGAGAGAGAAAGGGGCTGAAGGGGTACTTGAACAAATCATAGCTGAGAACTTCCCTGTTCTGGGGAAGGAAAAAGGCATTAAAATCCAAGAGGCACAGAGAACACACTTCAGACGTAACTTGAGTCAATCTTCTGCATGACATCATAGTGAAACAAATCCTGGAAAAATACAAGGATAAAGAGAAAATTCTGAAAGCATCTAGGGATAAACAAGCTCTAACTTCCAAAGGGAGACCCATAAGAGTAGTGGCAGACTTATCTACTGAAACTTGGCAGGCCAGAAAGGAATGTTACGAAATCTTCAATGTTATGAACAGGAAAAATATGCAGCAGAGAATCCTTTATCCAGCAAGTCTGTCATTCAGAATAGAAGGAGAGATAAAGGTTTTCCCAAACAAACAAAAACTGAAGGAATTCATCACCATTAAACCATCCCTACAAGAGATACTAAGGGAGATTCTGTGAGTGAAATGTTGCAAGGACCACAAAATACCAGAGGCATCACTACAAGCATGAAACCTACAAACATCACAATGGATCTAACCCATATCTTTCCATAATAACACTGAACATAAATGGACTAAATGCTCCAACTAAAAGACACAGGATATCAGAATGCATAAAAAACAAGACCCATCTATTTGCTGCCTACAAGAGACTCATTTTAGACCTGAGGACACCTTCAGATTGAAAGTGAGGGGATGGAGAACTATCTATCATGCTACTAGAAGTCAAAAGAAAGCTGGAGTAGCCATACTTATCTCAGAAAAACTAGAGTTTAAATTAAAGGCTGTAATAAGCGATGAAGAAGGGCATTATATAATAATTCCAGGGTCTATCCATCAGGAAGAGCTAACAATTATATATGTCTATGCGCTGAATACAGGAGCCCCCAAATATATAAAACCATCACAAACATAAGCAACCTTATTTATAAGAATGTGGTAATTACAGGGGACTTTAATACCCCACTTACAACAATGGATAGATCATCTAGACACAGGATCAATAAAGAAACAAGGGCCCTGAATGATACATTGGATCAGATGGACTTGACAGATATATTTAGAACTCTGCATCCCAAAGCAACAGAATATACTTTTTTCTTGATGGAACCTTCTCCAAGATAGATCACATACTGGGTCACAAAAACAGCCCTTCATAAGAATAAAAGAATTGAGATCATACCATGCACACTTTCAGACCACAATGCTATGAAGCTTGAAATCAACCACAGGAAAAAGTCTGGAAAACCTCCAAAAGCATGGAGTTTAAAGAACACCCTACTAAAGAATGAATGGGTCGACCAGGCAATTAGAGAAGAAATTAAAAAATATATGGAAACGAATGAAAATGAAAATACAACAATCCAAACACTTTGGGATGCAGCGAAGGCAGTCCTGAGAGCAAAATACATTGCAATCCAGGCCTATCTCAAGAAACAAAAAAAATACCAAATACAAAATCTAACAGCACACCTAAAGGAAATAGAAGCAGACCACCAAAGACTCCCCAAAACCAGCAGAAGCAGAGAAATAATAAAAATCAGAGCAGAAATAAACAATATAGATTCTAAAAAAACTGTAGAACAAATCAATGAAACCAAGAGTTGGATTTTTGAAAAAATAAACAAAATTAATAAACCTCTAGCCAGGCTTCCGAAATAGAAAAGGGAGATGACCCAAATAGAAAATATCATGAATGAAAATGGAATTATTACAACCAATCCCTCAGAAATACAAGCAATTATCAGGGAATACTATGAAAAATTATATGCCAACAAACTGGACAACCTGGAAGAAATGGACAAATTCCTGAACACCCACACACTTCCAAACTCAAACTGGAAGAAATAGAAAACTTGAACAGACCCATAACCAGCGAAGAAATTGAATCAGTTATCAAAAATCTCCCAACAAATAAGAGTCCAGGACCAGATGGCTTCCCAGGGGAGTTCTACCAGACGTTTAAAGCAGAGATAATACCTATCCTTCTCAAGCTGTTCCAAAAAATAGAAAGGGAAGGAAAACTTCCAGACTCATTCTATGAAGCCAGCATTACTTTGATTCCTAAACCAGACAGAGACCCAGCGAAAAAAGAGAACTACAGGCCAATATCCCTGATGAATATGGATTCAAAAATTCTTAACAAGATACTAGCAAATCAAATTCAACAGCATATAAAAAGAATTATTCACCATGATCAAGTGGGATTCATTCCTGGGATGCAGGGCTGGTTCAACATTCTCAAATCAATCAATGTGATACATCACAAAAGAAAAGAACCATATGATTCTGTCAATTGATGCAGAAAAAGCAATTGACAAAATTCAGCATTCTTTCTTAATAAAAACCCTCAAGAAAGTCGGGATAGAAGGAACATACTTAAACATCATAAAAGTCATTTATGAAAAGCCCACAGCTAATATCCTCAATGGGGGAAAACCGAGAGCTCTCCCTGAGATCAGGAACACAACAGGGATGTCCACTCTCACCACTGTTGTCTAACATATTGTTAGAAGTTCTAGCATCAGCAATCAAACAACAAAAGGAAATCAAAGGCATCCAAATTGGCAAAGATGAAGTCAAGCTTTCACTTTTTGCAGATGACATGATGTTATACAGGGAAAACCTGATAGACCCCACCAAAAGTCTGCTAGAACTGATACATGAATTTAGCAAAGTTGCAGGATACAAAATCAATGTACAGAAATCAGTTGCATTCTTATACACTAATAATGAAGCAACAGAAAGGCAAATAAAGAAACTGATCCCATTCACAACTGCACCAAGAATCATAAAATACCTAGGAATAAACCTAACCAAAGATATAAAATATCTGTATGCTGAAAACTATAGAAAGCTTATGAAGGAAATTGAAGAAGATATAAATAAATGAAAAAAACATTCCATGCTCATGTATTGGAATAATAAATATTGTTAAAATGTCAATATTACCCAAAGCAATCTGTGCATTCAGTGCAATCCCAAACAAAATTGCACCAGCATTCTTCTCGAAGCTAGGACAAGCTATCCTAAAATTTGTATGGAACCACAAAAGACCCTGAAAAGCCAAAGTAATATTGAAGAAGAAGACCAAAACAAGAGGCATCACAATCCCAGACTTTAACCTCTACTACAAAGCTGTAATCATCAAGACGGCATGGTATTCACACAAAAACAGACACATAGACCAATGGAATAGAATAGAGTCTCCAGAATTGGACCCTCTAATAGATCTACCCTATGACCCAGCAATAGCACTGCTAGGAATAGAATAGAGTCTCCAGAATTGGACCCTCTAAAATAGATCTACCCTATGACCCAGCAATAGCACTGCTAGGAATTTACCCAAGGGATACAGGAGTGCTGATGCATAGGGGCACTTGTACCCCAATTTTTATAGCAGCCCTTTCAACAATAGCCAAATTATGGAAAGAGCCTAAATGTCCATCAACTGATGAATGGATAAAGAAATTGTGTGGCACAAAAACAGACACATAGACCAATGGAATAGAATAGAAACCCCAGAACTAGACCCACAAACGTATGGCCAACTCATCTTTGACAAAGCAGGAAAGAACATCCAATGGAAAAAAGACAGTCTCTTTAACAAATGGTGCTGGGAGAACTGGACAGCAACATGCAGAAGGTTGAAACTAGACCACTTTCTCACACCATTCACAAAAATAAACTCAAAATGGATAAAGGACCTGAATGTGAGACAGGAAACCATCAAAACCTTAGAGGAGAAAGCAGGAAAAGACCTCTCTGACCTCAGCCGTAGCAATCTCTTACTCGACACATCCCCAAAGGCAAGGGAATTAATAGCAAAAGTGAATTACTGGGACCTTATGAAGATAAAAAGCTTCTGCACAGCAAAGGAAACAACCAACAAAACTAAAAGACAACCGACGGAATGGGAAAAGATATTTGCAAATGACATATCGGACAAAGGGCTAGTATCCAAAATCTATAAAGAGCTCACCAAACTCCACACCCGAAAAACAAATAACCCAGTGAAGAAATGGGCAGAAAACATGAATAGACACTTCTCTAAAGAAGACATCCGGATGGCCAGCAGGCACATGAAAAGATGTTCAACGTCGCTCCTCATCAGGGAAATACAAATCAAAACCACACTCAGATATCACCTGACACCAGTCTGAGTGGCCAAAATGAACAAATCAGGAGACTATAGATGCTGGAGAGGATGTGGAGAAATGGGAACCCTCTTGCATTGTTGGTGGGAATGCAAATTGGTGCAGCCGCTCTGGAAAGCAGTGTGGAGGTTCCTCAGAAAATTAAAAATAGACCTACCCTATGACCCAGCAATAGCACTGCTAGGAATTTATCCAAGGGGTACAGAAGTACTGATGCATAGGGGCACTTGTACCCCAATGTTTATAGCAGCACTCTCAACAATAGCCAAATTATGGAAAGAGCCTAAATGTCCATCAACTGATGAATGGATAAAGAAACTGTGGTTTATATACACAATGGAATACTACATGGCAATGAGAAAAAATGAAATATGGCCTTTTGTAGCAACGTGGATGGAACTGGAGAGTGTGATGCTAAGTGAAATAAGCCATACAGGAGAAAGACAGATACCATATGTTTTCACTCTTATGTGGATCCTGAGAAACGTAACAGAAACCCATGGGGGAGGGGAAGGAAAAAAAAAAAGAGGTTAGAGTGGGAGAGAGCCAAAGCATAAGAGACTGTTAAAAACTGAGAACAAACGGAGGGTTGATGGGGGGTGGGAGGAAGGGGAGGGTGGGTGATGGGTATTGAGGAGGGCACCTTTTGGGATGAGCACTGGGTGTTGTATGGAAACCAATTTGACAATAAATTTCATGAAAAAAATTAAAAAATAAATAAATAAATAAATAAAATAAAAATAAAAATATCATTTATAATAAAAAAAAAGAAATTGTGGTTTATGTACACAATGGAATACTACTTGGCGATTATAAAGAATGAAATCTGGCCTTTTGTAGCAACGTGGATGGAACTGGAGAGTGTTATGCTAAGTGAAATAAGTCATACAGAGATAGACAGATACCATATGTTTTCACTCTTACGTGGATCCTGAGAAACTCAACTGAAGACCATGTGGGAGGGGAAGGAAAAAAAAAGTTAGAGGGAGAGAGCCAAACCATAAGAGACTCTTAAAAACTAAGAATAAACTGAGGGTTGATGGGGGGGGTGGGAGCGAGGGTGGGTGATGGGCTTTGAGGAGGGCACCTGTTGGGATCTGCACTGGGTGTTGTATGGAGACAATTTGACAATAAATTTCATAGTAAATAAATAAATAAATAAATAAATAAATAAATAAATACAAGCAAAAAAACAAAAAATAAAAAATAATAAATTATATTAAGATAATGCAATAGCCAATTGTAAATAAGAATAAAATTTAAGTGTTGGGCCACCTTTTCCACCAAAGTAATTCTTAAATGGACAAATATTTAAATATACAAAATAGATGGTTACTGTGGACAAGATATGATACCCAGAATCTATAAGGGAAATATTTTTAAACATTTGTACAAGGAAAAATTCGTCCAGATCCATCCAAATTATAAAAGCTAAATACTAAAAATTTTAAGACAAAAGACTGACTTTTTAACACACAAAGGACAGCCAGTAAATAATCCACAAATTCAAAAGCAAATGGCAAATATATGAAGGCATTTTGTGGAGGGGAAATACAGACTACAACATAAGAAAATAATTCATAAATTTGAGTGAAGGAGTAAAATTGTCCCCTGAACAGACCTAGAACTTCCTAGGAGGCTGACATCTGCCTTCACATAGTGACTTTACTTTTGAGATATCTGAGTTAAGATAAATGTGGGATGTGAAGTACCAGGAGTCAAATTTTACTACAAATTTTTTTTGTTAGGGAAACAAAAGTAAAATAAGGGAAATACAAGCAGAAAGGTGGAAATAATAAAACTAAAATCATAGGTTAAGATCTGGAAAGCACAGGTGACTTAGAGGAGTGCCCAAATAAACAAAATCTAGTGATTTGTTATGAGTAATAAACAGCCCTCTGGTAATATTGATACAGAAAATAAGGACAACGAATTCCACTTAAATTTGGCACGTTTTAATCTCTAATTGCTTGCAACTCCATAAATGTCACAATAAAGAAATAAACACACAAAAACAAAGAAAATGAACAAGTGAAGGAACAGCAGACAAGTGATGTCATAATTTTGAATACAGGTAACGTCTGAACAAACAGTAATGGCAAGAGCAAGGAAAAGGAAAGATGAACGTCGGCTGAGGATGAACCAACTTGATTGGGCCAATTTACATTCCAGTTTTCTGGAAAGGCTCTAGAACTGAGCACATCAGACTCCTCTCTTTCCAGGATGAGGCAGAAACCAGATCAGCCCTTCCCCAGAGCCATACACAGCTGCCTTCACTCTGACCAAAGCGTGGGTTGCATTAGAGCTCTGGACTAGGAGTTGTCTCTTTACGTGGACTTTGTCTTTCACTGACTTGATCATAGCTCAGACTATGATCCTGACCTGATCATAGCTCAGAAAGCTATGATTCCATATGGAGGTCTTGGGCCTGTGTGATGATAACATAAAAACAGGTGGAAACCAAGGTTACAGTTTCTCTGGGGTAAGGCAAACTACCTTGATCTCACTCTCAGGAGATGAATGTTCCATGGATGGGTGAGAAGTGGGGGTGAAGAGACAAAGAAGCTGCATGTGGGTGCTGTGTTATGGGGGCTCCACTCTGGAGGCTGTATGTGGCAGCTGTGGTAAAATGAAGACACTGTGTATGTTGTGTTTCCCTTCCAGATTCCATCTATAACAGCTAAACAAGCACAGCATTAAATTAAAGTTATTGTGCTTCATCAGTTTGTATGCCCACTTGAGCTTCTGGTCACTACTCATGGTGGGACATACGTCAAATTAAAATGCAAATTAGAAGAACAGCAAAAATTAGTTTTACCTATCAGATTTGCAAGGATTAGCAGTGATGGTGAAGATATGGAGAAATAAATAACTCATATATATATTTTAGAAGGTTCCCTTGGTAATATCTCTAAAAACCAGAAATATACATACCATTTTCTCTAGACCTTTCACTTGTTGGAGCTAATCCCACAGAATAACTATTTTATGCTCACATGAAATATATGAATAGGTATGTCTATTTTAGGATTGTTTGTAATAGAAAACTCTCCATCTAAAAAGTTTGCAGTTAACTTTGTTTTTTATTTTTTTTAACGTTTATTTTATTTTTGAGACAGGGAGAGACAGCATGAACGGGGAAGGGTCAGCGAGAGAGGGAGACACAGAATCTGAAGCAGGCTCCAGGCTCTGAGCTGTCAGCACAGAGCCTGACACGGGGCTTGAACTCACAGACTGCAAGATTATGACCTGGGCCGAAGTCAGATGCTTAACCAACTGAGCCACCCAGGCGCCCCTGCAGTTAACTTTGATATTCAGTACTAGAGTACTCTTAAAATTTTTGGTATATATATTTAACAAAATATTAAATAAATATTTAAAAATAATGAGAAAAATCTTGAAACACATACATATAAAAATACTAAGAGACAGGTGTATTTTTTTTCATTAATAAAAAAATACACATATACCTTTATGCCATGGAGAATTTCTTGAGGAACATTTTAAGACTATTGGCTATTTGGGGAATAGCTAAGCTATTCAAATACTAAATATATATGTACAACTAGATCTTTAAAAATCTTCTCAGAGTTGAGGCTATTCTCAGAATTGGGAAGAAAATATTATATTAAGAAATACAAATTCATTGAAACTTAGTCTGTAATGTACCCACCAACCTCTCTTTATATATGTGATAAATTGATTGCAGTAATGACCTCTAATGTGTAAGACAGAAATTCATCAACGATTTTTTTTTCTTTTTCTCTCCAAACAGTAACAATTTAAGAAAAGAATATTCTGGGGCACCTGGGTGGCTCAGTCAGTTGTGATCCAACTCTTGATCTCAGATCAGGTCTTGATCTCAGGGTCATGAGTTCTAACTCCATGTTGGGCTCCATGCTGGGTGTGAAGCCTATTAAAGAAAAAAAAAAGAAAAAAAGATCTTACGAGACAATTTGAATACACGTTGGAAGATCAATTTGCCTCAAACTTAAAAATAGTTGCTACTACTCTATATTAATATTGAGTGCTGACATAACTACAAAAATTGGAAGGAAATAGGAAATCTGTGCATGCGAAAAATTCAAATACAATTATTAATTGTAGTTGGTACAAAAGGAAATTTGGTTTGCATGTTGATTTAAGATTCTTTGTCCCAATGGAGTATAACTAAACACAGCAAGTCATTGATTTATCATCTTTTCTACAAAAAAAGTAACACTATGTGTCATCCCAATTTCCCAACAGGATCACCAGAAGAATTCTCATTCCAAGTCCTTAACAAAGAAAACACGTATAGCAACTACACTGTCTACAAACTCATCCTGCCCTTTACAATAGCAATCGGCATGCTTCTAAGTGATTGATGTAATGGGCATAAAGTTTCTGAACTACTTCTCTTTTTAGGATATTTCACAATAAGGTGACATTCTGATTTTACAAATGCTTTCTACAAGTTAACTGGGAACTAATATTAACCTTCACCTCCATTAATATAACAAGAAATAAAACATAAAACCCAAACCATCAACTTCTAGTAGAGCTTTTGAATTTAGTGTCTATAATATATATTATACACAATATGCCTTTGCCTATGGTATACATACTATTTATTTATTTTTATTTAATTTATTCAGACTAAAAAAACACAAAACACAAAAACCATTCACCCATTTCTCCTATCTTCCACCCTCACCTCTGGAAAACACCAACCTGTTCTCTGTTATCTATAAGTTTTGGGTTTTTTAAATTAACTATTATTATTATTTTTAGATTTCACATGTAAGAGAGGTCATACAGTACTTATCTTTCTGTGTTTGACTTACTTAACTTAATATAATGCCCTTGAAGTCCATCCATGTTGTAGCAAAATGGCAAAATTTTGTTCTTTTTATGGCTGAATAAGATTCCAGTGTGTGTGTGTGTGTGTGTGTGTGTGTGCATATCACAATTTCTTTATCCATTCATCCATCAGTGGACACTTAGTTTGTTTCCATACCTTGGCTATTGTAAATTATGCTGGAATGAGCATAGATATTCAGAAATATCAAATATTATTTAGAATCTGTTTTACCATAAAGAAAAACTCTCTGGGGCTATAACAATTGAAGATGCTAGGTCTGTAAGGTGAGTCTTATTAGTTGGAAATATTTGGTTCCCTTTTGAGGAAGAAAGAAATCCCTGTGGTTTGGGCTTTATTTTATTATTCTGTTTTTCTGCTCCAGGGACCAATAGTATGTGTAGCTTATAGAAGACCCTCATTTCATGCTAGTGTAATAAGTCAATGATGTTTGTCTAATTAGGGAATTGAAAAAGGTCCTTTTTTTCCTTATTCTGTTACAAAATGGACACAACCGATGGGAGATATTTTCTGAGATGAGATGCCAATAGCAATATTGATAATAAGTCCCTTAAAAGTATCAGGAAAGGGATTGATGGAAATCTTTAATTAGTGCAAACCTGGTTTATCATCTCAACTCTCTAGCTATGTCTCCATGCACTATGCTATTTTAATTTCATTAGCTTTCCTGTAATTGTGTTTTCACATATATAAAAACAAAGACCTCTTTGTTAATGTTTATTTATTTATTTTGAGAGAGAGAGAGAGAGAGAGAGAGCACATGCTTGTGAGTGGGGGAGGGGAAGAGAAAGAGGGATAGAGAGAATCCCAAGCAGGCCCCATGCTGCCAGCCCAGAGCCCGATGTGGGGCTTGCACTCACAAACCATGAGATCATGGCCTGAGCCGAAATCAAGAGTTGGATGTTTAACCAACTGAGTCAACCACATGCCCCACAAACACCCTTTTAAATCACAGTGGTGGCTGGGGGGGGGGGGGGGGAGGGGTCCAAAGTAGACCTTGCCAGGAGGACTGATCTGAGGGTAGAGTGAGTGGTTAACATTTGAGTGTTTTAAACTTTGAGAGTCATAAAGATAGAATCTTTAGTAACCAAGAGATAAGAAAGACCTTCAACAATTAGGAGAAGGTGCTAAATGGTAGTCTCACTGTATGTTTGCTAGGCACTGATACATACATTAAAAGTTTGACAACATTCCATATTCAAGATGAACAGGCAACTTTTTTACTGTCTAGCCAACAAGTCTCAGTACACCTACACTTTGTCTAAACAATGAAAAGATATTATATTACAGTATTTATGTTTTAGTTAACCAATACTTAAGTAAATGCTTTCAGAGAAATAAATTATATTTAAGGCTAAGTCATAATATTTCAATAATTTTCAAAAAAAAAACCCTCCTAATAAAAATGTCAATAGATTATAGAAGAAAGCATCTTCCAAAGCTAAAGATGAATTTAAATTACATTGAATTTAGTAAGTCTTATTTTTAGTCCATTATTACTTTTAAAATCATGTTGGGTAGTTTTTTTGGAGAAAAAGTATTTTTTTATTCTCTTTATATGTAAAAATACACTAAACCAATATACAAAGATACAAAACATCAGCAAAAACACGGTCTCCAAATTTCTTGGAAGCTAGTTAGCTCTAAGAAATAAGGTATGTCAGGGCACCTTGATGGCTCAGTCAGTTCAGCGTTAGACTCTTGGTCTCATCACTCAGATCATGATCTTACTGGTTATTGAGTTCAAGCCTCATGCATTCAGCTTTGCACTGATAGCACAGAGCCTGCTTGGAATTCTTTCTCCCTCTTTCTGCCCCTACCTCACTTGAGTGCTCTCTCTCTCTCTCTCAACATAAATAAATAAACTTAAAAAAATTAAAAAAAATAAGAAATAAGGTGTCTTAAACTATTGAGAAAGCATAAGATTCCAAGAGAATAGCTCTATTCTGCAAATGGGACCACTTATTTATAACCCATACTATGCTTTTAAGTAGACATTATAAATATCAGGATCTTTAGCATAGAGCACTTGCTATCTACAAATAGTGAAATCCTATAGAGAATAGAATGTTAAAGTGTTTTGTGGAAAAGTCAAAAATTATTTTTTCACCCTTTTTTTTACATTTATCAGGTTCTATAAATCTATTCATATTGTGCGATATGAATTTTATGACTAGGATGGTGGCAACTTCCTTGCCTTAGTCAATTTTTTAAACTTTTTTTAATGTTTATTTATTGTTGAGTGAGAGGGAGAGCATGAGCAGAGGAGGGGCAGAGAGAGGGGGCACAGAGGACCTAAAGTGGGCTCTGTGCTGACAGCAGCAAGCCCAGTGCGGGGCTGAGATCATGACCTGAGCCAAAGTCAGACGCTCAACTGACCGAGACACCCAGGCGCCCCACCTTGGTCATTTTTAAGTCACTTTTAATCCATCTCAAACCCCAGATTAATTCCATGTATATTCTGATTTTTTAAAATTGATTTGGAATATAGTTTCATTGTTTCCTTCTAGTAGAAGCATGTTCAATAGAATTTCATACAACCTTAACTATTAAAAAAAGATTAACTGCTAATAAACAAATATTTCAAATAGTATTAACTTTGGAATATACATTTTGAAATTAAATAGTAAAGACTAAGATTTTTCAGTAATGAATCTTTTTTCCACTTCAGTTTCTTTCCTCTTTTCCATGCATACTCTTAAGGAGTTTTACTACTTAATAATATAGAATTCTAGCTCTATATCATAACTAAGTTCACCTCAGTAAAATCTGCTGAGAATGGCCTGTGTTTTATCAGTGATTTAAGAGAAGAAAAATTCAGTACTTTATTTGGAACAGTAAGAGTCAGCTAAATTACATTTGAACCTTCCCCCCCCCCCATAACAAATTTCAATTTGGTGGTGGTGTTGAATCTAATTTGCCTTAATTACATGGCAGTCAGGGTTTCAGGAGCAGGTCATTCTTGTGAGGAAAACAATTTCAGGACTGTTTTGGAATTATCAATCTGCCAGGAGGTATGCAGGCCTGACAGTGACTCTATCTACGATCTCCTACCATGACATCTGGCAGTGTGGTGCCTTGCAGAGATGTTCTTAAATATGATTACTTATTGGGGGGAAGGAAAGACTATGCAGATAAAAGTTTGGAAAATAAGGACTTTTTCCTGTCTCTTATCTGCAAGTTTTCTAAGCCAAAATCTATTTTCAATAGAGGAAATGCTGTTTAGCCCATGATGAATGGGCATTTGAATATTTATGCTGATAACAAGAGTCACCTCTGGGCTCCAACTTGGAACTGCTATGATTATATAGCAATAGTATGTGAGTTGTTGCAAAGTTAGCACCCAATTGTTCGTTGGTTAGGTCATCACTACAAGTTACCTTATTAATTGATGATCAACCAGTCCTTAGGACAACTTAGCACTGATGGGAACGGATTGAAAGAAGTATTTTAATATTATTTATACATCTGGGTCTTGGGGAGCCTGGGTGGCTCAGTCGGTTAAGTGCCCAACTTCAGCTCAGATCATGATCTTGTGGTTGGTGAGTTTGAGCCCAGCATCAGGCTCTGTGCTGACAGCTTAGAAGCTGGAGCCTGCTTTGGATTCTGTGTCTCCTTCTCTGTCTGCCCCTCCCCCACTTGTGTTCTCTCTCTCTCTCTCTCTCTTTCTCTCTCTCTCTCAAAAATAAACTTTAAAATAAAATAAAATAAAATAAAATAAAATAAAATAAAATAAAATAAAAATAAAAAGCACTTAGCAGACTGACCAGGAAATACTGAACACTGAACAAATATTGTCCATAATCACCAACTATCCTCATGACCATTACCATATTACACATGGGAAAACTAAGCTTTCACAATTTCTGTGAATATTCACCACATGCATTTCAAAATTCTCATGACTTTTATTGTTTATACCACATAATTTAGCATTATACATATCCTAGATTCTAATCATTTTTACACATTTCTATATTTGACAATACAAAATTTAAATTTATATTAAACTTAGATAAATATATATAGTTATACATTTCAATTTATATTAGACTCCATCTGCGAGAGTTTAATATAGACCTAGGGAAACTTAACATATATAATACAGTTAAATATATTTTCTCAACAATTTAATGATTATTATCTGATAGAACATAAAATGCACTGATGTTACCATGGATGAAGGAACAAAAGGAATATCAGCAGACAAAAATGTAATGAACGTATAGGGCTGGAACAAAATTATTCTGGATGCTTACATATCCAACATGTTGCTCAGATAGAGTGATAAATATAAAAGATATTCATAAATATCAATATAAAAGATATTCATAGTCATTTTTAAACTTATATAGTTTAGCTTATTATAGTTCTTGAGAATCAGTTAGATGCCAATCATTGAGATGGACATTACAAATATGACTTTATCCCAGGATCTGATACAAACTTATCTGGAGATACAAACAAGTAAAGATATAATTGGAATTCAGTGTGATCGAGGTATAAACAGTACATGGGACAGTATGTAAACAGTTGGAACTGACTCACTCTTGGGGATTCAAGAAAGCTCCCTAGTGGAGGAACAAATAACCAGAGTTCTTAAAGAAATAGATCTGAGGTATGTATTTATCAGAGTCCTACAGAATAAAAATTTATAGAAAATTTGCAGATTTATCAGTAGTTCAACACGACATAGACACAAAATGACTTGAGGATGGAAATGAGAAAAATAAAACAGATGAAATGAGAAGAAATAGTATCCATTCTTACTGGACCTAACACTAAAATATAAGCATATTTAGGGTAATTTGGTAAATATCTCCTCTTGACTAAGTATCTGAGAACACATTAATTAACCACTTGATCAATTCTCGAGCATGTCTAAGAGACAAATATATCATATACTGCATGTCAACAGAGCCATATTAGCTTTTATACTTGAAACTTTTTCTATGTGGTGTTTCCCAAATTTAAAAGTGATTCTGAATATTATATTTGAAAATTACTGGGCAAACACAACATACGTAAAACAGTAATATTATACTATGTTAAATGTGTATATATATTATACCATTTTGGATATAATATGCAAATAAATATTAAAAATAACATGAATAACTGTGTCTACTCTCAAATATCCGTATTATATTAATATAAAATGTGTATATATTTACCTTGGTGTCATTTTTGTTTAGTATATTGATTTCTTGAAGACAGTATGCTGCAGTAGTTTTTTCATATTTACTTCATAGCTCTTATTCCCCTGCTTAGTGCATTCTGAAGACTTAATCAATGCTGAAAGCAGATATAATACACTTGCAATGTATTCATATCAACACTTCCTTCCCCCTCTGACTTTTGGGCTAATTTCACCACTATCTTTCTCTCCATGGACACACTGGACTCAATAGTTGCAGTCAGTTGGATTAGTTTCCTTTTCCCTTTTCAATTTTCTGGATACCTTTTCTTTTACATTCTTATTTCTGACATATATATATATATATATGTATATATATATATATATATATATATATATATAGTACTCATATCATCTCACTTTTAAAACACGTATTTTTAATGATGGTACTATATAGGAAACTTAAAAATCATGGGGTTTTAATAAAGTTTAAACGTACTTCTATAGCATTCCTATAGAAACTGACTCATTTTCATTCAGTTCAGAGTTGCATTCATTGGCACTGTTATTTTTAACTAAGACTTTTTTTTTCAGTTAGCCGCTTCAGCAAATAATTATACTTCTAGTCTTTAAAGTTTTTTTTTTAACATTTATTTTCAAGAGACAGAGCAAGACAGCAAGAGTAGGGGAGGGGCAGAGAGAAAAGGACACAGACTCCAGAGCAGGCTCCAGGCTCCGAACTGTCAACACAGAGCCAATGCCGGGCTCTAACACAAGGACCACGAGATTATGACCTCAGCCCAAGTCAGCCGCCCAACCAACTGAGCCACCCAGGCGCCCAAATACTTCTAGTCTTTAAATTTAGGAAGTTGCATTAAAAGCCTCAGTGATTAAGAATAATTGCCACTTCAAAGAAAACATTATCATTGTAAATCTTGTAAAATATTAATACCTGTAATAAAATAACAACACCAACAAATATTTGCTATTTTGGTCACTGTACAAAGTGCCAATATATGATGACAATAACAATCTTTGCCATGAGAAATCAAGGTCATTTTGCAGATAGTAAAACTAGGAGTCATGGTCATTAAAAATCTCCAAAATAACTAAATAACAAGAGACAAAATTCTAGAACATAGTACCAAAATCACCAGACTTTTCCAGATAATTCCAAAATTCTCCAAACCCTTTATCTATAATAGTTTTTTTTGATAGGAAGTAGCCAAGAATATATGGGGAAAACTTACATCCTCCTTAATGTGAATATATATATATATATAGAGAGAGAGAGAGAGAGAGACAGAGAGACAGAGAGATAGACAGAGACAGAGAGACAGAGAGAGACAGAGAGAGGGAGAGCACACTTATCATGTGATGAACTTTTCTAGCTACTAGAAAATTTTTTAAATAAAGTTCTTATACTCAAGGAAGTAACAATCTACTGAAGGTGGATGTATAAAAAATAGCTTTATATATGCTATAAAAATATAATAAAATGTGGTAAGGAGTCTGACAGAGGTACTCATGGTTTTGGAGAACAAGAAGATCAGTTAGTCTGACATCAAGAGAATAAGGTAGTTTTGAGTATGGGAGATAAGAGCAAAAAATGGCTTAATTTAGAACCCACCTTCCATGGACTTTTAGAAGATAAGCAAGAGAATTCAAAAGAACGATTTTTCCAAGGAATAAAAGATAGAAAAAATCATTCTTTTTAGCTTAACAATATATCACAGCGAATATGACCATACACCTTATCAGTTATTAATCAGTATCTAAAACAACAGGCATACACTGATACTGTACTGTACAAACCCAGACTGGTGGTTGCACTCCCTTCCCCCAGAGAGAAAGGCAATACAGTACAAACAAGAGCTACAGAATTAACAGTATTATACTTCTTCTCAGAACTCACTCTGTTATTCCCGTCCTCTACATCAAATAATGTTATCATACTGCTTTTTTACTCAATACAAAAAGCTGGAGATCATTCTAGACCTTCCCTATGTGCCACATACATTATGATATATCATGTAAAACATATCTACTACTTCTGTTCCCTCTCTCCATCACCATTGTCACAACCTTAAATCAGACCTTATCATCTCATGCTGAGACTTTTCACTGCCTGCTGATTAGTCTCCTTTCCTTCAGCTCTGACCTTTTTTCTCCACCGTGCCCCGGGTTAAATTGCCTAAAATTCATCTCTTATCATAGAACTCACTGGGACTTTAGGTTCAGTACATATATATTGACTGGCACATAAGGCTTTTCCTGATTTGTCTCACCCATCAGTTTGTCTTCTGTCTTGCTACTTCTTTCTCACTCCTTATACTCCAGTGATTTAATAACATAGCCTAAACACAGCATACTGTTTCCCCACCTGAATTTTTCTATGTGCTGCTCTCTCTACCTGGAATTACTCTCTCTTCTTTGTCTTCTTCGAGACCTTTAAAACCCTCTCAAAGGTCATTTAATCCCCTTTATTTCCCCTTTGATTAATCATAAATAAGAACAAATTGCTTTCTGTCCCTTGCTTTCATACAGATTGAATAAACATCTATTTCTGCACTCATTGTACTATGCATTTGTTTATTTGTATGTCTTTACTTGACTGCCAGGGAAAAGTACAGAGAGAGCAAAGGTATTCCCTGCTATTCACTGTGCTCCCAAACTACCAACTGATAATTGGCATAATATGTGATCAATTTTATTCCTTGTCAAAACAGTGGTATGAGTGAAATGATGTGGCTCATTTTCCAAACAAAAATAAACAAGCTCAATTCAAAAGTCTTACAAATGTTTTTTACACGCAGCTGGAGATATCCTTGTATCATTCTTTCCGTGAAAATACTCTTACGATGATTAACAACACTACTAAATATACTTGGGTCTGATGGTAATTTTGGTAAAATTACCAAATGATGGTAAAAAAATTTCATTTTTTTATAGACCTCTTTGTAGGGCAGTAACATATAGATAATCTCTTCCTAACTATAAACAGTACCATAGGTCATTTATAATTCTTATTTTTTAGCTTAATCATCTGTGTTATATATATTTGCTGTCTGACCCTCAAGCAGATGCATTGGGCATAAAAGTCGTCACTCTAGTCATCTAAGTGGCACAGGAGTGGGGGGAAGGGAACAATGCAGAGAGGAAGCAAAAGGTGTTTTAATAAAATTTATAGTAGTTACCATAAATAATTACATCATAATTATTTCAAAATTGGAGTTAGATAAATAATTAATCCATTACATATTTGTTATTTGTTTAGAATAGAAGAAAATTCCACATGCTTCTTTCTAGTTCCCTTGAGTAGATTATTTATAAAATGTCTAGAATGTATTTGGAAATATTTAGAAAGTGACCTAGTATATGTACAAGTTATTGTGATTTAACTGTAAAAAAAATTTTTTAAACTATTCTACAAGCCATAAATTTAATCACCCAACAAAGCTAAAATCTATTACACAGATTATAGATAATTCTACAATTTTTTACTTGAAAATAGAAAGACCATTGGTTTCACAACTAAGACTAAGACTCTAATGAGTTGATTTTTCTACTTTTTGCCAAATCTACAAACTGACACCACAGACTGCATGACTGCAAATCAATTTATGATATGAGCTCCCTCAGGATGATTGTGAAAACCAACAGCATCATTCACAGTTGAGACTAGAAGCCACAGAGTTCATCAATAGCACTTCTGATCTTGGAGAAAATTTTCACCGTAGAAATGAAAGACAGGAAGTAATCTTAACCTCTGGACCTTGAAAAGTCTAAGAGAAATACTGAAAATCCTGTGTTCTATTGTTCTCTAATAAAAATATATCAAAATGACCAAACCAACTCTTTACCTATAGCAAACTTTTGGTGAATTAATGAAAATTCAAAGTGTATCTTGTTACATCTTTTAGCATATTGTTTGGAAGTTGAACAGAGAGTTAAAAAATGTGCTTTTGACTGTGAATCTGTCTAATACACCAAAATAAAATATATTCAAAACCATATATGCAAGAAGGCAGCCTAATTTTCATGTTAAAATAATTTCATATTGGGTCATATGGAATTTTGGGGGTCACTTACTCTATAAGCCAATAATTTTCTTTTTTTTTCCTTTCTTTTTAATTAAAAGACACATGACAGTTGTCTCCCCATAGTCCTGGTTTATTTAAAATAGCTAAATAAAAGCTGAAAAACAACAATAAAAAAAGTGCATCACCTGATAAATGGATATACAAATTGTGGTATATCCAGACAGTGGACAACTACTCAGCAATAAAATGAATAAACTATTGATATATGCAATAATATTTGTGTGGCTCAGGAAAGAATATGGGACAGAAAAATATATTGTAAGTAATAGTGAATGAATATTTCTAAAATGTGGTAATTTCACCTACACATCCAAGCTCAGTTTATCTTAAGCAGGATAATATGGAGAACTCCATATGTTTACTCATCATAGACAAATTACTTAATATAGAAGTAAAGAGAAAACTTCAAAAACATCCAGATTAAAAAGACACATTTGCATACATGGTGGCCTATGTGGAACCCTAAAAGTGCAAGGTAAACAAACTTCTCATCATAAACAATGCAGAAATGAAGAAGATGATTTAACAACTTTAAGATGTTAAAAGAAAAAAAAGATCTTTATCCCAAATTTTCTATTCAGTAAAATTATCCTTCGAAAACTGAAGATACCATAGATTAAAAAAAATAATCATTTATTACCAACAGACCTGTGGTAAAAGGAAGTTTTTCAGGTTAAAGGAAAAGTATACCAAATAGAAACTCAGATCTACAGAAAGGAATACTAAAAACTAACTATAGCTACAAAATATTTAACAAGGCAATTGTAATTTGGTTTGGGCCACAGATACATGGAGATTAAACAATTTCTGCTAAACAATGAATGGATCAATCAAGAAATAAAAGAAGAAAATAAACACATGAAAACAAATTAAAATAAAAACACAATGGTCCAAAACCTTTGGATGCAACAAAAGCAGTCATAAGGAAGTATATGGCAATATAAGCATACCGTAAGAAGCAAGAAAAATCTCAAATAAACAACCGAGTTTTTCACCTAACAGAGGCAGGAAAAGAACAAAAAATGAAACCTAAAGCCAGCAGAAGGAAGGAAACAATAAAGATTACAGCCAAAATAAATGATATAGAAACTAAAACAAACAAACAAACAAACAAGCAAACACAATAGAACATATTGATGAAACCAAGAACTGGTTCTTTGAAAAATTAATAAAATTGATAAACCTCTAGTCAGATTTATTAATAAGAAAAGAGAAAAGATCCAAATAAATACAGTTACTAATGAGACAGAAGAAATAACCAATATCAAAGAAATACAATTATATGAGAATATTATGAAAAACTATACGCCAACAAATTGGACAATCTGGAAGAAATGCATAAATTTCTAAAAATATAAACTACCAAAACTGAAACAGGAAGAAATAGAAGAATACTTGAACAGACCAATAACCAGCAAAGAAACTGAATCACTTATAAAAAAATTTCTCAACAAACAAAAGCTCAGGGTCAGATGGCTTCACAGGTGTATTCTATCAAACATTTAAAAAAGAGGTAATGCTTATTCTAATAAAATTATTCCAAAAATAGAAAAGGAAGCAAAACTTCCAAATTCATTCTATGAGGCCAACATTACCCTGAAACCATAATCATAAAAGAGAACTACAGGCCAATATCCCTGATGAACATAGATGCCAAAATCCTCAGCTAAATACTACCAAACTGAATCCAACAATACATTTAAAAAAATCATTCACCATGATCAAGTGGGATGTATTTTTGGTTTGCAAGGGTGGTTCAATATTTGCAAATCAATCAACGTGATACACCATATTAATAAAAGAAAGGATAAGAACCCTATGATCATCTCAATAGATGTAGAAAAAGCATTTGACAAAGTACAACATCCATTCATGATAAAAACCCTCAAAAAAGTAAAGTTAGAGGGAGCAAACAGCAACATAATTAAAGCCATATATGAAAACTAATATCATCCTCAATGTGGAAAACCTAGGAGCCTTTCCTTTATGGTCTGAAATAAGACAGGGATGTCTGCTCTCACCATTGTTATTTATCATAGTACTGCAAGTCCTAGCCATAGCTATTAGACAACAAAAGAAATGAAAGGCATCCAAATCAGCAAGGAACAAGTTAAACTTTCACTTTTTGGAGACGACATGATAATCTATATAGAAAACCTGGAACACTCCATCAAAAGAACTGCTAGAATGGATACACAAATTCAGGAAAGACACTGGATACAAAATCAAGATACAGAAATCTGTTTTTAATTTCTATACACCAATACTGAGGCAGCAGATAGAGAAATTAAGGAATCAATCCCATTTCAATTTCACCCAAAACCATGAGATAGCTAGGAATAAACCTAACCAAAGAAGATGAAAGACTTGTACTCTGAAAACTATAAAACACCAATGAAAGAAGTTGAAAATGACACAAAGAAATGGAAAGACATTCCGTGCTCATAGATTAGAAGAATAAATATTGTTAAAATATCTATATTACCCAATCTACACATTCAATGCAATCAAAATACCAACAGCATTTTTGCAGAGTTAGAAAGGGCCATCCTAAAACGTATATGGAACCACAAAAGACCCCAAATACCAAAGCAAACTTTAAAAAGACAAACAAGGCTGGGGCTCCTGGATGGCTCGGTTGGTTAAGCACCCAACTCTTGGTTTTGGCTCAAGTCATGATCTCACAGTTTGTGAGTTCAAGCCCCACATCAGGTTTTTCACTGACAGTGCTGAGCCTGGTTGTAATTCTCTCTCTCCCTCACTCTCTGCCCCTCCCCCACTTGTGCACACACTCTCTCACTCTTTTTCTCTCTCAAAAATATATAAGCTTTTAAAAAAAGAAAAGAAAAACAAAGCTGGGAACATCACAATTCCAGACTCTAAGATATATTACAAAGCTGTAGTGATCAAAATAATATGGTACTGGCACAAAAATAGACACATACATTAATAGAACAGAATAGAACACCTAGAAATGAACCCACAGCTATATGGTCATTAATATTTGACAAAACAGGAAAGAATATGCACAGGGAAAAGACAGTTTCTTCAACAAATGGTGTTGGGAAAACTGGACAGCTACATGCAAAAGCATGAAATTGGACAACTTTCTGACACCAAACACAAAAATAAATTCAAAATGGATAAAAGACCTAAATACGAGTCCTGAAACCATACAAATCTTAAATAACACATGTAGAAACCTCTTTGACTTTGGCTAAAGCATCTTCTTTCTAGATATATCTCCTGAGACAAGGGAAACAAAAGCAAAAATAAACTATTGGGACTTCATCAAAATAAAGTTACTGCACAGCAAAGAAAACAATCAAGAAACCAAAAGGCAACCTACAGAACAGGAGAAGGTATTTGCAAATGACATCTGATAAAGGGAGAATTAATACAACTCAACACCAAAAAAAAACCCAAAAACAAAACAACAACAACAGAAAGCAACAACTGAATACTCCAATTAAAAAATGGGCAGATGACATGAATAGACATTTTCCAAAAAAAGACATACAGATGGCCAGCACACACATGAAAAGGTGGTCAATATTACTCATCATCAGAGAAATACAAATCAAAATTACAATGATATATCACCTCACACATGACAGAATGGCTAAAATCAACAACACAAGAAACAACAAGTATTGGCAAGGATGTGGAGAAAGGGTAACCCTCTTGCACCGCTGGTGGGAATGCAAACTGGTTCATCCACTATGGAAAACAGTATGGAGCTTCCTCAAAAAATTAAAAGTAGAACTACCCTATGATCCTTCAATTGCACTACTAGCTATTTACTCAAAGAATACAAAAATACTAATTCAAGGGGATACATGCACCCTGATGTTTATAACAGCATTATCCATAATAGCCAAATTGTGGAAATAGTCCAGGTGTCCATCAATGGGTGAATGGATGAAGAAGAAGTGGTATATATATACAACGGAATATTACTCAGCCATGAAAAGAATGAAATCTTGCAATGATCCACATTTGCAACGATGTGGATGGAGCTAGAGAATATTATCCTAAGCAAAATAAGTTAAGTCAGAGAAAGACAAATACCGTATGACTTCATTCATATGTGGAACTTAAGAAACAAAACAAATGGGCAAAGGGAAAGGAAAAGAGGGAGAGAGGCAAAGCAAGAAACAGACCCTTAACTGTCAGGAATAAAACTGATGGTTATCAAAGGGAAGGTGGGTGGGGAATGGGTTAATAGGTGATGGGAATTAAGGAGGGCTCTTGTTATGATGAGCCCAGGATGCTGTATGGAAGTGTTGAATCATTATTTTGTACACCTGAAACTAATATTATACTGTGTGTTAACTAATGGAAATTTGTGTAAAATATTTATAAAAAGAACATACTCTTCATAGCATATTATTATATTTTATTATAGTTTATTTTATTATATTTTAATTATATATCCACAATATATAAGATATTGTTGTGTAATTATAATAATCATTTTGATTTTGCCAAAAAAATTCTACAAGTATTAGACACTCATTTCTGAAGTGTCTAATTTAAAAAGACTACCTAGCACCTAAGCTCCCTTTAAAGAGTCACTCTTGAAAGTACATCCTATTGTGAATCTGATTGTGAAGGATTGGCTTAATCTTACGACTGAGCATCAAATTATATTATATTTAGGCTAAAAATAATCATTTTTCTCCTCTACTACTATTCATCTTTCTTCTCCTCTCAATGTCTCCTTTTAAAATGTTCAAATAAGTTTCTTAATGTTTTACATAGACATAAAGATATTAACAGTAATTTTTATAACCTAATTCTTCTCTAAGTGCATTAAAGTTTAATGTAGTCTACCAATGGCAGTTCTAGCAAAAACATAATCTGCATAAAACATGAGGCAGCATGAAGCAGTTATTCAGAAGGGATTCTGGCTTCTGGTGTTAACACTCACAATTTAATTCTATGCCATGAAAACACACATACAAGTATACTATTCAGAATTAATGAAAGTTTCATTGTTTTAAAGGTGTTTCCGTCATATGTCTTTCTCTATCTAGATACTTCCAACTATTCATATCTCAAATATGGATGTGCTTATGACTATAGTTTGCCAAATCTGACACCACTTAGGCATGTGCCAGCCAGCATCTTCATGAATCTCAAAATATAATAGACTTTCATATATTTTATATTAGAGGTATCCTAACATTAAAATAATTCTCCTATTATTAAAAGGTACTCCATATATAAATGGAATTTTCAATATGTCATATTAATATTATTATGATCAGCCACCATCTGCCTCCTGTTTTATCCACAAAAAATTAGATGTAGAAGAGAAGATGTTGACTTTGAGCAGTGCAAACTTTTATTTTAAAACCTAGGCTCTGGAAAACAAAAAAAAAAAGTGAAAGACAGAATGAGACAAGCCATTTCTTGGGAATAAGAGATCTTTCATTTCCTGCTAGGGTCTAATGAGTCATGCAACAGATAAACTGAACACAGAGTGTAAACACATGAATTTACCCACATACCTATAGCACAAGAACAGCTAGGAATGAGTTGCTTTGACCCTCACGGATCAAGAATAAACAAAAACTCAAACTTTTGGGAACAGCATGGAAGTTTTTGTGCGTCTCACGTCCAAGAAATACAGCCAGACCAACACTAAACCATCCTACACACCTAGAAAACTGATTGGAGGGTTAACACAATAATCTGCACAACATGAACCACAGAATTCAGTAGGTACGTGGTGTGGAGAGGTGAACTTGGGGAGAGAGAAGCCGGCAGCAGGCAGGAAGCCGCCTTTGCAGGCGGAGAGAGGATGGACTGGGGTGGGGGAGAATATGTGAAAAGCACCCCTCCCCAAAAGCAGCTGGAGACAAAGTGGAAAATTAGAAACAGCCGCAGGGACTAAACTAAAAAGGGACAAAGGAGAAAGAAGAGGGTTTTAAATTCCGTTAAGACTGTAAACAAGGGGAGCGCAAAGTCTGAAACTCTGCAGCTGGATACCTGGTGGTGCTCTGGCGGGAAGGGCGAATCCCCAGGAACAGAGTGGGATCCAGGAACAGAGTGGGATCTGGGAGGTTCTTGGGCCACACGGGAAAAGCGGTTCCACTGCTGGAAGGACATTTGGTAGAGACTGTTGAAGCCACCTGGTCCCAGCAGACCCCAGAAAATGGCCACATTAGCTGGTGCTGGTACAAGGTCATTAAGTGTGAAGCCAGGTGCCAGATATGTGTTGTGATCTTCCATAATCCCTGAAAAGCTGCTGCTACACTATCTTGCGAACTTTTTCTGGGGCAGGCTGGTACCTGGCCCCAGTCTCTGGGCACCAGCAGCAGCAGGGTCCAGTAGGCATTCCTGGGTGCAGCCAGCATTTGGCCATTGCTCGGTGAGACCCTCCCACAGAGGGGCAGAATGGGTCAAAGCCGCAGTCCTTCAGAAGTAAGGGGTCGGGAAAACAGCTGCATCTGAGACAAAACTCGGGAGAGAGGTACTGCCTGGGGCTTGGTCACAGACAGTTTAAAAGCGGGGAGTGGATGAAAGCTGAAGACAGAGGATAGGTGCACAATTGCTGATAGGAGAGAACAGAGTTCCCATACCAGAGACTGGGTAGCTGAGTGAGGCCATTTTCACTGCTCCCACGCATGCACATATGCACCTACGAGCGCCACAACGCTTCACCCCAGTAGGCTAGCAGCGCCATCTAGTGGAGAACGGAGCCGTTACACTGAGCCCCACCCAACTGGGCCAACCTCGCTCTTCAAGAACACAAGTCTCACCACCTGCTTAGTTTATGGACTATAAAGCGATACATAGTCTGATTTCTAGGGGAAAGCAAAGTAATTTCAGTCCTATTTCAATCTGTTAGCAAGTCCATCTATTCAATTTTCTTTCTTTTTTTCTCCTCTCTTTTTCACTTTTCTTTTTCTTGAATACAGAAAGAGAAAAAATTCATTTTTATTTTCAATTTTTATTAAAAATATTTTTCTTTAATTTTTTCCTATATTTTTTACTTTTGTGTAAATTTTTTCAAATTCTATCTAACTTCCGTAATTCTATTTTAGTCCACTAAATACCAGTGTATTTAACTTTTCAAGTTTTCAAACGATTTCCTTGTTTTATTTTTTCTTTTTCTTTTTTCTATTTTCATTTCTTTTCTTTTTCTTGGAGGCAGAAAATGAAAAACTTCATTCTTACTTTCAATTTCTATTAAAAATATTTTTTCATTAATTTTTTACTATATTTTTTGCTTTTATGTAAATTTTTCAAATTCTATTTTACATCCATCATTTTATTTTAGTCTACTATATTGTATTCACTTTTTCAAATTTTCAAATGATTTTTTCTCTTTTTGCTCTTTTTTGTTTCTTTTCTTTTTCTTGAATACAGAAAGAGAAAAACTTCATTTTTTATTTTTAATTTTTATTAAAAATATTTTTCTTTATTTTTTTCCTACTATATTCTTTACTTTTCTGTAAATTTCTTCAAATGCTATTTTACTCACATCATCTCATTTTAGTCTACTTCAGTGTACTCATTTTTTCAAATTGTCAAACAATTTCCTTTTTTCCCCCCTTTTTTTCCTCTAATCTGTCAAACCACTTTCAATATTCAGACCAAAACACACCTAGAATCTAGCATCATTTATTTGATTTTGTGTATGTGTGTGTTTTTAATTTTTTAACTTTGTAATTTTAATATTTTTTTATTTTAATTTCTTTTTAATTTTAATTTTTCTGCCTCATTAATTCCTTTTCTCCCTTCAAAATGACAAAATGAAGGAATTCACCCCAAAAGAAAGAGCACGAAGAAACGACAGCCAGGGATTTAACCAACACAGATACAAGCAAGATGTCTGAACCAGAATTTAGAATCATGAAAATAAGAATACTGGCTGGAGTCGAAAATAGATTAGAATCCCTTTATGCAGAGATAAAAGAAGTAAAAAATAGTCAGAATGAAATAAAAATGCTATAACTGAGCTGCAATCACGGGTGGACACAGCAGCAGCAAGGATGGATGAGGCAGAACAGAATCAGCAATATAGAGGACAAACTTATAGAGAATAATGAAGCAGAAAAAGGAGGGAAATTAAGGCAAAAGAGCACGATTTAAGAATTAGAGAAATCAGTGACTCATTAAAAAGAAACAACATCAGAATCATAGGGGTCCCAGAAGAGGAAGAGAGAGAAATAGGGATAGAAGGGTTATGTGAGCAAATTATAGCACAAAACTTTCCTAACCCAGGGAAAGACACAGACATCAAAATCCAGGAAGCACAGACAACCCCCATTAGATTCATCAAAAAATGACCATCAACAAGGCATATCATAGTCAAATTCACAAAATACTCAGGCAAGGACAGAATCCTGAAAGCAGCAAGGGAAAAAAAGCCCCTAACCTACAAGGGAAGACAGATCAGGTTTGCAGCAGACCTATCCACGGAAACTTAGCAGGCCAGAAAGGAGTGGCTGGATATATTCAATGTGCTGAATTAGAAAAATATGGAGCCAAGAATTCTTTATCCAGCAAGGCTGTCATTCAAAATAGAAGGAGAGATAAAAAGTTTCCCAGACAAACAAAAATTAAAGGAGTTTGTGACCATTAAACCAGCCCTGCAAGAAACACACACACACACACACACACACACACACACACACATATATATATATATATATAAAGCAACAAAGATTATAAAGGACCAGAGAACACCACCAGAAACTCCAACTCTACAAGCATCATAATGGCAATAAATTCCTATCTTTCAGTACTCACTCTAAATGTCAATGGACTCAATGCTCCAATCAAAAGACATAGGGTAACATAATGGATAAGAAAACAAGATCCATCTATATTCTGTTTACAAGAGACCCAATAAAGACACCTTCAGATTGAAAATAAGGGGATGGAGAACCATCTATCATGCTAATGGTCAACAAAAGAAAGCCAGAGTAACCATACTTATATCAAACAATCTAGACTTTAAAATAAAGCCTGTATCAAGAGATGCAGAAGGGCATTATATCATAATCAAGGGGTCTATCCACCAAGAAGACCTAACAATTGTAAACATTTATGCGCCAAATGTGGGAGAACCCAAATATATAAATCAATTAACCACAAACATAAAGAAACTCATCGATAGTAATACCATAATAGTAGGAGACTTCAACATCCCACTCACAGCAATGGACAGATCATTTAATAGAAAAATCAACAAGGAAACAATGGCATTGAATGACACACTGGACCAGATGGACTTAACTTATATATTCAGAACTTTTCATCCTAAAGCAGCAGAATATACATTCTTCTCCGGTGCACATGGAATGCTCTCCAGAATAAACCATATACTAGGACAAAAATCAGCCCTCAGCAAGTACAAAAAGATCAAGATCATACCGTGCATATTTTCAGACCCACAATGCTATGAAACTCGAAATCAACCATAAGAAAAAAATTGGAAAGGTAACAAATACTAGGAGACTGAAGAACATCCTACTAAATAATGAATGGGCTAACCAAGAAGTTAAAAAGGAAATTAAAAAGTATATGGAAGTCAATGAAAATGATAACACCACAGCCCAAAACCTCTGGGATGCAGCAAAGGCGGTCATAAGAGGAAAGTATGTAGCAATCCAGGCCTTCCTAAAGAAGGAAAAAAGATCTCAGAGACACAACCTAACCTTACACCTTAAGGAGCTGGAAAAAGAACAGCAAATAAAACCGAAAACCAGCAGAAGACAGGAAATAATAAAGATTAGAGCAGAAATTAATGCTATCAAAACCAAAAAAAAAAAAAAAACAGTAGAACAGATCAATGAAACCAGAAGCTGGTTCTCTGAAAGAATTAACAAAATTGATAAACTACTAGCCAGTCTGATCAAAAAGAAAAAGGAAAGGACCCAAATAAATAAAATCAAGAATGAAAGAGGAGAGACCACAACCAACACAACAGAAATAAAATTAATAATAAGAGAATATTATGAGCAATTATATGCCCATAAAATGGGAATCTGGAAGTAATGGACAAATTCCTAGAAACGTATACACTACCAAAACTGAAACAGGAAGAAATAGAAAATTTGAACAGACCCATAACCAGTAAGGAAATCAAATCAGTAATCAACAATCTGCCAAAAAACAAGAGTCCAGGGCCAGATGGCTTTCCAGGGGAATTCTTCCAAACATCGAAGGAAGAGTTAACACCTATTCTCTTGAAGCTATTCCAAAATATAGAAATGGAAGGAAAACTTCCAAAGTCTTTCTATGAAGCCAGCGTTACCTTGATTCCAAAACCAGACAGAGACCTACTAAAAAGGAGAACTATAGACCAATTTCCCTGATGAACAAGGATGCAAAAATCCTCAACAAGATATTAGCCAACCGGATACAATAATACATTAAAAAAATTATTCACCATGACCAAGCGAGATTTGTACCTGGGATGCAGGGCTCATTCAATATCCGCAAAACAACATGATTCTTCACATCAATAAAAGAAACGACAAGAATCATATGATCCTCTCAATAGATGCAGAGAAAGCATTTGACAAAATACAGCATCCTTTCTTGATAAAAACCCTCAAGAAAGTAGGGATAAAAGGATCATAAAAGCCATATATGAATCACCCAACGCTAATATCATCCTCAATGGGGAAAAACTGAGAGCTTTCCCCTAAGGTCAGGAGCAAGACAGGGATGTCCACTCTCACCACTGTTATTCAATATAGTATTGGAAGTCTTAGCCTCTGCAATCAGACAACACAAAGAAATAAAAGGCATCCAAATCGGCCAGGAGGAGGTCAAACTTCCACTCTTTGAAGATGACATGATACTCTATATGGAAAGCCCAAAAGATTCCACCAAAAAAACCTGCTAGAATTGATTCATGAATTCAGCAAAGTTGCAGGATATAAAATCAAGGCACAGAAATTGGTTGCATTCCTATACACCAACAATGAAGCAACAGAAAGAGAAATCAAGGAATCGATCCCATTTACAGTTGCACCAAAACCCATCAAACACCTAGGAATAAACCTAACCAAAGAGGTGAAAAATCTATACACTGAGAGCTATAGAAAGCTTATGAGAGAAATTGAAGACACAAAAAATGGAAAAAGATTCCATGCTCCTGGATAGGAAGAACAAATATTGTTAAAATGTCAATACTACCCAAAGCAATCTACATATTCAATGCAATCCCTATCAAAATAACACCAGCATTCTTTACAGAGCTAGAACAAACAATCCTAAAATTTGTATGGAAGCAGAAAAGACCCCGAATAGCCAAAACGATCTTGAAAAAGAAAAACAAGCAGAAGGCATCACAATCCCAGACTTCAAGCTATACTACAAAGCTGTAATCATCAAGATAGTATGGTACTGGCACAAGAACAGACACTCAGATCAATGGAGCTGAATAGAGAACCCAGAAATGGACCCACAAATGTGTGGCCAACTAATCTTTGACAAAGCAGGAAAGAATAGCCAATAGAATAAAGACAGTCTCTTCAGCACGTGGTGCTGGGAAAGCTGGACAGAGACATGCAAAAGAATAAACCTGGACCACTTTCTTACACCATACACAAAAATAAACTCAAAATGGATGAAAGACCTCAATATAAGACAGGAAGCCATCAAAATCCTCGAGGAGAAAGCAGGCAAAACCTTTTTGATCTTGGCCGCAGCAACTTCTTACTCAACACATCTTCAGAGGCAAGGGAAACAAAAGCAAAAATGAACGACTGGGACCTCATCAAAATAAAAAGCTTCTGCACAGTGAGGGAAACAATCAGCAAAACTAAGAGGCAACCGACAGAATGGGAGAAGACATTTGCAAATAACATATGAGATAGAGGGTTGGTATCCAAAATCTATAAAGAACTTATCAAACTCAACACCCAAAAAATGAATAATCCAATGAAGAAATGGGCAAAGACATGAATAGACACTTCTCCAAAGAAGGCATCCAGATGGCCAACTGACACATGAAAAAGCGTTCAACATCACTCATCATCAGGGAAATACAAATCAAAACCACAATGAGATACACCTTATACCTGTTTGAATGGCTAACATTAACAACTCAGCCAACAACAGATGTTGGTGAGGATGCGTTGAAAGTGATCTCTTTTGCATTGTTGGTGGGGATGGAAGCTGGTGCAGCCACTCTGGAAAATAGCATGGAGGTTCCTCAAAAAATTAAAAATAGAACTACCCTATGACCCAGCAATTGCACTACTAGGTATTTATCCAAGGGATATAGGTGTGCTGTTTTGAAGGGACACATGCACCCCCATATTTATAGCAGCACTATCAACAATAGCCAAAGTATGGAAAGAGCCCAAATGTCCATTGATGGATGAATGGATAAAGAAGAAGTGGTATATCTATACAATGGAGTATTACTCGGCAATCAAAAAGAATGAAATCTTGCCATCTGCAACTATGTGGATGGAACTGGAGGGTATTATGCTAAGTGAAATTAGTCAGAGAAAGACAAAAATCATATGACTTCACTCATATGAGGACTTTAAGAGACAAAACAGATGAACATAAGGGAAGGGAAACAAAAATAATATCAAAACAGGGAGGGGGACAAAACAGAAGAGACTCATAACTGTGGAGAATAAACAGAGGGTTGCTGGAGGGGTTGTGGAGGGGGGGAATGGGTTAAATGGGTAAGGGGCACTAAGGAATCTACTCCTGAAATCATTGTTGCACTCTATGCTAACTAATTTGGATGTAAATTTAAAAAAATAAAAAAATAAAACAAGTTAATAAAAAAAAAAACTCCAACTTTTACTAAGCTAACTCAGCTCTTATTTACTTGTTATTGTTAGTTGGAAAAGTTATTAAGTTGGTATTTATTGGTTTGTTTTTAAATAAAACCATAATCCACCTGGGAAATCAGTCACTTTTATGAATACAAATTTGCTTTCCTCTGACACAAGTCACTTATGTCTATCATAAACATAATTTAAAGCTAATATGGAATGGAATGAGTCAGTAGCAAAGGCTTGTTTCCATCTTTCATCTTACTCTCAAGGGTTAATTTCCCAAATTCAGAAATACGTAGGGAGAAAAAAAAAAGTCAATGCTGTATAATCTCTTTGGTTTTCCAACTCACTAAGCTATACTCCATTAAAACCAAGGTCTGCTATATTCAAGAGTTAACTGGCATGTGAATCTGACAGTGGTCATATTGATGCACCAGAAAACTCAGTGGAACTTTTTACAGAGTTTGGACCCTTTTAAAGTCGAGAGGGTGACTAATTCAAATGCCTCTTTTTTTTTTTTTCCAGATTGAACTGCATGTTATTTGTCTCTTCCTGCTTCATCTTGGGTATCCTTGAACAAGACTGGAGGGAGAGATTTATACTTGCCTAAACGGAAAGAGAGCACTGAGGAAGTTTTACCCAAGCCTGTATTTCTATAAAATTTACTGCTATTATCTGTAGAGGAATAGATCAGTACAATACAAAGCCAATACTTAAAATTTGCATAAGAAAACATTGCAATGTCAAAGTAGAGCTTCAGCACAAAATGAAAAAAGACACCACTGGGGCTTGACAGAAATGATCATTTATTTTACAAGTCTCAGGAGAACCTCCCTGGTGAGAACCCATGCTGATATCCTGTATCAGTTCACCTTGTACAAGTGGATGTAAACTGCACACAAAGCGGAAGCCAATTTTATTGTAAATTTTTTTCATTGCTGAGATTGACTCACAAGAGGCTCATTTTCTTGTGGGTCCCAAAGGATGGCAGTCACGCAGTGTTGTTTAAGCAACTCATTACAGTGCAAGCAATGCCACGTAAACCTTCCATCTGAAACAATAGATTCCACAGTATAAACCTGCTTCTTCAAACGAGCACTTTAAACCAGAGAAGCTGTAATTACAGCAAGAATCAAGACATTTCTTATACAGACTATGAACATAGGCACCAGAGCAGACTTGTTTTTAGCTATATGTTTTTTGAGTGCTTACTATGTGCCAAGTAATATAAACGTGTAATCTCTTAGTTGGTACCAGAACAGAACTGATGCACAAATTAAGTCTCAGTCCCTAAATTCTGGGCTCTTGATGAAAGGTACTACACTCTTTTTAGCCCTGAGAGTTTTCGGCCCAATTCCTGGACTCCTATTTTTATTATCTTATTTTTAAGCCCCATTCCAAACTCCAGGGCTCTTCTTACTTCTAGTTACTGGAAGTTTAGGAAATTTTAGTAACAATTTATGTTGTCAGTTTTAGGGAAACAGTAGTCCCTGGTGGGCATCAAGATGTGGGCACTGATGATATCCGGTGTCTGGGAACAATCAAAAGACCGAGGGCTGTCATCTCCATCAAGCAAACATACTCTCTGGCTCTCCTAAAATGGGAACCTATACCAACCTCTAGTTCAGCCACTAGAGCTGGAAACCCTGGAGGCTCAGGACTCAATACCTGGGCAAGAATCTACCATCATTTACCAGCCTTAGGAGTTCCAGTAAACTTTCAATCATCCTAAACTTCACCTCCAGTTCCATGAAATGGAAAGTGTAAAAGAAAAATTACATCAATATGGTTAATTAAACAGGCAAGGGCTTTATTCAAGACTTTTTCAATGGGGGTCAAAAATATTACAGTAGAGGAGATTGAACACAACTTCTCTGGCACAAGAGGCAGGAGGGTTTTTAAGCAATGGAGTGAGCTAGTAGAAAACTATTGGAGGACATTGGAGAGTTGCATTAATGTGATAAGGCCATTTTTATTTGTAGTTTTTTCCAGATTTATTGAGATATAACTGTCATATAACATTGTATAAATTGAAGATGAACAGTGCAGTAATTTGATACACTCAAATATTGCAAAATGATTACCCCAGTAGGGTTAGTGAACACCTCCATCACCTCACACATATGATTACCACTTCTTTTTTTTTTGTAAACATTTAAGATCTATTCTCTTAATAACTTTTTTTAAATATTTATTTATTCTTGAGAGGGTACAAGTAGGGGGAGGGCAGAGAAAGAGGGACAGAGGATCCGAAGCGGGCTCTGCACTGACAGGCTGACATAGTGAGTCCAATGTAGGGCTTGAACCCACAAACAACGAGATCACGACTTGAGCTGAAGTCAGACACCCAACCAACTGGGCCACCCAGGTGCCCCAACAACTTTCAAATGTATAATACAGTATTGTTAACTATAGTTATCATGCCGTACATTAGATCTCCAGAATATTCATCTTATAACTTGGAAGTTTGTATCCTCTGACTGACATTTCCTGATTTTCCCTACCCCTAATCCCTGGTAGTTACCATTCTACTTTCTGTTTCTATGAGCAGCTTTTTAAAATTCTTTACAGAAGTGATATGTTATCTTTTTATGCCTGATTTATTTCACTTAGCATAATGCCCTCAAGTTTCATCTATGTTGTCACAAATAATAATATGTATATATCATGTAATAATATATATGCATATCACATTTTTATCCATTCATATATAGACAGACACTTAGGTTGTTTCCATATCTTTGCTACTATGAATAATGCTTCAGTGAACACAGGAGGGCAGATATCTCTTCAGGTTCCTGTTTTCATTTCTTTTGGATATATACTCAAAAGTGGAATTGCTGGATCATATGATAGTTTTATTTTAATTTTTTTTTAACGTTTATTTATTTTTGAGACAGAGAGAGACAGAGCATGAATGGGGAAGGGTCAGAGAGAGAGAGGGAGACACAGAATCTGAAACAGGCTCCAGGCTCTGAGCTGTCAGCACAGAGCCCGAAGCGGGGCTTGAACTCACGAACCGCGAGATCATGACCTGAGCCGAAGTCGGACGCTTAACCGACTGAGCCACCCAGGCGCCCCGATAGTTTTATTTTAAATATTATGAAGAACTCAGATACTGTTTTCCAGAGTGGCTATGCTAGTTTACATTTCTACTAACATTGTTCAAGGGTTCCCTTTTTCCCACACCCTTACCAACATTTGTTAGCTCTTGTCTTTTGGATGACAGCCATTTTAACAGATGTGATAAGATATCTCCCTGGTTTTGATTTGTATATCCCTAATGATGAAAAATATTTAGCATCTTTTCATGTGCCTGTTGGCCACCTTGGTCAAGAGATAATAATAGTAGCTTCCATGGTGGCTTTTAAGATTGAGACTCATAATGCTTATTAACCTATTGCCAATGTGATTGACACAGAGCAAGAATTCAAAATATAATAGTGGTTATTTGTCATTAATTATCATATGAATGATATTAATTCCTATTCCTCCCCCTTGTTAGTCATCACTGATTTTGGATCCACCCTACATCCTCAACATCTACACAAGTAATTTTTCCTCCATCCTCTCTGACTCTCTAATAAGATCAGCGAAGTCAGAGATTTCCAAACTATTTAGGTCCATGGTAAACTAGTGTCTTGGTATTTTTTTATAGAACATCTAAGCCAAATGAAATCCCTAATAGCTCTATTTGGTAAGGAATTAGATACAAACAACTTAATAAGCATTTAGAATCCAACAATCTAGTAACCATTTGAAAAAATAATAAAAATAAATTTAAAAGATAATATTTTTATTTCATTTTTAAGTAACCAAAATTACTTGCTAGTGGGATATGTGTACCTGGGCTCAACACAACTCTCAAACCCTGGAGTTGCGTTGTACAATTCCACCTTTATTTCTTCTTCTATACCTTTTTTTAAAGCATTATTTTATTTTTATTAAAACAGCCACTGAATAGTATTCAATAGTGTTTCAGAGTGTTCAATAGGTTTCAGGTTTGTAGACAACTATTAGTATTCAGTGGCTTTAATATCCCTCCAATGGATATCCAGAAAAATAAATGGATTTTTTTTTATTCAATTTCCAGCTATTGAAGAGGCTTCCATGACACTGGAATGACACTATCCTTTTGGGTGCATTCCCACACAGTCAAACAGAGAACTTGGACAGAAAAGCCTGGTTAGAAGTCCTGCATCTTACAAAAATGGTTAAAATACCCAATCTTAAATTTTTCAGGTCATGAATTTAATTATTCAATTACCTATTCATTTATTCAGTCAACATTTGAGAACATTTTCTGTTCAAGGTACTAAGTTAGGTATTGAGCATACAAGAATAATAAAGCCTCAGCTCTCGAGAAACTTACATTAGAATGGGACTTTGATACTGTCCTTACATCCAAGCTCCATACCAAGGATGAACCCATATACTGCAATAACAAAAACAATTCATGCATTAAAACATACATGGGTGCCTTTTACTCACTGATTCTGGTTTCAGCATTGACTCAGAGCAACTTATAACCCTAAACACTATTCAGGCCCTAGGGAAATACTTTATATCTGATGCCTTGCATTCAGTACCAAAGTCCACCATGTCTAAATGCTGTGAAGGCTTGTGCTTTATGTTACTGTTAATGTTAAAGGAGGCAGAGGGGCGCCTGGGTGGTTCAGTCGGTTGAGTGTCCGACTTCGGCTCAGGTCATGATCTCACAGTTTGTGAGTTCGAGCCCCGCATCAGGCTCTGTGTTGACCGCTTGCTCAGAGCCTGGAGCCTGCTTCAGATTCTGTGTCTCCTTCTCTCTCTGCCCCTCCCCCGCTCACGCTTTGTCTCACTCTGTTTCTCAAAAATAAATCAATGTAAAAAAAAATTAAAAAAAAAATAAAGGAGGCAGATTCTGCTTCGGAGTAAGGGAACCATTTAAACAATGATGAGCGTAGATAAGAGAAAAGCAAACCAAATTGAATTGTAAAATCCTTCCTTCATGACAGCATGTTGTAAAATAATGTCTTACATAACAAAGAATCATTTCCAGAAGCACTGAGCATTCTCTTCCTTATTGAAGACTTGTTTCAATTCATGCTACCAAAGGTACTCAGAATTAACATTGTATTCACAAGACTTTCCCATAGCAGCTGAGGAATGTTTAGCCATATTAAACAAATCATATTGGGGTACCAGTGTGGCTCAGTCAGATAAACGTTGGACTCTAGATCTCAGCTCAGGTCACGGTCTCATGGTTGGTTCATGGATGGAGCCCCATGTGGATTTCAGGCTCCAGCCTGAGCATGGAGCTTGCTTGAGATTCTCTCTCTCACCCTCTCCCTCTGCCCCTCCCCCCCAAAAATAAATAGAGTTTAAAAAGAAAAAAAGCAAAAAAGCCTTATTACTCTTAAACTTGTGTCTATGTAGACCTAGATGTAACATACTTGAAGTGTGATGTACAGTCTTTACATTGCAGATAGATGGACATTGAACGTGAGAATTTCTAACAGTTTCTTCTTATAAAAATGTTTAATAAGATTTCATAATTTAAAAAAAGTAACTAAAAACTTTAGCTACATTTAAATCATTTTGACCATAGCACCTGGGTGGCTCAGTCAGTTAAGCATCCGACTTCGGCTCAGGTCATAATCTTGCCTCAGGTCATGACCTCACTGCTTGGGGGTTCAAGCCCCGCGTCAGCTCTGTACTGACAGCTTACAGCCTGGAGCCTGCTTCAGATTCTGTCTCGGTCTTTCTCTGCCCTTTCCCCCTCATACTCTCTCTCTCTCTCTCTCTCTCAATATAAATGAACATTAAACAAATGAATATATAAATAAAAATAAATAAATCATTTTGACCTTAACATTTATTTAGTAACTATAATTATACTCTGTATTCATTAAACAATTTTAAATGTTTTAGAGGAAAAATACATTTTGACTATACATTAAGATAATTTTAAACTATCCTTACTTTCATTTTAATAAAAAAATATTCAGAGCTTATTCACTTTGAGCTTGACTAATCACATTTTAGTATGTTAGATCATAACCACCAATTAAACAAAAATTATTTGAAATCTGTGTTTAAAAATATAATTAATAAGTTTGCTGAAATAAAAATATTTTATAAGTAATAATTTATGAATTATGTGTTTCTATTTAATTATTTTGGTAAAATTTTCTGACTTATCAATAGAAAAATAAGACATGTATAAGAAATGTACAATACAAATTAAATTTAAGGATTTTCTGTTTTGTTTTTCCAACTTCTGCTCATAAAAAAAGATAGAAAAACAAAGTTTCTTTTTGTTTGTTTCATAATTTTGAAGGCATATCTACCAAAGGAGGAAGTGAAACATTTTACTTGACATAGTGTTGGCTCCTTTTTGGTTTTTAAATATTTGACATGCAGCATGTAGGCTTTCATTTTTACTCTTGTCCTGGGCCTCACAATAGTTAGGGACAGGCCTGGAAGGACTATACTACAAAAGAAACCACTTCTAAATAAAGGTATGATTTCTGGTAAAAATCAGTGGTTTGAAGAAAATTGAAGCCACTCATGTGAAATGATATGATATGATGTGATGTGATATCATGCAATGTGATAAAAAAAATGACTGGTGGGGGAAGACCTTATTTTAAATAGAAAACTAGCCCCTCAAGAAAAATAAAGCTTGGGAAAGACTGAATGACAAAAAGGAGACACAAGAAAGAAGACTCAGTCAATGCCAGCCATGCAGGCATGGTAATTAGTCTTCATTGGATTTCTATGTTAGGACATTTTGGGGTGTTTTTTTTTTTGTTTTTTTTTGGTTTGTTAGCTTTTGTTTGAAAAAAGATAGCGCCAGATTTCAAATCCTGTGACACAGGGAGAAGTCTTCCTTTTTCCATTTGTTTCTAGGCTTATGCACTCTCATGTGCTGTAACAACATGAAAGTGTGTTATTTGTGCCTAACGTGTCAGTGAAGGTGCAGATGATAAGTTGTAACGGCATAAATGCATCTCATCACAAATAAAAGCACAAAGAGTAGTTTAAAATAATGGGAAAATCTGGGAATATGCAAAGTTTGGGCCCATTTGTAATGTCTTTTGCTAATCAAATATATGACATAGGCGAGAATTTATCTAAAATTTATCTATCTACACAATAGACTTAGAGAAAATAAAAAGAAATCATTATTTTATAGGAGTTGAGCAGAAGTTGTCAATAGACTGCACAGCCTTGGAAAGTCTGTAGTGGTTAAAGCATAGATTCTAGAATCACCAGACATGGATTCAACCCTGGCTGTACAAATTACATTATGTATTTCCTTAATCAAAATCCATAACCTCTCTGCACTGTCTTCTTACCATCTGTAAAACAGGGCTAATATGATCCACATTCAAGGTTGGCCTAAAAAGATAGTGTTCAGGGCACCTGGGTGGTTCAGGCAGTTAAGCATCCAAATCTTGATATCAGCTCAAGTCATGATCCCATGGTTCGTGAGATCAAGCCACACAATCAGGCTCTGTACAGTCAGTGTGGAGCCTGCTTGGGATTCTCTCCCTCTCTTTCTCTGCCCCTACTCTGTACTCGCTATCCTTCTCTCTCTCAAAATAAATAAATAAACGTAAATAAAAATAAAAGAAATGGCGTTCAGAAAAGTGCTTGGCATTTAGCAGGAATAGTAAGCAATAAATGGTAATTTGCATACATTATTTTAAAAGTTAACCTCTAGAAATTAATTCAGGAAATAAAAATCAATTTTGATAAGAATGAGTTAGGTTTTCTATTTTGAAAAAAGTTAAATGAGTTCTAAATTTTGTTTCACAAAAAGCCTCAGTCATTACTGTTTCAATTTATAGTCATTATTGGAAACTTGATAGCAGTGGCAAAACTATCCCTTTGGTTAAATTAATTAAGTTAAAAAACACAAAGATGTACCTTAGAACACACTAGAAAATCTCCAATTTCCTGTTTATTTTATCAGTTAAAAAAAATGTCTTTCCTGATTCATTTCAGCAAACTAAACAGACTATATCTCTCGATGAATTGTTTTTTGTTTATTAATCCATGTTTCAATATGGTTGATATCCCCTTTAATTAACAGATTTATTATTTTATCATTTATAAACTTTATGCTCAAAGATTCTTTTGAAATAACCATGTGTCAAAAGAGAAACTAGCACAGCATGGATGTCACTAAAACTAAAGTTGTGTATATGTTTTTGAAGTGAGTTTTGTTTTTGTTTTGTTTGAGTCAGTATGATCATCACAGCTTTTGCCTAAATCTTCAGGTAGCATGTTTCTGATTTCATTCTTCACATTATCTTTAAAAATGAGTTTAATCACTTTTAGGAATGCATTCTGGAACTTCTTTTGGTGAGGTAAAACCAGAGAGTCTATACATAAATGAGATATATAAATTGTCCATCTGTTCGGAACATTCTTGCATATTTCATGAAAATGTTTCCATGTGAGAAGACAACAACTTCCCCCTAGAAAGATAAGATAATGAAGTAGATTTCAAAAACAGCCACAAGCCTTTCAAGTTCTATTAAACTACTCCCATCAAGAGGTAGAGTATTTCTCTTCGGCTTGAATTAGGGATAGACTTGTGACTTGGCTTTAACCAGTAAAATATGGTAGAAAGGATATTGTGTGGGTTCTAAACCTAGGCCTCCAGAGGCTTTTCATGCTTCTGCTCTCCCTGCCTCTTGGAACTCCTCCACCATTTAAAAAAAATACAGAAAGTATAGGGGCGCCTGGGTGACTCAGTAAGTTAAGCCTCTGAGTCTTGATTTTGGGTCAGGTCATGATATCACAGTTTGTGGGGTCGAGCCCCACATCGGGCTCACCTGTTCTGCAAGGAGCCTGCTTGAGATTCCATATCCCTCTCCCTCTGCCCCTCCCAACTCCCTCTCAAAAATAAACATTTAAAAAGTAATAAAAATGTAAAAATAAAAATACAGGGCAAAGAATAATGTAAAGATTACGCATGTTCCTATCACTTGATTAGTAATGCTAACATTTTGTCAGATTTGCCAGTCATTTTTCAAAAAAAATAAAGCTTACAAATGAAGACAAGTCTTCTTTAATCTTCCCAGTATCACATTCCCATTCTCTATTGTTAGCCCTCCTTCCCCATAGCAGATGCCAATAATTGCAGACCCAGTTTTCCAGTAATCTGTCTATCTGTCTATCTATCCATCTATCTGTGTAACGATCCATTCATTTATCCATATATGTAAATACCATCTTTGAGTGTATGTAAGATGGTACACATCTTACACACACAGATACACACACATAAACACACAGATACATACCTACACGTATACACATATGTGCATGGCCCAAATGTGTGTGTGTGTGATCATTAACCAATATATACTATTTGGGGATGGTGACTTCATTATTTCCATAATTTTTTTCTCTAAATATCATTCTGTACCTCTTCTTTCTCAACATCATGCTTTTGAAATAAATTCTTGGTAATATCAAGAGAGCTAGTTTTTCTTTTCCAAACACATCACCATATTATATTGTTTGACTTTGTGAACATTTTATTAATCCATTCCTCCTATTTAGGGACATTAAGGATGTTTCATTTTTGGCATTTTAATATTCAGTGACAGACATCATTCTTAGTTTATTTTGTACATTAAAAAAAGTCTTTAGTGCATATTCAGAAATGAATTTATTTATTCAAAGAGAATGGTGGATATCTATCCTTCATTATTATCTAAATGTTTAGAATACTTAATTCACATTTCAATATTCATCCAAATTGTGAACTCTGACTTCGACATGGAATAAGGAAAAATATTCCCAGTTTCACTTTCTAATAAGGTACAGATTTTGGAATTAGATTCTGCCCATCAGATGCTTCCTGGAATTCAGAAGACAGCTATTTAAGAAATAATGACAAGCACAGGGCATGCACTTTGCTATCAAGGAGGCAGTGGTAAAGGCAGTGTATTTCTGAGGTCAATGGAGTCCAAGGCAGAACCCCAACTTAGCAAAAATATTACATCCTGGCACAGTCCAGTTGTGATAGCCAATTCTGCAGTGTATTTTTAGGCATTGTCACTATAACACCAGCCTAAAGTTTATTTCTTTAGCACATCCAGCATTTCTATAACTGTTCCTTAATAGATTTACTTCTTATTTAAACATGATAAGACTGTGTGTTCAGAAAAAGAAACTGACATACAAATGCTGTGAACATTTTAATTACACCATATTTCTGGCAAATTGCTCCCCAAAGTTGGAACACAACAGTAATTTATGAGAATAATCTTTCCCACCGCCGCTTTAGCATTGTAATATATATTTTTTCAAAAATATTATCTTATTTTTATGCCAATTTTAATTTTTCTGTCAATGAGATCAAATATAGTTTCATGTGTTTACTAGGCATTCATTTTTTTAAGTTTATTTATTTTGAGAGAGAGAGAGAGCAGGTGTGCCAGTAGGGGAGGGGCAGAAAGAGAGGGAGAGAGAGAGAGAGTCCCAAGCAGGCTCTACACTGTCAGTGCAGAGCCAGACGTGGGCCTCAAACTCACTAACTATGAATCATGACCTGAGCCAAAATCAAGAGTTGGATGCTTAACCAACTGAGCCACGCTGGTGCCCCTAGGCATTCATATTTTCTTTTCTGTAAAGTGATTGTACACTTTACCACTTTTTCTATTGAGCTGTATATAAATTTATTAATTATAATTATTATAGACTTTGGATCAGTGCATATATATTAAATATATTTTCTCCCTTTGTTGTTTGCATGTTAATTTTATTATCATTACCTTTGACCAAACAGGATTTGTTGCATGTTGTCAAATTTGTTGAGACTGCACTCATGCAGTACGTTGTATTACAAGAAAGGAATCCTATCCATGACTATGGGATATCTCTCTCTCCGTCTATTTTGTTCTTTTTTTTATTCAGCTCCTGTTTGATTTCAGCAGAGTTTTGTAGTTTTCCTCAGACAGATTTTGTGCATATTTCGTCAGATTTTTACCTAAGGTGTTTTGTTTTATCTTGTTCTGTTTTCTTTTGTTTTGGTGCTAATGTAAATGGTGCTTTTTAATTTCAAGTTCCTCTTGTTCATTGTTGGTGTATGGGAAAGAGATGGACTCTTTTATATTATCCTTATATCCTGAAACCTTGTTATAATTACGAGTTTCGGGAGTTTTTTGGTCAAATCTTTCAGATTTTCTACATAGATGATTATGTCATCTGCAAACAGAGACAGCTTTTTATCTTCCTTCCCAATCTGTACATCTTTATTTCCTCTACTTGCCTTATTGCATTAGCAAGGACTTCAAGTATGATGTTGACAAGGAGTCATGGGAGGAGACATCCTTCTCTTATACCTAATGTTAGAGGGAAAACTCGAAGTTTTTCACCATTAAGTATAATAACTGTAGATTTTCTGTAGATAATCTTTATCAAGTTGAGAAAGTTTCCTTCTACTCTTTGTTCTACTGGGAGTTCTTAACATGAATGGATATTGGATTTTGTCAAATGCTCTTTCTGCATCTGTTGATATGATCATGCAATTTTTCTTTCTTAATCTATTGATATGATGGATCACACTAATTGATTTTTGAATGTTAAAACTTTTTTTCAAAGAAAGCCTTAGAGTGGTAAACTTTTTGAGTCTTAGTTATATGCTTTTACACTTTCAAATAAATAATAGTTTTTCTAGATAAAGAATTCTAAAAGTAAAGTTATTTTCCTTTGGTGTTTGAAAAACATTCCATCATCCTCTTGCATCCAGTGTTCCTGAAGAGAATTTGAAAGAATTCTCTTTCAAATTGAAAGAATTATTTTGTGTTTTCTTAAACTTAGTACATGTCTATAATGTGAATGGCACTGTCTCAAATGTGGTGATCTTTTTCAGTTCACCACTTAAAAAGCTACATGCCACACTGTAATGTATAAGCAAAAGTCAAAATGGCCACCAAAGATCCATAAAAAGAGAGTAGACTCAGATGAAAAGAACCTTTATCCTCCTCACATTTCCCCATTTTACTAACTAGAACATGTCTACAAGATAAAGAAACATCGGTGGATGACAAAAAGAGAAGAAACAAACAGGATCTGGGCATTTGTGGTACTGTTGTATGAGCGCTAGACTAATTTTTTCAGGTTACTCTCTTTCATTTATTTGCATGCAACCAAATTCAATGTTTAGCCCTGTCTGCTGTACTCCCAGCTGCTCTAAGCCCCCAGTTGTGTACCACACTTCAGTATTCTGGATGGGGCAAGAAAGAGGTAAGTCTCTCTGGCAACATCCCACACAGCTGGGAAAGCTGGGTGTTCATGAGCCTCACTCCAGGGAGAAATCACTGGCCAAGATATATGTCTCTTGACACTGAGCTGTGCCACCTAAAGGGAAGGGTGATGCATGTAGAGTAAAACTGTTCCCCTTGCTGTCTTCAGTGCATCCAATCTCATATGTTTCTGTGCCTGTGGTATGCTGGAACTTCTCTACTGGACTCCTAGACTACAGGAAAGGGTCTCTCATCAATGGGTGAATGTCTAAACTGATGTTCTGTGGGGAAAAGACAGTGGAAAAACTCTTATTCTGCCATATTGATGACATCACTGCTGGTAATTCCCATTTTTTCAAATAGTGCTTCAACACCATTCCTTCTATTTTCTCTTCTGAAGCTCTTAATAAACATATTTATGTACCTCTTGATCATTTTTCCCTTAATTTTTCATTTTGTATATACTTTCACTTTATCTCCTTGTCCCACATTTTAGGTTGATCCAGCAGACCAATTTTCAAGATACTGATTGATTCTTTTGCTCCCTCCATTCTATTTAGACTCTATATTGAATTTTATATCAACTTAAATTTATATTTCCACAATATCTACAAATTGTTTCTACAATAAAATAATTTAATTATATCTCTGAAGATATAAAATGAAATTGAAAGACCTTTTCTTGTTAATAGATAAGTTTACCTCCTCAAGTGTAAGTTCTTTGTCATCTCTCATAATGTTGACATTACACAAATTTCTGGAAATTTCATCTTCTGATCTCATCTGTGCAATATATTACTGACTACAGTAGAAGTACCCTCTACTGGCATAACCTGCTTGTTGTATGAGACAAATCATCTGCTGAGCTTTATTCACTTGTTACTGTGACTAATGTGTGTCTAGTACATTGGCAGCTGATCTCCAGGCTTATATACTACCTACTTTTTCCATTCAACGGCAAGCCACCTGGAGCCCCTCTCCGCCTTTTTATTTCAAGAAACCTACTACTTATACTAGAAAAATCCTTTCACAATTTCTGCCCAAAGGAATTGGGATGATGTCTAGAAAGCCAATATATCTGGTTGATAATGCTTAATTGCCTCAGTCAATTGCATTCTTGCCAGATGCTTCTATCACACTGAGCTTCCTCAGTGCTGCTTCTGTGAAAACTGAATTTAAAGGTAGTTTTCTCTTTAAGCAACCTCATGTATCTCGGGATGTTATTTCTCTCTTCAATCTAATCTTGACCACTTTCATCAAGTATTTTCTACATTTTCTCATCTTTGAAACTCCCTTGTTATTTTTAGTGCTGAAGAAGAGGAACAAAGAGTATGTTTGATCTTCATTTTTGACACTTGAACAATCATATTATTCAATGTCTCAGTTTTCTTTAAAATGAGAACAATATTTTTTTAAATTTTTATAATTTTTTTTATTTTTCAATATATGAAGTTTATTGTCAAATTGGTTTCCATACAACACCCAGTACTCATCCCAACAGGTGCCCTCCTCAATACCCATCACCCACCCTCCCCTCCCTCCCACCCCCCATCAACCCTCAGTTTGTTCTCAGTTTTTAAGAGTCTCTTATGCTTTGGCTCTAAAATGAGAACAATATTAGTAGTTAGTATTTATAAAGTAGTTGTAAAAATTAAAAGAATAAATACCTGTAGAAGCTGTAACATACCCTGACACATAATAAATGTTTGTAATAGTGATGGTGATCATATATTAATAAACAAGGAATTGTGAATGTGAAATTACAAAGTAAGATATTGGTTTCCAAAATTGTATGTGAAATATTGAATTTTGAGGCTACTTCAATTTGTTTACATCTTTCAAGTTTTATGCAATGTATAAGAATTATTTTTATAATTAGAGAAAAGTAGAAAAACTACAGAAAAGACAACGTAATTAAGTTATATTTGTTCGCATTCAGACTTTTACATTCCATTTGCTACTTTAGTTTGTTCTAGAGACCTTTTTATTAGCAAGACAATTTGTAATTTTTCCTTCTTATAATGTGTTATCTTTTGCACACAATTTCATAAGTGTAATACTTTTTTAAATAAAGAAATTTGTGTGAATACCATGACCAGGATAAAATTACAATTCATAGTCCTTACCTCATAATCATGTTTTTTTATATATTCCTCACAACTCAGCTTAGCTATGACCTACTCTAGATCTTCATAGCCCCTGGATTCCTTTTAACATTTTCTTTTACAGATTATGGCTTTAAAATGTATTCCTGTGACTTTCACCGCCACAAGATTCTGAATTACTAGCAGACAGGAAGCACCCAATGACATCCCTGTTTCTTGCACAAGAATTCCAAAACTGTACTCAAAAACTAACAAAAATGTATGATACAATGAACTGAACTTCACAAGATAAAAGATAATCCTTAAATTTGAGTAAAAAAAAATGTATGATGATCAACATATATGGGTTACCTTTACTTGGGTCTAAAAATTGATCAGAGTAGCAACTGTATGAACTTCTTTCATAAGAAAATAAGCTCTCATACATCTCCATCCACTATTGTAGAATTTGTAGTCATTGTATGTGTTGACCACTATGAATATATTGTATAGAATTTGTTCTCATGTTTATCTTTGTCAGAAGCAAAATGAATTGTTGAAAAGGAAAAAAATGAAAAAAAAAAACAACGTAAAAAATCACAATTCCTTGTAAATGCATAAACTAATAGGGATAAATGTAAAGGTATTTGAGGAATGAAGTAAGTTCATCAATTTTTTTTTAATTTTTTTTTAACGTTTATTTATTTTTGAGACAGAGAGAGAGACAGAGTATGAATGGGGGAGGGGCAGAGAGAGAGGGAGACACAGAATTGGAAGCAGGCTCCAGGCTCTGGGCCATCAGCCCAGAGCCCGACGTGGGGCTCGAACTCACGGACCGTGAGATCGTGACCTGAGCTGAAGTCGGACGCTTAACCGACTGAGCCACCCAGGCGCCCCAGTTCATCAATTTTATAAGCTAACATTAATTCTCCTGTGGCATCAGCTTCACTTCACAGATATCTATTAATACTTGGGTGATTAGTAAGCCTGAAGTTTTTTAATATAATCTGGACTAGTTTTTCAAGTGAACAGCATAAAAATACTACCAACAACTCATCGGAGAGCAACATTTTTCCAATCAGTCAACAGAGAGAGAGAGAGAGAGACAGGAAAATAGGCACAAGAACTGTGGTATAATTGCCCTGTTTTGATAGCCTGAATGAATCTCAGGTATCCGGATTCAGGCCCAGAAAGTATACTTGTATAGACTAATTGGCATAGGAACATTTTAATGACATTCTCTAAATTCTGCTGTTACCCATTCTAATGCAATCACATTTCTATTTTTTTTATTTGGTGAATTTAATGTGTTTAACCCTGATTAAGGAGTAAAATTTCACAATAAGAGAAAAAAACTGAAGACCACATCTATACAGATAGCTTAGTATTATTAAATTAAAGGGAAAGTTAGAATCTATTTTGTCCCAGCCATCAATAAATGTATCTCCTCTCTAATGCCCTGGGCAGATGGTCAATCAGCCTTCAAGGGATCAAAGCTTTTGCTTCCACCAAAGGCAACCTAATCAATTGTTGAGAATTTTAAATTGTTAAAATCTTCTTCCCTTTATTGCTGTCTTATAAATTCTATCCATTGCCCTCTTCTCTAGAAGAGAAGAAAAAGCTCTTATTTTTAAAAATGGCCATTATAACTTTTTCTGTTCTCTCTTTTCAGAGCCATACTTTTTTAACTATGGGTTTTAGACACTTAATCAATCTGGATTCCCTCACATATTTTGAACACATACACAAACTCTCACACAATTTATCAATGGCTTAGATAAAATGTAAACCTGTTCAGAGCTATAATTTTTAAAGCAAATAAGGAACAAAAAGTACCTTATTATTGGGTATTTTTACTATAATTTAAAATATTTCATATAAAGTAGTTTGCAATTTCATATCTGCATCTTTAGAAGGTTGATTTCTTAATATATGGAAAATTAAAATAGCTAACCTCAGCTACAACTCAGGGCTTACAATGTATCACTTTTGTAGAATCTTAGAGTATAAGTGGTAAATTAAATTATTTCATTAGTTTTTTCTTTCTCTCTTGTTCTTTTGGTAAAACTGAAAAACTTTGAAATAGAATTTTGATTATTCTCAAACTAGGTTCTTATGCGTGAAATATACTGAAAGTAAACCTAAGGTTCTTTAAATTACACATACCATTCTCCCACCTTTGCTAAAACAAATTCTTTCAAGCCATTGCAAACAAAGTTAGTTATCAAGATCTTTGTCTTTGCAGATGTTTTCTCCTCAGTCCTTTGCTTAACAGGCCCCCAGTTTTCACAGGCTCTCTACCCTCTTTCCCCTCAGCAAAACCTAGTCTCAACACAAAATATTACACTCTTTATAGTGAGATACATATTGCTGATAAGATTGACCATGACCCTTCTGGTGCTTTATATGCACATTAAATATTGAAAAGCCCTACTTTAGATTCCTTTTCCAAGAATTGCTTTCCTTTTTGTAGTCTCTAGTCTTTTCCTTGACAGTACTTTTGAATAAAAATGCCCATGTTTCTTCTACTTAGTGGAAAAATTCTTCTACTACCCAAGCAGTCCTCTACCTATGTATATCATTGCTCTCTTACCTTTTCCCATAAGATGTTTTGATAAGGTTATTCCATATAGGACACTTCTATTTATAGAATCAAGTTTATAGAGGTTTAAATGGTTATTATATAACCATTTAAAGCTTTAACTTTTTAACCTTTGACCTCTTTAATTCTTGTCCCCCAAATACAAAAATTAGTTACAAAATTTCATGTAATTTTGGAGGCCTTGACCCTTCTCTTACTGTATTCATTCTATCGTAGCAGACACAGCTGGTTGTCAAATTAGTATCCTTTTCCTGATCCCTCTTGGGTAACAGAAATCTGATTCATAAAGAAGTCCAGCCTCTTTTCAAAGAAAGGTGACCACATGCCCAAATTTGGAAGTAGATCTTAGTTAATCTAAGCTCATATGATAGTTCCATTCTGCTTCTTCTAGAAGCATTGGACATATGACCCAATTCTGGCCAAAGAGAAGTTTGTGGATTCAAGAAGCATTTCCCTCACTCATTACAAAATGTCCCTTTGCCCATAGATAAAGATGTTTTGTGATTTTAAAGTATATGGAAATAAAGTATATGGAAGTCTATCATCATCTTGGAACCAAGAGAAGAGCCTATCTCTCAAAAGTTAATAGAGTAAAGGAAAAAAAAGAGATGGAAAAATCTGGGCTCTTGATGACAAAACTTTCTTCATCTGAGTCATTTTAGAAAGTTATTTGACATCTTAAAGGGCTTTATCACACCTTGAAATATATTATAGTTTTCTGTATAATTCTCTTCTTCCTATATTAGAGTATAACATATTTGAGGACAATATCTGAATCGTATTGACTTTTGTATACCTTTGGGTATATAGTGTAATATACATAGTGGATTTTCAGCACATGTTTGTTGATTAAATGAAAGCTTTCCTCTGCTTCAGAGTGTATCTTTTTTTTTAATTTAAAAAAGTTTTTTTTAATGTTTATTTATTTTTGAGAGAAAGAGAAGCAGAGCACAAGTGGGGGAGGGGCAGAGAGAGAAGGAGACACAGAATCAGAAGCAGACTCCAGTCTCAGAGATGTCAGCACAGAGCTCAACGCAGGGCTTGACCCCACGGACCACGAGATCATGACGTGCGCCAAAGTCGGATGCTTAGCTGACTGAGCCACCCAGGCACCCCTGCTTCAGAATGTATCCTCTGAACACACGGTAAGCTTTTCTAGATTTTTCTTAATGTTTAGGATTTGGATATTTAAATACCAAATAACATGATGGACTATACTTTGAATATAGCTCTGCTTTGAAAAAACTAGATAAAGCACCCAGTTTTAATATTGAAGACAGAATAAGCTTAGGTATGTTTTAGTTATGAAATATGATAATGAAAATATGAAAGTGTAATATTTCTGGAGCAGAGGAGGGCTGGGAAGGGCTGCTTAAATATACAGGGAATTTCCCATGGTGAAAACTTTTAAATTTTTAAGTAACCAATTCTTGGTACATGGAAAACATGTAACATTTCATAATGTGTCCATTTTTCTTTTCTATAACTAGCCCATGGTTATAGATACAATACCAAATGATGAAATCATACATCTAAGAAAGATCAATGAGAAATTTTTCCCTGTTACCACTGGAAGATTTTATTAATCTACTCAGTCATATGCATATCTGTGATAGCATACTCTGCGAGTCTCAATGCCTCAGAAGCATTTATTTTGGAAATTTAGGTCTAATTAGATAATTATTAAATTTAATGCTAAGTTTAGAAACACTGTCAAGTAACAATACCTACATTTTCCTAAAGCATTACTTTTGTTCCTCAGGAATAAAAAGTTACTGACAAAAATCTCATCATGCACATTTCTCAGTAAACCATATGAGCATTTGGTTTGATATGAGGAGAGCCGTTTGAGTGTTTTTAAGTCTCTCAGTGTTTGGGGCCACCTGTCAGCCAATCCCAATTAGAAGTAGTGCCTGATTAAACTGCTCTCTCTAGAACCATTCGGACAACTTCATTAGTGCTTCAGTTTATGGTAGTAGAGCAAGCTGTGTTGCAAAAAGTCCTGACAGCCTAGAGAGGGCCCATTTGGGCACATAGGACACAGGACTCAAAATTGTGCACAGTTGCAAACTTTTGATTGCATGAATTATACATGAGGGGTGACCAACCATTTGTGTTCAACGATGTTAGCCAATCAGCACAGGTGCAGGAAAGAAAGCAAATTGGGGGAGAGGAAAATCATAATACTCAGAAAAGCACTGTTTTTTTGTTGTTTTTGTTTTGGCTCTACCAACTCAACGCATGACATTGCAAATCTCGACCAAATGTATTACACCAATTCTGAAAATTCTCAGGTAGACTAAGAATTAGAATAAATAGACAGAAGAAAGTAAGAAAGGGGAAAGAAATTCAGTGGGCTCTGCTTGCAAACTACTGTATACATCCAGGAGCTTTATATGGTGAACATAGGCAGAGTACCTGAATGCTGACTGTGCCACCTTGCTATAGACAAGTCTCCACTTTGAACCAATTATTTCTCTATTCTGTCAATTACTAACTTTTCTAATGCATGGGGTTCTGCTTTCTTTTTGTTTTTTACTTGCACTTCAGCTGACTGTAAAGAGTTTCAAATGTTCAGAAGAGAAAGAAGCAACAGTATTTGTACATGATTCAGATGGTTTATAGATTATTTTTGGTGATAACAAAGAAAATTGTTGGTATTATTAATAACTCCACCACTACTGCTTGCGTGTGGATTTTAAATGTAAAATTTAATGGGGCTGAGAAATTAATTTTGATAAAATATATAGTGTAAGTTGTAGAGAAAAAGAATCACAACACAAAGAAGAGTTTCTTCTGATCTCCTAGCCTTTGTTTACTTAAGGGTAAATGAAATGCTGTTTCTCTTTCTACCCTTTTATTATTTAACAGTAGCTTTGATATCAATTCCTATTTCTTTCTGGATTAAGAAGCATATTGCATAAGACTGTAAGATATTTGAGATCTACTTTAAAAACCACAATATACTTTCTTACCAAATGGGGCAGCAATGAGGTCGTTCATCAAGAAGAATGTTTCAGGGTCACCAACAAACAAATACACCACACAGCTGGCTTAAGGAGAAGAGGAAGCAGAGGAGGCCAGCAGGGAAACATTGTATATTTGTCAGAATTGACAGTTTGCTTTATATTGGACCCACCTCCTCTTTAAAGTAATTCCCATTCAGTTTATGGTAGATTGGTATACAATGAGGTCAGGCACAGCAAATCAATTCTGGTATGATTGCATTTTAGCCATAGTCATATTTCTCCTGGAAATCTTGCCAGAATCAGCTATTCATTTCATAGGAACATTGATTTCCCTACCCTTCCTCTCTTACTCTATTCCATCTTCCATTCAGCAGGGCTTCTCCTTTAGGGAAAATCATGTAGGTCCCAAACAATCTCCCCAGGGGGTGACTACAACTACAGAGAACACAGTAAATCCTCCTCATCAGGTGAAAGCACAGATAAAATTCCATTTCAACAAATGTTATTTGTAAAGGTTTCTAATAAAGCGATTTTTGTATGCCAGTGCATTGCCCAGGACAACCATATTTTGTTCCCATCTTGGTAACTATATCTTTATCATAAAAAAATACTTTCTAACTCTGTTTAACATTGTTTACCAAGCCCTCTTTGCATATCAACCACCACAGCACTTTCCAGATAGCATTTGATGGCAGACCACTTCCTAAAAATGAAGAAACATAGAGAAACTTAAACAGAGAGTTTTTGCTTCTGTTTTTGTTTCCAAAGGAAAATACTGGCCTCATTCAGATTGCTGAGGTCTTCCTCCAATTATTCTCACTGGATTTGAAATTTTGCCTGCTCTCACCTTTGTTACTTATCATTCTGCTAATGTGCAGTTTCTGGGATCCTTTATTTAATTACTAATCTTTGTTAAACATGCCAGTCTCAATACCTGCTATGACTCTATGTATTCCTGCATGCTTCTCACATCCATATCTTCAAATGGTCGGGAGATCTCAGAGATGGAGAGTTGAATTAAAAATCCTCCTCAATTCACACCATACTAACATTAATCTGTACTAAGCTCTCCTTTTACTTATTTTCCCATCTAGTTTCTATCTCAATCTTCCCCATTGCCTGAAATACATTTGGGATATATTCTTGATTTTGAAAGGCACACTATGTGCACGCACACACACACATGCACACGCACCTTTATTTAATTGTTTTGACCACTACATATTATTTAGAGGTTACCTGTCCTAAGGGATACAGTTAATTTTGTCTTTATGGCATCTCGATATTAGCCCATATAACTGGTGCTGTGATTAATGTTGTGTTTTCCCCTTTCAAGTGAAGCAATAGGCAACTAAGGAAGAGAAAAATAAATCTAAAATCTTGCCCTACTCAGTCTTCCTTCCCTAGTACTCAGCTCCCTTTTACTCTGAGCTGTTATTACTTGCTTCCTTTCACCCAAACTCCAATAGATGTACAGACTATTTTTAAGTTGAAAAATCCATCAATTTCACATGGACATCTGTGGGGTCTCTAGGTTACACAGAGAGAGCTAGGAGTTCATGCTTATTCACTTTCATGGCAGGACTTGCAATCACTATATTTTTCTTTTGCTTTTCCTTGTGTTTGTATATTTGATTGTTGTTTAGCAAACATTCACTCATTCCCTTGACAAATTGGTCTCCATGGAAAGAAAATCCTCCCTGTCCCACTGATCTCGGGTTTGGCCATGTTATTTCCTTTGTGTAACAGCATGTTAGTGTACATGACAAGACCTAAAATATGCATATCCCTTTAGGCAAACATTCTTAGGCTCTGGTGTTCTGCCACAAGAAGAGCTTTCCCAGATTTCTTCTACCTCTTTCATTCTTAGTTCCAGAATATACTGTAGCAGACTCTGATTCCAAAGGAGCCATCCCCATGGTCTAAAGGAGAAATACTCTAGCTGAATAACAGATATATAAGTAAGAAATAAATAATTATTTCTTGTGTGCCACAGAGATTTTGTGCTTGTTATGCAACAAAACCTTATTAACACAGAATTGGTCCTAAAGTATTGTTCTGTCATAATTAAAACTGAAAATATATGGCAGTGACTTTGGGAACTTGCAGGATGGTAAGGAAATTGCCAAAAGCAGTTGAGAAAAAAAATGATATAAGTAATGTAGTGGCAAAACATTTGGTAAAATTGACTCTGGTAGTGATGAGGAATAAAGAAAACGTATATATTAAATTGGCAGTGTTGAGCTAGGCAATATTGAGGTAGTCTCTTAAAAGTATAAACTGGTTGTAATTAAGTACATTGGTATGATGGTGACCTTTATGTGTCAATTTGATGAGACTAAGGGATGCCCGGACACTTGGCAAAACATTATTTCTGGATGTGTATTTAAAGGTGGTTCTGGGGGCGCCTGGGTGGCTCAGCCGGTTAAGCGGCCGACTTCGGCTCAGGTCACGATCTCGCGGTCCGTGAGTTCGAGCCCCGCGTCGGGCTCTGTGCTGACCGCTCAGAGCCTGGAGCCTGTTTCAGATTCTGTGTCTCCCTCTCTCTCTGTCCCTCCCCTGTTCATGCTCTGTCTCTCTCTGTCTCAAAAATAAATAAACGTTAAAAAATTAAAAAATAAAAAAAATAAAAAATAAATAAAGGTGCTTCTGAAAGAGATTATCATTTAATTCAGTAGACTGAGTAAGGAGAACCACCCTACCAATGCCACCCTACCAATGATGGTGGCATCATCCAATCAGTTGAGGGCCTGGACAAACAAAAAAGGTGAAGGAAGGGAGAATTATCTCTCTTCTTGAGATGAGATGTCCATTTTTTCCTACCTGTGGACATCAGAGCTCCTGGTTCTCACACCTTTGGACTCTGAGACCTACACCTTTGACTTCCCTGGTTCCCAGATAGTTGGACCCATACTGAATTATACCACCAGCATTCCCAGTTGTCTTGCTTGGATATGGCAACCTGTGGAACTTTTTGACTTATATAACTGCATGAACCAATTCTTATAATACATCTCTTCTTCTAAAATAAATAAATGCATGCATACATACATACATACATACATACATACATACATCTCTTCTCCTATATATCTACATATTTCCTATTGGTTCTGTTACTTGGAGAACCCTGACTAATACAATTAGATAAGGCACACGAGAAAAAGATGAGCTCAGAAATGAGCTGACATGTTGGTAAGCAGAGGTCAGAGGAAATAGAGAGCCCAGAATTCAGAGTTGGAAATGAAACTGTTTCTAAGTCAAAAATGAAACCAGGAGGGTGTCTGTAACACTTCTTTATGGCCCCTGAAAAAATGAAGGTGATGTTCATAGATTCCTTCAATTGGATCAAGTGGCTTTTAAAAACCTTGGTGTTGGGGTTCAGCGAAATCAAGTGTACCCACACTGCAGGTAAGTAAATTTAGAAGGAAAACAAGTCTGGAAAAGAACTATAGGCTTCCAGTAGCATGATAGATAGTTCTCTACCCCCTCACTTTCAATCTGAAGATGTCCTCAGGTCTTAAATGAGTCTCTTGTAGACAGAAAATAGATGGGTCTTGCTTTTTTATCCATTCTAATACCCTATGTCTTTTGATTGGAGTATTTGTTCCATTCACATTCAGTGTTATTATTGAAAGATATGGGTTTAGAGTCATTGTGTTATCTGTAGGTCTCATACTTGCTGTGATGTCTCTGGTACTTTGTAGTCCTTGCCACATTTCACTCACAGAGTCCCCTTAGATCTCTTGTAGAGCTGGTTTAGTGGTGATGAATTCCTTCAGTTTTTGTTTAGGAAAACCTTTATCTCTCCTTCTATTCTCAATGACAGGCTTGTTGGATAAAGGATTCTTGGCTGCATACTTTTCCTGTTCATCACATTGAAGATTTCCTGCCATTCCTTTCTGGCCTGCCAAGTTTCAGTAGATAGGTCTACTACTATCCTTATGTGTCTACATTTGTATGTTAAGGCCTGTTTATCCCTACCTGCTTTCAGAATTCTCTCTTTACCCTTGTATTTTTCTAGTTTCACTATGATATGTTGTGCAGAAGATCAATTCAAATTACATCTGAAGGGAGTTCTCTGTGCCTCTTGGATTTCAATGCCTGTTTCCTTCCCCAGATCAGAGAAGTTCTCAGCTATGATTTGTTCAAGTACACCTTCAGCCCCTTTCTCTCTTTCTTCTTCTGGAATTCCTATGATACGGATATTGTTCCATTTGATTGAATCGCTTAGTTCTCTAATTCTCTCCTTGTAATGCTGGATTTTTTTATTCTCTTTTCTCAGCGTCTCTTTTTCCATTATTTTATCTTCTAATTCACATATTCTCCCCTCTGCTTCTTCAATCTGCACTGTGGCTGCCTCCATTTTATTTTGCACCCCATCTGTAGCATTTTTTAATTCATCATGACTATTTTTTAGTCACTTGATCTCTGTAGCAATAGATTCTCTGCTGTCCTTTATGCTTTTTTGAAGCTCAGCAATTAATTTCATGACTATTATTCTAAATTCTTGCTCAGTTATATGGCTTAAATCTGGTTTGATCAATTCTTTAGCTGTCACTTCTTCTTGGAATTTCTTTTGAGGAGAATTCTTCTGTTTCATCATTTTGTCTAGTTTTCAGTCTCTTATGAGTTTTAAAAGCTTGTTATGTGCTCTGCACTTGTGAGCACTGCTATATTAAAGTGGGGTCATACACTGTCCAGGACCTGGCCCTTCAGGAGTTGTCAAACTTTCACTTTTTGCAGATGACCTGATACTCTACATGGAAAACCCGACAGACTCCACCAAAAGTCTGCTAGAACTAATACATGAATTCAGCAAAGTCGCAGGGTACAAAATCAATGTACAGAAATCAGTTGCAGTTTTATACACCAATAATGAAGCAACAGAAAGAAAAATAAAGAAATTGATCCCCTTTGCAATCGCACCAAGAACCATAAAATACCTAGGAATAAACGCAACGAAAGATATAAAGGATCTGTATGCTGAAAGCTATAGAAGGCTTATGAAGAAAATTGAAGAAGACACAATGAAATGGGAAAACATTCCATGCTCATGGATTGGAAGAATAAATACTGTCAAATGTCAATACTACCGAAAGCAATCTACATATTCAATGCAATCCCAATAAAAACCACACCAGCATTCTTCTCAAAGCTAGAACAAATAATCCTAAAATTTGTATGGAACCACAAAAGACCCCAAAAAGCCAAAGTAATATTGAAGAAGAAAACCAAAGCAAGAGGCATCAATCCCAGACTTTAGCCTCTACTACAAAGCTGTAATAACCAAGACAGTATGGTATTTGCACAAAAACAGACACACAGACCAATGGAATAGAATAGAGAAGCCAGAAGTGGACCCACAAATGTATGGCCAACTAATCTTTGACAAAGCAGGAAAGAGTATCCATTGGAAAAAAAACAGTCTTTTTAAAAAATGGTGCCGGAAGAACTGGACTGCAACATGCATAAGAATGAAACTAGACCACTTACTTACACCATTCGCAAAAATAAACTCAAAATGGATGAAGGACTTGAATATGAGACAGGAAACCATCAAAACACTAGAGGAGAAAGCAGGAAAAACACCTCTCTGACCTCAGCTGCAGCAACTTTTTTCTCAATACATCTCCAAAGGCAAGGGAATTAAAAGCAAAAATGAACTATTGGGACCTCAGCTGTAGCAATTTCTTACTTGACACATCCCCAAAAGCAAGGGAATTAAAAGTAAAAATGAACTACTGGGACCTTATGAAGATAAAAAAAACTTCTGCACTGCAAAGGAAACAATCAACAAAACGAAAAGGCAACCGACGGAATGGGAAAAGATATTTGCAAATGACATATCGAATAAAGGGCTAGTACCCAAAACCTATAAAGAACTTACCAAACTCCACACCCAAAAAACAATCCAGTGAAAAAAATGGACAGAAGACCTGAACAGACACTTTTCCAAAGAAGACATCTGGATGGCCAACAGACACATGAAGCGATGCTCAACATTACTCCTCATCAGGGAAATACAAATCAAAACCACACTAAGATACCACCTCACGCCAGTCAAAGTGGCTAAAATAAACAAATCAGGGGACTCTTGATGCTAGAGAGGATGCGGAGAAACGGGAACCTTCTTGCACTGTTGGTGGGAACGCAAACTGGTGCAGCCGCTCTGGAAAACAGTGTGGAAGTTTCTCAAAAAATTAAAAATAGAACTAGCCTATGACCCAGCAATAGCACTACTAGGAATTTACCTAAGGGATACAGGAGTGCTGGTGCATATGGGCACATGTACCCCAATGTTTAAAGCAGCACTTTCAACAATAGCCAAATTGTAAAAAGAGCCTAAATGTCCATCAACTGATGAATGGACAAAGAAAATATGGTTTATATATACAATGGACTACTACTTGTCAATGAGAAAGAATGAAATCTGGCCATTTGTAGCAATGTGGATTGAACTGGAGGGTATTATGCTAAGTGAAATAAGTCAGTCAGAGAAAGACAGATACCATATGTTTTCACTCATATGTGGATCTTGAGAAACTTAACAGAAGACCATGGGGGAGAGGAAGGGTGAAAAAAAGTTACAGAGAGGGAGGGAGGCAAGCCATAAGAGACTCTTGGATACTGAGAACAAACTGAGGATTGATGGGGGGTGGGGGAGAGGGTTAAGTGGGTGATGGACATTGAGGAGGGCACTTGTTGGGATGAGCACTGGGTGTTGTATGGAAACCAATTTGTCAATAAATTATATTTAAAAAAAGAACTATAAGTCTAGCTTTGGGCAAATAAGGTTGACTAGAAACAAATGCATAGAACATGTACAACATTTTCGAAATATCTATATTGGCAAAAGGATAAGCAGTCCATATTTAAAGAAACTGAGATTAGATGAAGTATAAAAAAAACTAGACTCTTCTAGATGTAGAAGGAAGCTGAAAGCTGTGTATTCACCAGTGGATGACATATTTTCCAATTCTTTCTTCAGTAATGACAAAGGGGAATGATGAAAAATGAAGCACTCTACAGACAGTGGATTGAATAATTGTGGACAACTGTAGATTGGAAAGCTAGTCCCAGGAAGTGAATTGGAATCTGATCAAGGAATCTTCCCTAATACTACAGGAGGAAGATCTTGCAATATTAAACCAAATATTTATGGATCAGTAAATGCTATGCACTCTCCTTTTTGGATGGTATTGTTAAATGTACTTGTCTTGCCTCTGTTCCATTATTTTATGTTGGGTATATAAGGAGCAACTTTTCTTTTCAGTTAATTGGTTTCTGGTTAAAAAGCAGAAAAATTTAGGCCCAAGGTAAATTACAAGATCCTAGACTTTGAGCTTGATGCCATGATAGAATGAGACTTTTTAATAAGAATTTTGCCATATTTTCCTGAAGGAAAAAGTGAGCAATTTTAAATGAAGAAAGGAAATAGGTACTTGTGAACAAGAGGGCATATTGAAGATTGGATTACTTTCAGCACATATTAATTCCTACCCCTCTCCTTGTCATGGAAAGAGTGTACTTATTTGCTTAATTGATTTTGGTTTAGATATACACCATTGCTTTGGCCAATGTAATGCTAATGGATGTGATACAAGCAAGGTTTGGCATGTGCATTGATGATTACACTCAAGAGACCATTTGGGAAGTTTCCTCTGGGTATATGTTGCTCTTTTATCTGGGCTCCAGAATGAAGACAGGTGGAAGAAAAAACCCCATTTGTAACCAAACTAAGCTGATCCACAGTCTGAAACACTGTCGCCCTGACTGAACTACATATCTACCACTATAAACAAATCCACACAAATGAGTAGAAGAGAGATGAACAAGAAATAAATCTTATTGTTACATGTTACTGAGGTTTTGTGGTCGCTATGATGCAGAGAAACCTGACTGATATGTCTTGCCTATCCAGATTCCTGACTTGCCTAACATTCCTCTTCAAATATTTCTTTGATGATTTCTGTGCTAATGACACAGAGTACTAGATTGACAATAAAATATATCTGGCCTCTGGAAATTTAGTAGCTCCTATCTACTGAAGTACTTTATTGTTTTCACTATACAAGAGGATATTAAAAAAATCCATTTACTTCTGGAGCACTTTATATACATTTGGCCTAACACAATAACAATTGTCCAACTTTCTAATCTTCTCTGTGTAAAAAAAAAAAGAAAAAGAAAAAGAAAAAGAAAAGAGAAGAAAAACAGAAAAATATAAGAAAAACAGAAAGAAAAGAAAAACAGAAAGAAGAGAAAAACAAGCCCCCAAAATAATCAATTTTCTGCAAAAAAAAATATGTTTTGCTCACATACTATGTACAATATATATGAAGAAACGCCTCTCAACTTCAACCATGGCTTATTACATGGAAAATATTCAGTAATATCTTCTATATAAGTTATATAAATTAAAATAGCTGTGTTATGTAACTATAAGCAAATGTAGAAGGATATAGGTATAGGTATAGGATATATAGGATATAGCAAATGTAGAGGATATGCACCTCAGCATATTCACAATATATTTTCTCTATTTTTATTGAAAATTTATCAATGTCATGAGTCACAATCACATACATATACAAAACCCCAAGTCCACTGTTGAGAAATATACTTTTTAAGAAGAACTATAATTTTGTAGATTGTGAATACATTATCTGCATAAAAACAGGCTTTTAGCTCTCATTAAAGAATATGCCCCTTTCATGCAAAATTTTCTGTCTCTTTACATACCACAAAAAGTAAAAAGTAGAATAAACTGTCTATATGTTCTCAAATTTCTGAATGCCTGATTAGAAAATGTTTACTTTCTCAATTGCATGGATTAGATTCATGTATCTAGAGCCATGAGGGTTCACCAGTCACAGACGTTTCCTCTTGACACTGTGATTGATGGATGGTAGGTTGTGGCTGTTTGCACTTTCATACAGCAAAGCCAGAAACTCTGGGGCTGTTACACTTTAAGACATTAATATCTATTTTTTTTAATTATCTATATCTATAGACTGAATTGTGCCCCCTCACACAATATTCATATGTTAAAGCTCTAACCCTCAATGTCGTTATATTTAGAAATAGTGCTTTTTGGAGATAATTATGATTAAATAAAGTTATAAGAGTGGGGTCCTAATCTGATAGGATTGGTATCTTTATAAGAAGAGAAAGAGAAAGGTGTGTGTGTGTGTGTGTGTGTGTGTGCACTGTGTGTTTGTACATAACAAGGAAAAGCCGTATGAGGACACAGCAAGAAAGCAGCTACCTGCAACCCAAGGAGAGGCCTCATCAGACCCTAGCCCTGCTGGCACCTTGATCTTGAACTTTCTCTCTTTCACAACTGTGAGCAAATCAGTTTTTGTTGTTTAAACCACCTAGTCCATGTCTGTTGTTGTTGTTGTTGTTGTTGTTGTTGTTGTTATGACAGCCCAAGCTGACTAAAACATTATACAACTAAATTATCATATGAAATTTTAAAAATAGTTTAAAATAGATTTATTTAATATAAATAGTTGGTAAAAAAGTACAACAATCCCCTCCAAAAGATGTCACTTAAGAACAAGATATGTTAAAAATCTAAGTTACTAAAAGATGACAGTTCCTTGGATTATAAGACAGAATCATTTACAAACATTTGGAAATGGCAAAGCCTAAGAAAACAAATTTGAAAATATTTGCCCTATAAGAAAGTGCCATATCTAAAATTAGAAGCACTGTGACCCAATGCTTTATATTCATATTAGAAGAAGCAACATATTTCCCTTATGTCAAGTGTTTTTGAACCAACAAAATATGTATTTGAACTAGGATATTAGATGACACATTTTCTTCCCTTTGAATTTGGTTAAGTCAATCAGTCAAGAAGTACTTTTAACTGTTTACTTTGTGCCAATATCATTCTAAGCACTAGGATTCAGCAGTGAATAAGATAGGTAAGGTCTCTGCTGTCATGGTATCTATATTCTAGTGGGTTGGAGATAAAAATAATCAATGAGTCAGAGTATACCAAGATGTGACATAGGGGACTCTTGACCACCCCTTCTCTCACATGTACACCAAAAGTATAGCTACACAAGACCAATTTCCTCAGAAAGAGATCCAGAAACTAGATGAGTGTCTCCCATATATCAGGCAAATTAGAAAATGCCCACATCAAAACAAATAGAAAAGGTGAGAACACTCTTATCATAAACCCTACCCCTGGCACAGTATGAATCAGGAAGGAACCCCTACCTTCCAGCTTCTCCCTGAAGAACAAAAGGTTTGGACCCTATATATATATATATATATATCGATATGTATATGTATATATATATCGATATATATATATATATATATCGGCCTAACTTTTATGACTCCCACCAGAAGGATGTACCTCCAAAATAGTTCTAAAAGCCAAAGGGGTTTGTCTCCACAAGACTCACAAGATTATAGCAAACAAAGAAGCAGCTCTTAACAGGCACACGATAATGTGACTATTGCTTCGGGGTTCAGCACAGAGGGAACAGGCAAAACTACCTCTCATCCAGTCCTCACAAAAAGGGATTTATCTGCATACTTTAAAAGCTCTGTGTGAGGGAAAAGCTTCTAATTTAATAGGCACTGAGGGATGCCTACAGTCCTCCCAGAAATCAGGGAAGCTGTTTTTGGTTTTGTTTTGTTGTTTTGTTTTGTTTTGTTTTGTTTTGTTTTGTTTTGTTTTGCATTGCTTTTGGAGTTGACATGAAAAGCAGAGGAAACTAAGGCACAAACAAACACGTGAGACTACATCAAGCTAAAAACCTTCTGCACAGCAAAGGAAATCATCAATTAAATGAAAAGACAAACGACAGTATGGGAGAAAATATCTCATAAGGAGTTAATATAGAAAATATATAAATAACTCATACAACTCAATAGCATAAAACAAATAACTCATGTAAAAATTGGGCAAAGAATCTGGATAAAGATTTTTTTTTTAAAGAAGACACATAAATTGCAAACATGTACATGAAAAGGTGCTCAATATCACAAGTCATAAAGGAAATGAAAGTCAAAGCCACACCTGTTAAAATGGTCAAAAAGACAGAAGGCAGCATATGTCGGTAAGGATGTGGTCAAAAGAAAACCTTGGTGCCCTGTCAGTGCCAATGTAAACTGGTACAGCCAATATGGAAAAGAGTATGGCAGTTCCTCAAGAAACTAAAATTAGAACTACCACATAATCCACAACCCTTTTCTGGATACACATCTAAAGGAAATGAAATTACTATCTCAAAGAGATATCTGTACTCCTATTTTTGTTGCAGCAGTATTCACAATAGGCAAAATATGGAAACAACCTAGAGTCCATCAATGAATGAACAGATAAAGAAAATGTGGTGTGTGTGCATATGTATGTGTATATATACATATATACATGTGTATATATACATATACATATACATGTGTACATATACATATACACATACATATGCACACACAGAATAGAATATTATTCATCCTTTAAAAAGAAGGAAATATTATCATTCATAACAATGTCAATGAACTTAGAAGCAGTATGCTAAGTGATATAATCCAGACAAAGACATACTGGTAACACTTATATGTGGAATCTAAGAAAAAGTCAAAGTCATAAAAAATAGAGAGTGGAATGGTAATTGCCAAGGACTGGAAGGTGAAGAAAATAGGAAGACACTGGTAAAGGGGAAAATTTTCAGTTATAAGATAAATAAGTTCTGAAGATTTAATATATAACATGGTTATTTTAATTTATAATTAATTAATAATATATTAATTCTAATATAATTAAAATGTGCTAAGATATTAGAATTTGTGTTCTCAAAGAGAGAATAAGAAAGAAAGAAAAAAGGAAAGAAAGAAATAAAGAAAGCAAGAAAGAAAGAAAGGAAGAAAGAAAGGTGGGGGAGGGTTAAGATGGAAGAAAATTCATCCCAAAAGAAAGAACAAGAAAAGGTCATGGCAAAGAATCTAATTGAAACAGATAGAAATAATATGCCTGATCCAGAATTTGAAACAACTTTCATAAAAATACTAGCTGGGCTTGAGAAAAGCATAAAAGACTCCAGGGATCCCTTACCACAGAGATAAAAGACCTAAAAACTAGTCAGGCCTAAATGAAAAATACATAAGCAAGATTTAAAACCAACTGGTGGTAATGACAACAAGGATGGAAGAAACAGAGGAGGAAGTAAGTGATATCGAAGATAAAATTATGAAAAATAATGAAGCTGAAAAGAAGATGGAAAGAAAAATTTTAGATCATGAATGTAGACTTAGGGAACTCAGTGGCCCAACAAAGCATAATAACACTAGTATCATAGGAGTCCCAGAAAAAGAAGAGAGGGAAAAGAGGGCCAAAGGTTTATTTGACCAAATTATAGCTGAAAATTTCCCTAATCTGGGGAAGGAAACAGACACTTATATCCAGGAAGCACAGAGAACCCCCACTAAGATCAACAAAAGCAGGCCAACACCAAGACATATCATAGTAAAATTTGCAAAATACAGAGACAAGGACAAAATCTAAAAACCTCAAGGGCAAAAAAATCCCTAACTTACATGGGAAGACAAATATGGCCAGCAGCAAATCTCTCCATGGGAACTTTTCAGGCTAGAAGGGAATGGCGTGATGTTTTCAGTGTGCTGAATGGGAAAAATATGCATCCAAGAATATTTTTTCAGCAAGGCTGTCATTCAGAATAGGAGAGATAAAAAGTTTCCCAGATAAACAAAAACTAAATAAGTTTGTGCCCACTGAACGAGCCTTGCAAGAAATATTAAAGAAGACTTTGAGTGAGAAAGAAAGACAAAAAGCAACAAAGACTAGAATGGAACAGAGAAAATCATGAGAAGCAATGACTTAACAGGTAATACAATGGCACTAAATTAATATCTATCAGTAATCATGCTGAATGTAAATAGAATAAATGCTCCAATCAAAAGACATATCAGAATGGATAAAAAAAACAAGACCCATCCATAGACTGCATATAAGACACTTATTTTATTTTTTTTTCCAACGTTTTATTTTATTTTTTTTTTATTTTTGGGACAGAGAGAGACAGAGCATGAACGGGGGAGGGACAGAGAGAGAGGGAGACACAGAATGGGAAACAGGCTCCAGGCTCCGGGCCATCAGCCCAGAGCCTGACGCGGGGCTCGAACTCACGGACCGCGAGATTGTGACCTGGCTGAAGTGGGACGCTTAACTGACTGCGCCACCCAGGCGTCCCAAGACACTTATTTTAAACCTAAAGACATCTGCAGGTTGAAAGTGAGAAGTGGAGAACCATCTATCATGCTAATGCACATCAAAAGAAAGCTGGAGTAGCTATACTTTTATCAGACAAACTATATTTTAAACCAAAGACTGTAATAAGAGATGAAGACATGAGCTATATCACAATAAAGGGGTCTATCCAACAAGAAGATCTAATAATTATAAATATTTATGTTCCCAACTTATAAGCACCCAAATAGATAAATCAACTAATAACAATCATGAAGAAATTCATTGACAATAATCCAATAATAGTAGGAGACTTTAACACACCATTTACAACAATCAGCTAAGATCAGGAAATATCAGCTAAGCAGAACATCAACAAGGAAAGAATGATTTTGAATGACACATGGGAACAGATAGACTTAACAGATACATTCAGAACATTTCATCCTAAAGCAGTAGAATATGCGTTGTTTTTGAGTATTCATGGAACATTCTCCAGAACAGATTATATACTAAGTCACAAATCAGGCCTCAGCAAATATAAAAGATTGCGATCATACCATGCATACGATGCATATTACCACAATGCCATGAAACTTGAAGTCAACCACAAGAAAAAATTTGAGAAGACCACAAACATATGGAAATTTAAAAATATCCTGCTAAAAAAATGAATGGGTTAACCAGGAAATTAAAGAAATTAAAAAAACACATGGAATCAAATGAAAATGAAAACATGACAGTCCAAAGCCTTTGGGATCTAGCAAAAGCAGTCACAGGAGGGTAATATATAACAATGAAGGCCTGCTGCAAAAAGCAAGAAAAATCTCAACTACACAACCTAAACTTACACCTAAAGGAACTAGAAAAAGAACAGCAGATGAAGTCTACATCCAGCAGAAGGGAAATAATAAATATCAGAGCAGAAATAAATGATACAGGAACTAAAAAACAAACACGCAAACCCAATAGAACAGATCAATAAAATCAGGAGCTGGTTTTTTGAATTAATTGATAAATGTAATAAACACCTGGCCAGACTTCTCAAAAAGAAAAGAAGGACCCAAACAAATAAAATCCCAAATGAGAGAGGAGAGATCACAAACAACACCAGAGAAATACAAACAATTATAAGAGAATATTATGAAAAATTACATGCCTACAAACTGGGCAAACCTGAAGGAATGGATAAATTTCTAGAAACATATAAATTACTAAAAGTGAAACAGTAGGAAATAGAAAATTTGAACAGACCAATAACCAGGAAAAAATTTTAATCAGTGAACAAAATCTCCAAACACCCCAAAGTCCAGGGCCAAATGGCTTCCCAAGGGAATGCTACCAAACATTTAAAAAAGGGTTAATACTTACTCTTCTCAAACTGTTCCAAAAAATGGAAATAGATGGAAAACTTTGAAACTCATTCTAGAAAGCCAGCATTGCCTTGATTCCAAAACCAGACAAAGACCACACTAAAAAGAACTCGAGGCCAATATTCCTGATGAACACAAGTGCAAAAATTCTCAACAAGACACTAGCAAATGAAATCCAATAGTACATTAAAAGAATCATTCACCATGATCAAGTGAGATTTATTCCTGGGCTGCATGGGTGATTCAATATTTGCAAATTAATCAACATGATACATCACATTAATAAAAGAAATAACAACCATGTGGTCCCCTCAACAGATGCAAAAAAAGCATTTGACAAAACACACCATCCACTCTTTTTTTAAATTTTTCTTTAATGTTTATTTTTGAGAGTGAGAGACAGAGCATGAGCGGGGGAGGGGAAGAGAGAGAGGGAAACACAGAAGCCAAAGCAGGCTCCAGGCTCTGAGCTGTCAGCACAGAGCCCGATGTGGGACTCAAACCCACAAACTGCAAAATCATGACCTGAGCCAAAGTTGGATGCTTAACCAACTGAGCCACTCAGGCACCCCAAGTATCCATTCTTGATAAAAGCTCTCAACAAAGTAGGGATAGAGGAAACATACCTCAACATCATAAAGGCCATATATGAAAGACCTACAGTTAATATTATCCTCAGTGGGAAAACTGAGAGTTTTTCCTCTGAGGTCAGGAATAAGACAGGGATGTCCACCCTCACTATATTTAACATATACTGGAAGTCCTAGTCCCAGCAATAAAAAAAGAAATAAGAGGCATCCAAATCAGTAAGGAAGAAGTCAAATTTCCACTGTTTGCAGATGACATGATACTGTATGTAGAAAACCCAAGATGCTTCACCAAAAAATTGCTGGAACTGATACACAAATTCAGTAAAGTCACAAGATACAAAATCAATGTATAGGAATCTGTTGCATTTCTATACACCTATAATGTAGCAGCAGAAAGAGAAATCAAGGAATCGATCCCATTTACAATTGCACCAAATACAATAAGATCCCTAGGAATAAACCTAAACAAAGAGGTAAAAGGTCTGTACTCTGAAAACTATAGAACACTTACGAAAAAAAATTAAAATGACACAAAGAAATGGAGAGGCACCTGGGTGACTCGGTTGGGCATCTGACTTCGGTTCAGGTCATGATTTCACGCCTTGTGAGTTCAAGCCCCATATCAGGGTCTGTGTTGACAGCTGGGGGCCTGGAGCCTGCTTCAGATTCTGTGTCTCCCTCTCTCTCTGTCCCTCCCCTGCTCACACTCTGTCTCTCTCTGTCTCTCTTTCTTTCTCTCCCACTCTCTTTTTCTCAAAAATAAATAAACATTAAAAAAATTTTTTTTAAAGTAATGGAAAAACACTCCATGCTCATGGACTGGAAGAACAAATGTTATTAAAATGTCTATACTACCCAAAGCAATCTTCACATTCAATGAAATGTCTATCAAAATTCCACCAGAATTTTTCACAGAGCTAGAACAAACAATCCTAAAATTTGTGAAGAATCACAAAAGACCCCAAATAGCCAAATCAATCTTGAAAAAGAAAAGCAAAGCCATAGGCATCACAATTCCAGACTTCAAGCAGTATTGCAAAGCTGTTGTCATCAAGACAGTATGGTACTGGCACAAAACCAGACACAAAGATCAATGGAACAGAATAGAAATCCCAGAAATGGACCCACAACTGTATGGTCAAGTAATCTTTGACATAGCTGGAAAGAATATCCAATGGATAAAAGTCCCTTCAACAAATGGTGTTGGAAAAACTGGACAGAAACATACACAAGAACAAACTGGACCACTTTCTTACACCATACACAAAAATAAACTCAAAATGGGTGAAAGTCCTAAATGTGAGACAGGAAACCATCAAGATCCTAAATTCATCAAGATAATTTTTCAAGATAAAAGCTTCTGCACAGTGATGGAAACAATCAACAAAGCTAAAAGACAATCTTTGGATGGGAGAAGATATTCGCAAATAAGATATCTGATAAAGGGTTAGGTCCAAAATCTATGAAGAACTTACCAAACTCAACACCCAAAACAAAAAGTGAAGAAATCAGAAGAAGACATAAATAGACATTTTTCCAAAGAAGACTTAGAGATGGCTAACAGACACATGAAAAGATGCTCAACATAGCTCATCATCAGGGAAATACAAATCAAAGCCACATTGAGATACCACCTCAAACCAGTCAGAGTGGCTCCTCATCAGGGAAATACAAATCAAAGCTACAGTGAGATATCACATCAATTCGGTCAGAATGGCTAAAATTAACAATACAGGAAACAACAGATGTTGGTGAGAATGCAGAAAAAGGGAACCCTCCTACACTGTTGATGGGACTGCATACTGGTGCAGCTACTCTGCAAAACAGTATGGAGGTCCCTCAGAAGGTAAAAATAGAACCACCTTAAGACCTAGCAATTTCACTGCTAGGTATTTACCCAAAGGATACAATTTATCCAAAGGATAGTGATTCAAAGGGACACAGGCACCCTCTTGTTTATAGCCACATCATCAATATAGCCAAATTATGGAAAGAGCCCAAATGTCCATAAACTGGTGAATGGATAAAGAAGAGACTCAGCCATAAAAAAGAATGTAATCTTACCATTTGCAATGATGTGGATGGAGCTAGAGTGTATAATGCTAAGTGAAGTAAGTCAGAGAAAGACAAATGCCATATGATTTCACTTATAAGTCAAATTTAGGAAACAAAATGGATGAACATGGTGGGGGGAGAAGGAGGCCAACCATAAAAGAGAGTCTTTTATGAGAGTCTCAGAGAACAAACTGAGGTGTGGCTGGAGGTGAGGTGGGCAGGGGGGTGGGCTAAATGGGTGATGGGTATTAAGGGGGCACTTGTAATGAGCACTGGGTGTTATATGCAAGTGATGAATCACTAAAAATTCTACTCCTGAAACTAGTATCACACTATATGTTAACTAACTGGAATTTAAATAAAACTTGAAACATTAAAAAAAAAAGGTAACCACGTGAGGTGATGGATGTATTAATGGATGTACACTTTAAATATATTATGATTTTGTCAATTATACCTCAATAAAGCTGAAAAGAAGAAAATTAAGTAAAACAATGAGATAGAAAGAGATTTATAGCTACTTTATATTGAGTGACGTTTAACTTCAGATCTGAACAATAAGGAAGAAGCAATCATGTAAAGTTTAGAGGAAGGACATTCCCAGCTGGGACCATATCTGGTATATAATGAGTTTGGATGTTTCAAGAAATAGAAGAATAGTTAGAAATGCTGGAATATGCTGAGTTAGGAATTAGAATGGTATAAGACTAAATCATGCATCACTTTATAAGAAGTGAAAGAAGTTTGAATTTTATTCCAAGTAAGCTAGAACAATATTAAATGTTTTAAACATTGAGATGACAAAGTGTATTTTACATTTCTTAAAAAGCACATTCTAGGGGCACCTGGGTAGCTCATTCAGTTAAGCCTCTAACACTTGATCTCAGCTTAGATCTTGATCTCAGGGTCCTGAGCACAAGCCCTGTGTTTGGCTCCCTGCTGGCCATGAACACTACTTAAACAAACAAACAAACAACAACAACAACAACAACAACAACAACAAAAAAACACGTTCTATTCAGTTTTACAAAATAAATAATTAAATGAAATGATTAGAAGAAGAAAAAGCAGTTTAGAGCCTATTGGCAAGTGATAAAATTAATCATGGACTAAGGACTTTTATAAATGGTGTAAAATGTGAGGATGCCTTCAAGTTAACTAACTGCAGTATTCTGCAAGCCAGAGTAGGTGACTTGGCGTACAGAAGATGTTATTCATAGACTGATACTTGAAAATCATTTTTCAGAAGAATGGAAGTTTCTAAAAATGGCAGGATCGAAGATCTGAACAAGAGTGGGACAACCCATAGGTGAGAAGATTGAGACCTGGGAACATCTTCATTTTATTTTGTGTGTAATGTTATGACTCAAACAATGCCAATATCTCATCAATACCTATAGAAATAATTACCACATGGAAGAACAATTGTTTCAATTAACATATTCTAATCTTTAGACAACAGCACCATTAAGTACCATCTAAAGTGAAAACAGCAAGATAGAATCTGAGCAGAATTTCAGGATAACAGACACTGAAGCAAATAGGATATAATGGTGTTTTGAGATCTGAATGTATACTTACACAATCCTATAAATAAAAATGCAGTGTAGGGGCGCCTGGGTGGCACAGTCGGTTAAGCGTCCGACTTCAGCCAGGTCACGATCTCGCGGTCCGTGGGTTCGAGCCCCGCGTCAGGCTCTGGGCTGATGGCTCGGAGCCTGGAGCCTGTTTCCGATTCTGTGTCTCCCTCTCTCTCTGCTCCTCCCCCGTTCATGCTCTGTCTCTCTCTGTCCCAAAAATAAATAAAAAACGTTGAAAAAAAATTAAAAAAAAAAATGCAGTGTAATGTAAAAAAGAAAAATATTAAGAAGGAATACATTATTAGTTAATTCTTGTTCTTGTTTACATAATAAAATATTTTATTTTGCACATATGTTATAATACTTTAAATAAAAATAGTGATGCATAGATGCTTGGGATACAAGTTATCAGAGCTGAGACAGAATTATACTATGAGCATCATTTCATCTAAATTTACCATCTTGGGATGACATTAGTAAAATATGGGAAATGTGAAGTGTTATTTCATGTCTTACCTTTTGAGACTCTAAATAAGTAATTCAAGGCAATGTAAAGTGATCCAATATCACAATTGATAATTGGAGGCTTGGTTTCAATATAATCCTGGAATTCAATAAATTCATGGATGAAATCTATGACAGTTTATAATGGTTATTTCTTGGTTGTAAGTTATGACTAACCTTTATTTTCTTCTCTATGTTTCTCTCCACTTTATGATGGAGTGAATATTATAGCAAGTATTTTTCATACAAATCAGAAAATAATAAAAGTTTCAGACAATTTTGTTTTGTTTCTTAAATTCCACATATGAGTGAAATCATAGGGTATCTGTCTTTCTCTGACAGACTTACTTTGCTTAGTATAACACAGATGAACATGGGGGAAAAAAAGAGACAAAAAGTGAAATGACAATTAATTGTATAAAACTTTTATTATTTTCTGACATTTTAAATTCAAAAAAAGGGGAATCATTTAGACGATAGAGCTTATCTGCAATTATTATATATATTTTTTGTAGAAAGGATAATTATGATAATTTTTAGAAATTCAACCCACCATCTTTAAGTAAAACACAAGCTTTTTAGACCATATGAAGATTTTAAAATCCTGGAAAAATTGATTCCAATATTTTAGAATGTATGTATCTTCTTCATTTATAGTCATATTCAATACTAAATGTACCATTACATTTTGATCTTTGAAAAAGTTAATGGCAGACCTCCACTATCATTAGCTAACATTTAAGTCAAATAAGCATTTGTTTAAGGCAAGAGATGGTGAGCCAGAGTATAAAAGATCTAACTGGAAATAACAAAGATGTGGAAAAGATAAATTGAAATCACTTTTTAACTAAGCTTTCTATCATAGTTCTGAGTTTAAAACCTATCGCTTAACATTTGAAAAGGAAAACACACATATACACACACACATACATTTACATAGACCCCCCCCCCCCCCCCCCCCACCCGCACCCCCCTACCCCCACCCCCCACCACTTCTCCACCACACACAGAGAGTTTTATCTTCTTTGCATCAAAAAATCTAGGTAGGGCATGCTGGGGCGCCTGGGTGGCTCAGTCAATTAGGTGTCCGACTTCAGCTCAGGTCATGATCTCACAGTTTGTGGGTTCAAGCCCTACGTGGGGCTCTGTGCTGACAGCTCAGAGCCTGGAGCCTGCTTTGGACTCTGTGTCTCCCTCTCTCTCTGCCCCTCCCCCACTCATGCTCTGTCATTCTCTCTCTCCAAAATGAATAAGCATTAAAAAATTTTTTTTTTTTTAATCTAGGGCATGGATCACCTGGGTGGCTCAGTTGGTCAGTTGGTTAAGTGTCTGTTTTCAAGCTTAATATCTTGATTTCAGCTCAGATCAGGATAGCACAGTTTTGTGTTTGATCCCTGCCTCAGGCTATGCACTGACAGTAGTTAGCCTGCTTGAGATTCTTTCTCTCTCTCTCTCTCTCTCTCTGCCAATTACCCACTCTCACTCTCTCCCTCCCTCTCTTAAAATAAACAAACATTAAAAAAAATCTAGGGCAAAAAAGTTGATTTTGAAATGTTTTTCCTGCAAAATGTTACCTGCTGGACTTACATAACAACACATAAAGTTCTGTGACTAATTGAAGCAGTGTATCCAAGTAATTCTCTGTTTGGCATTCTTTTCCTATACATATTGAAATATTCAATTAAGCCACCTACGAAAATTACAAGCTAATGCATGTTGGAGTCATAAATGTGTATAAAACTTTTTTGTTGTTTGTTTTTGTTTTTGTTTTTCCTGTGTTTGTCACTTTTATAGAAATACTTCTTTGTCTATAATCGATATTTATTATTCATGTTTTTCTCTATTTACATTTCCATTTTAAATTTCAGTTTTTTTACCTGTTTAAAACACTTTATTTATTTGTTTTAATTTCCAAGTGTTTCTTTAAATTCCAGTTAGTTAAAATATAGTATGTTAGTTTTAGGAGTAGAATTTAGTGATTCATCACTTACATATACAAGAAGTGCTCCCGTTAGTACCCATCACCTATTTAGCCCACACCCCTTCTACCTTCCTTCCAGCACCCCTCATATAGGTGACTAACCAAAGCATGAAAGTATACTCAACATCAGTAATCATCAGGGAATTACAAATAAAAACTACATCAAGATACCACCTCACACCTGTCAGAATGACCAAAATTCACAACAAAGGAAAAAACAGATGTTGGTGAGGATGCAGAAAAAGGGAAACACCCTTACACTGTTGATGGGAGTGCAAACTGGTGCAGCTACTCTGGAAAACAGTATGGTGGTTCCTCAAAAAGTTAAAAATAGAACCACCTTAAGACCCAGCGATTGCACTATTAGGTACTTCCTCTCAAGGATACAAAAATACTGATTCAAAGGGGCACATACAGCCATTAACAGCATTATCAACAATAGCTAACTTATGGAAAGAGCCTAAATGTCCATTGACTGATGAATGGTTAAAGAAGAGGTGTATGGAATGATACTCCTCAGTCATCAAAAAGAATGAAATCTTCATTTGCATTGGCTGGGGAGAACTACAGTGTATTATGCTGTTTGCTTTAAAATCCTAGCAGAGGAGAACCGGCATGGCTCAGTTGGTTAGGCGTCTGACTCTTGATATGGGCTCAGGGTATGATCTCACGGTTGTGGGATGGAGCCCCTATCAGGCTTTATGCTGACAGCATAGAGCCTGCTTGGGATTCTCTCTCCTCTCTCTCTGCTCTTCCCCCATTTGCTTGCTCTCTCTCTCTCAAAATAAATAAATAAACATTTTTTAAAAACTCTAGCAGACTTGTGCTCTATGCTTTCAGTTAAGGTTCTATGGTTCTCTACATCCTTGGACAATTGTTATGTCAAAAATTTTCTATGATTTTATCCACGACTATCAAAGACTGTAACATAAATAGCTTAGCTGCTAAGATGATAGAAGACCAATTTTTGTGAAGACATCTAATAAGAAATCCAGAAAGTAACATGTATAGACCACGGGTTGGCCAAGTAGGGTCTGCATGTCCAATCCAGCTCATTGCCACAAACAGTCATGGGCTAATAATGGTTTCTACACTTTTAATTGGCTAAAAAAAACAAAATAAGAAAAATATTCCATGATATGACTATTATACAGAAATGACATTCCAGTGTTCATAATAAAGTTTCATTGTACCATAGTCATTTATGTATTGTCTATGGCTGTTTTCTTGCCACAGTGACAGAACTGAGCAGTTACAATGAAGACTCCAAGGCCCACAGAGCCTAAAATATTTACTACCAGACTCTTTATAAAAGATTATTCACTTTTGTTCTAAACTCTAGAGAACACTAATGTCTACACTCTGGAGCAGTGATTACCATGTGAATAGCAATAATGATAACAATAAGAATAACAACAATAATAATATTTGCTGTAATGTGGGCTTCCAGGGAGAAAAAAAAAGAGCATTCTCAAAATACTTTTGCCAGTCAAAAGGAGTCATCATATTCTGAAGTTTGATAATCACTACCCCAGAGTCAGATGATATCTGAAGTATTTACATTTAACTTAGAGGAAAGTAAAGCAAAAAAGTAGTGTCTTAAATATTTATTTGAATAGGTCCAATCTCAGCCTATTCTTTATCTTGCCATATACCTTCCTTATCTCTTTAATTTCATTATAAATATCCCTCAGTTGACTTTATTTTGTGATCAAGTAATGTATCTTTTGATAAGGACTCAAGAGAAAGACATCTTTCCTGAGGTTAATGAATCTGAGAATTATGCTTTGGAAGAAACCTAAGCTGAGTATGATCTTCTTAGGTTGCTAACATTGTCTCCTGGCATCATATGAAGTATGAAAAAAAAGTAGGCTTTCTGCCTATGTGTTTTTTATTATTATCATTCATCTTTAAGTTCTAAATCTCACAACGTGTGCCTTGGTATTGCCTTTTCCGAATCAAATTTTGTGGGATCTGAATCACCTTCATTAAAAGGTAATTTTATCATCCATTGAAATACCGTTTTCTATATGCTATATTTTCTTCTTGGGAACACAAATTATATGTCTGTTGATTTCTTTTGTATACCTTGCAGAAATACTACATCTTCAAACACTATTTATCCAATTTATTTGTTTCCTTTTTTGTGTGGTTTTTCTCAGTTGTCTAATTTCTGTTATCACTGGACTTTCAGCCAGGTTCATTCTACTTTTTACTACCTCTATATTTTCCTGTAATTTTATGGGTTTTTTTCTCTTTCATTTCTTCCTGAGCTATCTAAGTTCACTTTGGTTCTTTTAAGATGTCCTGTTCTCTTCTTCAAATTCTTTTTTTTTTTTTTTGAGCTCTCATAAAACAAACACAAGCATACATGTTTTCAAAATACTACAATAATGTAGAGAATTGAATTCGGTACAGCTTCTGATTCCAGAGCTAAAGCTTGTCAGATGTTACTTTTATCTTTCTTTTTTTTCCACTTTCTGTCTGTTTTGATTGTGTTTATATGCTTATTTTATATGCTTATTCTATTTATTTTAATGTTGGCATCATCTCTGCACAAGTCTTGCACTTATTCCTTTCTGAATTGCAACTAGTGGTATTCAGCACTAACTGGAGTGAAAGTCAAGGGACTCCCTTGGAGCTACCTCACATCTCAGTTCCGGCTTATCTTGAATCACTCTCCAAAACTTTGCTGTGTTCTTTTTCGTTGGGTGCAATGCTATGCTTAGATTTGGGAGGTGATGCTGTAATCTCGGAATCCCATGCTCCTCTCTGCCCCCTCTGCCAGCCTTTCAAACATCTTTCCTCTAGCAGTGTCTCTCACTAGGAGGGGAAGGTTATTCCATGATAAAGGTGAGCTCTTCCTTTGCCATTACTGCCAGTCTCCATTCAGACTTGGAATTGAGCCATGTCAGTGACTCTCCCTACTTTACCTTTGATCCATCCAAACCCTTGGATTTTGTTCTACGAATCAAGGGAACACTGGATTAACCTTTCAGAGGTTTGGCACTTATTTTTAAAGATGTATGTATTCTACCTGAAATTTAGAATAACTGTGTTGTTCTTAACATGCTGTCTTGTTTGGGACCATATCTGATTATTATTTGGCAGTTATTATTAATCACTCATTGTCATATCACCACTTGATAATTACACACACACACACACACGCACACGCACCTTTTTTTTTCCTTTCTGTGTGTTTTAAGAAAAATAAAAATACTTGACTCTATCAACTTTAACCCTAAGTCTACACATTTGGACTTTCTCCTCCAATCTATCGTCTTCACATGCCAAAGCAATGTTTGCAAAATGAAGCTGTAAATCCTTCTTTTTGAAATCCTCCATAGAGTTGCATTTCTCTTAGACAAGCACTAACATTGGTAACAAAGTCTACATATCATTGTCTGATATGTAGCCTAATTCCCCAGCCTCACCTTACAGGTTAGGCACCATCCCCCTCCTCCAGTTCAGATTCACTGGCCCTCTCTCCTCTTCTCATTTGCCTCAGAAACTCCGTGCATGCTGATGCCCTCAACAGAATGTGCTTTTCCCTGCTCACCCACATCTTTACCAGATTAATAGCTCTTCCGATTCAGAACTCAGCCACCCCTAAATTGCTTTCTCAAGGAGAGTATCTGGCCTGCCCACCCTACCGATAGTCTATTTTCAAAATTTGAATATTTTTTCCAAACACTTATCAGAGTTGGGACATTATACACTTATTCATTAAATGATTGACTGAATGAGAAAAATGAATGACAGAGTAGTATCTTGGTAACTACATTTTATCATCTGAAATGGTTAATAAAAGTATGCTAAGTGAACAATATTAAGCCATATTTATTTAACAATTATCCAATAATTTGATTTGATATGATTATTCATTCACTAAGATCTAAGTTATACAATGTTACTGATTTTGCTTGATTTCTTATGAAAATAATCCTCATATATTATTTCTTCGTGTACTCACACTCTCTGTAACCTCCTCACCTTCTCTATGCAGATAGATACATGATAGATAGATAGATAGATTGATAGATAGATATACATTGTGTATGAATCAACTGATAATGAATTTGACAAAACTCTATCATATAAACACCAGTAAGGATATTAACAGAATAAGAAACATGATAAATTCCAGTCCCTAATTCTTATGACCCAAATAAGGCCACATATGTGAATTCACATGGCTTATGAAGTATGCAAGCATCAGACTAGCTTGTTGAGTTCTCAATATATTTTCTCACACTTGACACTGCATTTTCTTGTAAAGAATACATTATTCATTTCAAGCTACATGCATTTTCCAACCATTACTTCCATCAGCTCAAAACCTAACATCAAAAATATTTTTTAGGGGTGCCTGAGTGGCTCAGTCAGTTATGTGTTCACTTCTTGATTTAGGCTCAAGTCATGATCTCATGGTTTGTCAGAGCTCCATGTGGGGCTCTGTGCTGAGAGCATGGAGCCTGCTTGGGATCTCTCTCTCTCTCTCTCTCTCTCTCTCTCTCTCTCTCTCTCTCTGTCTCTCTCTCTCCCTCTCTGTCTCTCTCTCTCTCTCTTTCTCTGCCTCTCTCAGAAATAAATAAATAAATAAATAAATAAATAAATAAATAAATAAACAAAAAACAAACTTTAAAAGATAATTTTTTTAAAGAGCTTAAAAGTCTATACAGAAAATATTCTGAATGTCAATCTATCTTTAGGCCTAATTCACTTGGATTTGAGTGTTAGGATTAGAATACTATGCCTATGTTTGCCCCACTCTCTCCTTCATGTTGCCAAGTTGTGAGCAATATACATTAAACACCAATGAATAATCAAGTGGAATATTAATGCCAAATCACATTAGCTGCACTTACTTTCCCGCTCACCCATCAACAAAGCCCTTAAGAATGGCACCTTATAAGCAATACAAGCTACCTTAGCTTTCCATATGCCCCCCATTATCTGCCCTTCACCAAACCACTTTGCTTCCTTCGGCTGTTATGATTTTTGACTGTATCATTCCTTTCAATGCAGTTAGGAATTTATAAGCTATGAGACTTAACTTTCAAAAATAAAAAGTTTATAAAACGTTAGCTTATAATGTAATTTTAAACTAACTTGACTTATTAACAAAATCTACACTCAGTCATTTACTTAATAATAAACTGCTGTCTTTTCTCCACCCAGACGGTCCATGGCACCCTAGCCACACTCTCTGCAAACTGCTCTCAGCTTTTGCCAGATTTCTAACAAAATTTTACAATAAATAATCACTGCAACTCACTGAGGAATATCTGACTTACCAGTCAACTGTTGGGAGGAGAGGTCTCTCCTATGCCTATTGCAATACAGGTGCTGAATGAGGGACACAGAGTTATGGTAGGATGCAGGTTACATACGATTCCTCCCATCCATGCTCAAGCCCATCCTGCCGCTTGTTGGGTATCTCAGCCTGTTCTCTCATCCGTTTCTTGTGAGGCTCATCTTTTCTTTTTTCCACTTTTAAATCTGAGCGCAACTCTGTAAATTTGCTTATCATTCTGGGTCCATTCTGTTGTTTTCCTTCTTAAGACATTTCTCAGACCCTTTTGATTTTCTACTTGTTCTTTCTTAGCCTCTGTCCCAGGCCAATATTCCTACACCCCACTTTCCCATCTGCCAGCAACAGTCATCCTTAGAAATATAGCTGACCCTTGAACAACACTGCTTTGAACTGCTTGGGTCCATTTATATGTACATTTTTTGATAAATACAGTACAGTACTTTAAATGTATTTCTCTTCCTTATGATGCTTTAATAACATTTTCTTTATTCTCACTTCCTTTATTGTCAGAATATGGTACATAATACATATGATGCAAAAATTGTGTGTTAATCGATTAACTATTTACATTATTGGTAAGGCTCTGGTCTACAATAGTAAAGTTTTGGGGGAGTCAAAAGTTATACATTGATTTCCAATTTCAAGAGGCTATTACTGCTCCTAACCCTTGTGTTGTTCAAGGGTCAACTGTATAATAATTAAATCTCATTTCTCATTGAAGCAGCTGGCATCTATGAGCAGTAGCCTAAGTTTACTATGTGTAAAGTCTTGGGACACACAAGAAGCTTGGTGAGAAGAAAGGGAATTGAAGTTCCCCTTTAATATGGGTTATTGATGTTTCTATAAAGGAAATTACTTTTCTTGAAACTCAAAGAAATGTCAAAAAAATTGATGATTTAGCCTAATGGATGTAAGCGTTAATTAATTTCATTGCTTTGTTTTGTTTTATTGAATAGAAACATTGTTTTCTTTTTTTTTTAAGTTTTGAATGGACTTTATTTTCTAGAAGAGTTTTGGTTCAGAGCAAAATTGAGTAGAAAATACAGAGTTCCCTTGGGGCGCCTGGGTGGCGCAGTCGGTTAAGCGTCCGACTTCAGCCAGGTCACGATCTCGCGGTCCGTGAGTTCAAGCCCCGCGTCAGGCTCTGGGCTGATGGCTCGGAGCCTGGAGCCTGTTTCCGATTCTGTGTCTCCCTCTCTCTCTGCACCTCCCCCGTTCATGCTCTGTCTCTCTCTGTCCCAAAAATAAAAAAATAAAAAATGTTGGAAAAAAAAAAAAATTAAAAAAAAAAAAAAAAGAAAATACAGAGTTCCCATTTCCCTTTGCCTCCAGTTTCATGTCCTAATAATCTTTTATGCTCTGCCTGTTCACACTTCCCTCCCCTTAGCAACCACTGATCTTTTCACTGTCACCATAGTTTTGCCTTTCCCAGAATGTCATACATTTAGAATCATACAGCATATGATCTCTTAATATTGGCTTCTTTCATTTAGTATTATGAATTTAAGGTAACTCTACATCTTCCCGTGGCCTTAGGCAGATTTCTTTTTAGTCATAAATGATACTCTGCATATAAAACAGTTTATTCACCTGGAGGGAGGTCTTGGATGCTTCCAACTTTGGGCAATTATGAATAAAGCTGCTATAAATATCCATGTGCAAGTTTTGTGTGGACACGTTTTTCAATTCTTTTGCGTAAATACCAAGGAGTGTGATTGCTAGATCATATAATAAAGCACGTTTAGTTTTGTAAGACGCTGCCAGTCTTCCAAAGTTGCTGTACCATTTTGCATTCCTATCAGCAACAAATGAGAGTTCCTGTTGTTCCACATCCTCACCAGCACTTAATGTTGTCTGTGTTCTGAATTTGGGCCATTCTGATAGGTACGTGATAAGTAGTATCTCAGTGTTGTTTTAATTTGCATTTCTCTGACGACGTATGATACAAAACGCAATTTAGTATGATATTTTGGCATCTGTGTATTTTTTTTGATGAGGTGTCTGTTAAAGTCTTTGGTTAAAAGTTTTTTAAATCAGGTTGTTATATTATTGTTTTTATCTTACTGTCTACTTTTAAGAGTTCTTTATGTATTTTGGACAATAGTCCTTTATCAGATGTGTCTTCTGCAAATATTTTCTCCCAAACAGTTTGTCTTCTCATTCTCTTGGCATTGCCTCTTACAGAGCAGAAGTTATTAATTTTAATGAAGTCTAGCTTATCAATTAATTCTTTCATGGATTGTGCCTTAGTGTTGTATCCAAAAGGTCATCACCATACCCAGGGCCATCTACGTTTCCTCCTATGTTAATTTCTGAGTTTCATACTTTTGCATTTTACATTTAAATCTGTGAGCCAGGGGAGGCTGGGTGGCTCAGTCAGTTAAGCACCCGACTTCAGCTCAGGTCATGATCTCACAGTTTGTGAGTTCGAGCCCTGCATCGGGCTCTGTGCTGACAGCTCAGAGCCTGGAGACTGCTTCAGATTCTGTGTCTCCCTCTCTCTCTGTCCCTCCCCTGCTCACGCACTCTCTCTCTCTCTCTCTTTCTCAAAAATAAATAAATAAACATTAAAAAAATAAAAAATAAATAAATCTGTGAGCCATTTTAAATTATTTTTGCGAAGGCTATAAGGTCTGTGTCTAGGTTAATTTTTTGTATGTGGATGTCCAGTGTCCAGCACCATTTGTTAAAACTCTCTGTTAGGTTTGATTTATTAATTTGTCTATTCTTTGACCAATCCTAGACCCTCCTGATTACTGTAGCTTTACAGTACATTGTGGAGTTGGGTGATGTCAGTTCTCTTTGTTCTTCTCCTTCAGTATTGTGTTGAGTGGTCTAGGTCCTTCGCCTTTCTATATCCCAAAATAACTTGCTAGGATTTTAATTGGGATTGCACTGATCAACTTCATTTTTACACACTAAAAGGGCATTAAATTTTTATCTAAGGAAAATCTAGCGATGGAAATTCAGACAGTATATAATTAGAGAATGAAAGTGGGATACCATGATTTTGAGGTAAGAGAGACTTCCTGATGGCTTCCAAATTTATCATGTAACTATACACATGATGTAGTTATTCATAAGTTTAGTCTTAGAAAGTAAAATTGAAAAATAACTAGGAAAAGTGACACACACAAAAAATACCAACACCTTCCTCCTGTTCTTGGATCCCCTCAGTAATTTCAAAAAGAATCTGAATTAAAGGAAGTTTGTTACATTACATGAAGATTGCTAGGCAATGTACTTAAATGACTGGATTTCATCCATAATTGGACTGACACTCAAATGTAGCCACATTAAAATAAGTAGCATATGTATGGAGATACCCTAATGAGGACCAAGAGAAACATTATGGAAATCCAAAGACAAAATTCCAGAATGTATGAATATTAATGTAAAATTTAAAGAATAATGGCCTAATAATGGAACCAACTTATAACATTAGTCATATTTGTATCTATGCTAATTTAAATATTGCAAAGGTGTTATAATTTTTGTTGCAATGATATATAGTATTTTAGGCTTAGCTTGGAAAAAAAAAACAATTAATCAGCCATCAACAGTGGCCTTGTTAAACAAAGGGTGGTTAATAGAGGAAATTTTTTTATTGCCCTTTTGTTTCCTTTATTAACATATAACTTCCCATTGGCATAAATATCTTCTTGGGTTCTATTTAAGATTTATCTCTAAATATCATATTTTTGTATCACAAATCACAGACCAAATAAATCAGCAGCTTTTCTTTGTTTAGAAAAGTGCCTATATTTCATAACAGCTGAGCAGTAGGCAATTCAAATGTGAAAAAGATAAACACAGTCATGTTTTAGAATTTAGCTTATACAAAAGTTACCTCTTTCCACATTAACAAAGAATCATTTTGCAGCAACACAGGAAAAACTGACTTTCAATTAAGCCTAAAGCATATACAAATCAAGTCTAATTAGTCCAGTCCTCTAAATACGATCTGCAATTATGAGATAAATCTACCCACAGAGATTTATTAAACCTTATCATTTTTAAACTGAAACTTCAATGAGGCTGCCTTTAGCTGCACCCTGCAGTGACTGGCAAGGTTTTCCTAATCCTTCTGGTTCCTCGGGTGCAATTTCCAAGCAAAATTCTATGAAAACCTGATTTTGTGTTAGTCCTGCTGCTGGAACTAGATTTTGTGTTAGCCCCTTTTCATTTTCCTGTCCTCTATTTTTGCTCTTCCATCTTCCTAACCAATGACACCTAGACATGAACATTGGTGGCTCTATATTTATTTAACAGAGGAAAAAGGAAGGAGTTTACTGTTTCTGACATTCATGTAATGCAATCACAAAGGTTGAGGTTGTGCACAAGCACAAAATGGTCACACGTAGCAAAGGCATGGTTTTGAGCATACCCACTATGCTGCATTCATGATTACATTGGTCCCAGGATGGGCTGAATTGTGAATGAAGCATCAACTTGAAATGATATGAAAGCCAGAAGAATGAACTTAAGAAACAGAGTCACATGGGCAGGATAGAAACAATAGTAGGCTTGCTCATCTTTTCCCAAAGCACAATCTTCTTAAAATATTGCCAAATTCTTGGTTCATGTTTGCCTTTGTTAGGGAATAAGTTTTCCTCGATTTTTAACAATTCCACCAATAAAAATAATCTTTCTTTGTTTGATACAAGGTTTTTCCTACTAATAAAGTCATTGAGTTGTATCCAGCTAAATATCACAAATGGACCTTTTTGCTCTTTAGCAAATAAACATGATCCTACTGGTTCATTTTAAACAAGATATATACTTATAGTTGTTTTGTTAGCTGCTGTGATGAGAATGTTTAGATTTGTCAACATGATCACTCTTTGTCTTCTGTGAAATGTCTATCAGCTAACTAAAAGTTAAGGATCAGAGCAACATTAGGTGATCCATACACAGATAATGTGGTAACCTTGATTTCATTCAAAACATAAACTTAAAAGCTGACCACTCATGAGTAAATACGTCATTAGTTAGAGAATATGGTGCCAACAAAAGCACTGTTAATTAGCTAATATGTCACTTAATAAGAATCAGTTTCTAGATTTTAGCAGTGGCTCACACGTTTAAGTTTACATGTGCAAGTAATTCTGTTAGCACCAATGAGGTGAACTTCTCATCTCTTACATTATAAGCCTTATCACGGTAAGAATCTGACATTTGATTTTTAGGCAAGTAATGTAACATTAGTACATAATGCACACAGGGAAGCTATTCAACAAATCTAATCGGTGGTAGTAATGATGATGTTAAAAAAATAATAGAAAAGCCTTGCAGACTGATATTTTTTATTTCTTTTTGCCGCTATTTGGCTAAATGATACATCTGAAGTTCCTTCATTTTTTTCCCAGTACACTTAGATTGTTATAACCTAGGAGACTAGGTATAAATTCTGTTCACAGCTTGGCCTCTTCTGCTACAGTGTATTATTTTAAAAATTGGAACATGTAATAAACGTTATAAATGCTGAAGAGTTTGATGTCTGCTATTACTAGTATACGGGCTCCCCCCTGCTACCTGAAAGTAGAACATTCCTACGAAACTCTTGATAAGCCAAAATGGCATAAAGCAAAGAGTATCCCCACTTTCCAAAAGTTTATCTTAGGCTACTTCTCTTTTATGAAAGACCTACATGAGTAACTGTTTTTGTTCGTCTAAAGCAATATATAGATTCAATGTAATTTTCTATCAAAATACCAACAGCATTTATTACAGAACTGGAACAAATAATTCTAAAATTTGTAAGGAACCACAAAAGACTGTGAATAGCCAAAGCGATTTTGAGAAAGAAGAACAAAGATGGAAGTATCACAATCCCAGATTTCAAAATATACTACAAAGTTTGGGTAATCAAAACCTCATGATATTGGCCCAAAAAAAGACACACAGTTCAATGGAACAGAATAGAGAGGCCAGAAATAAACCCACAATCATACGGTCAATAAATCTGTGACAAAGGAGGCAAGAATATATAATAGGGAAAAGACAATCTCTTCAATTAATGGGTGATGGGAAAACTGGGCAGCTACACGCAAAATAATGAAATTGGACACTTTCTCACACCATACACAACAATAAACTCAAAATATATCAAGGGCCTAAATGTGAGACCTGAAATCATAAAAATCCTAGAACACAAGCAGTGATTTCTCTGACACTGGTCATAGCAATATTTTCCTAGATATGTCTCCTCAGGCAAGGGGAACAAAAGCAAAAATAAACTATCAAGACTACATCAAAATAAAAAGCTTCTGCACAGCAAAGGAAAAGACAACTGACTGAATGAGAGAAGATAGGTCAAATGATATATCCAATAAGGTGTTAGTATCCAAAACATATTAAGAACTTATACAACTCATCACCAAAAAAATAAACAATGCAATAAAAAAATGGGCAAAGGATTTAAAGAGACTTTTTTCAAAAAAAAAAGACACAGGTGGCCAACAGACACAAGAAAAGATGCTCAGCATCACTCATCATCAGGGAAATAAATGCAAACCAAAGCTATAATGAGATATCACTTTACATCTGTCAGAGTGGCTAAAATCAAAAAGACAAGAAATAACAAGTGTTGGCAAGGATGAGAAGAGAAAGGAACCCTTGTGCACAGTTGGTGGAAATGTAAATTGGTACAGTCACAATGGAAAATGGTAAGGTGTTCCTTAAAAAATTAAAAATAGAAATACCACATGCTGCAATAATTCTACACTGGGGTTTTACCCCAAGAAAACGAAAACACTAACTTGAGAAGTTATATACACTCTTATGTTTATTGCAGTATTATTTACAATACCAAACATATGGAAGCAACTTAAGTGTCCATACATATGTGGAATATTGTGCAGCAATGAAAAATTATTAGATCTTTGCATTGACAACCACAGGGGTAGACTTAGATGGTATTATGCTACGCGAAAAAAGTCGGACAAGAAAGACAAATACCATAGGATTTCACTTATATGTGGCATCTAAAAGACAAAACAAATGAATAAATAAACAAAAAACAACATCAGACCTATAAATACAGAGAACAAACTGATAGTCTCCAGAGGGGAGAAGGGTAGAGGGATATGCAAAATGGGAGAAAGGGAGTGAGAGATGCAGGCTTCCAGTTATGGAATGACTCAGTCATGGAATAAAAGGCACAGCATAGAGAATATAATCAATGATATTGTCATAGTGTTCTTTGGTGACAGATGGCAGTTACACTTCTGGTATATAGAGAAGTTGAATCACTATGTTGTACACCTGAATCTAATGTAATACTCTACGTTAACAATACTCAAATACAGACAAAGAAGTACTAAGGGGATTTTTACTTAAAAAAAACTGTTGCTATGTAAATGTAGGGCTTTCACAAAAGTGAAGGGCCATACCATGAACTTTCAGCAATCAGGGGATACCTGTATGTTGACTGTTTCCCTTAGACTGCTTCACACAGCATTGTGAATCTGACAGCACACAAAAATTTTAGTAGAGAAAAGTGCTTAAAGAACATTCCCTCTATAAGCTATTGCATTAGAAAAATGACCATCTTGATCGTGTGGTATTGTTTTGTTTTTCAAGCATGTTTCATGATTCCATACAAAAATGAACCCTGGATTTTATATTTTATTCAGTTAAATTAACCAATATATATTGACTAGTTTGTTCAGGCACTGTGCTCAGCAGTGGAGATCATGAGGATAGCAAATTAAAATAATAGATGTTTACACAAAAGCAAACTAAAACCTCCATGAAAGCAATGACCTTGTTTATTTACAATTGCATCCTTGGTACATATAGACATATTTGCTGAGTAAAAGAAAGAGAATTTGCTGAATGTCAGACACTTTCTTTGCTCATGCTTGTTTAGTCTTCACTAATTCTGTATGTCAGCCATATTCATTCTCACCCACCAGGAAATCAAAGTCTCTCCAATTCTTCTCTGATCCCCTCCCAGAACCCACTCGCTCCCTGGGAATATTTACTCTCTCTTTATTCTACTCTGCTACTCAGCACTAGCTGAAAAATGAAGGAAACTGGTTTGACTAACTCATCCCCAAAGCCCATTTTACTTTACTGTTGCACTTACTCTGTTTGCAGAGCAAATACACAATGCAAAATTATAAAATGATTCATAGCCTATGTATTCGTGGTATATAATTTAAGGTCCTATGTGGGCAGAGAAAAGGCAGTCTCTGATTTTGCCTTGGAAATGGGCACAGAAGACATCACAAACACAGTGAAGTGTATCTAGTATGTATAATCCAGCTGTTTTGCCCAGGCTACATGTGGGGTGCGACGGAAAATGAAGTTGAAAAGGGGGGAACAAGATTACTATGGCTCACTCATGCCCTGTTAATATGTATCAAATTTATCCTTTAGTCTATGAAAAGGAATTGAGGGATTTTGAGGAGGTGAACAATAGGAACAGAATTTTATTGTATGAAGAACATTTTCTCAGCACTACTGAGGTGGGGATCACATGAATAGGATGTGGAAATAAGGCAAGTGGTTTTACTACTCTCACTATCATGCAAGTGACGAGTGATAGGACTGAACCAAGAGAGTGACAAGAAGAATGAAAAGCAGGAAAGTATCTGTTAGTGGGAGATAGACTTGGCAAGATGCAAAGACTGTGACTATATATATGCAGAAGGTGAAGGATAAAAGAGGACTCTGAGTGTCACAGAAGTTTCTGGTTAGACCAATGACTACACAGCAGTTTCTCTTAGGATTTCCCAAGGATTGCTGGCAATTACTAGGAGCTAGGAAGAGGCAAGGAAGGCTCCTCCCCTAGAGGCTTCAGAGGAATGTGGCCTTGCTAGCACCTTGATTTCAGACTTCTAGCTTCTAAAGCTGTGAAAAAAGAAATTTCCATTGTTTCAAGCCATCCAGTTTGTAGTAATTTGTTACAGCAGCAAAGGGGCACGTGGGTGGTTCAGTCAGTTAAGCGCCAACTTCAGATCCGGTTGTGATCTCATGGTTTATGAGTTCAAGTCCCGCACTGGGCTTCAAGTCAACAGGGCTGAGCCTGTTTGGGATTCTCTCTCGCTGCCCTTCCCCCACTCATGCTTTCTCTATTTCTCAAAATAAGTAAACTATATATATATATATATATATATATATATATATACACACACACACACACACACACACACACACATAATTGACCTTTGAATAACATGGGAGCACTAATCTCCCCCACTCACTCAAAAATCCACATATAACTTTTCGCTCCTCCAAAATTTAACTGCTAATAGCCTACTGTTGATCAGAAGCTTACTGATAACATAAACAGTTGATTAACACATATTTTGTATATGTATTATATGCTGCATTCTTACAACAAAGATAGAGAAAAAAGGTTATTAAAGATGACAAGGAAGAGAAAATACATTTAAAGCACTGTACTATGTCAAAAATACATATACAAGTGTTTTTCAAGAGTCAACGGTCTGTATAATACATATATAATAGAGGCACCTGGGTGATTCAGTCGGTTAAGCACCAACTTCATCTCAGGTCGAGATGTCATGGTTCATGAGTTCAAGTCCCACATTGGGTTTTTGAGCTGACAGTTCAGAGACTGCTTGAGATTCTCTCTGCCCTTCCCTGACTTGCGCTTTCTCTCTCTCTCTCAAAATAAATAAATAAACTTTAGGGGCGCCTGGGTGGCGCAGTCGGTTGAGCGTCCGACTTCAGCCAGGTCACGATCTCGCGGTCCGTGAGTTCGAGCCCCGCGTCAGGCTCTGGGCTGATGGCTCGGAGCCTGGAGCCTGTTTCCGATTCTGTGTCTCCCTCTCTCTCTGCCCCTCCCCCGTTCATGCTCTGTCTCTCTCTCTGTCCCAAAAATAAATAAAAAACGTTGAAAAAAAAAATTTAAAAAAATAAATAAATAAATAAATAAACTTTAAATTAAAAAATACATATATATTATATATAGCATATATAATACATATACTATATAATATATGCAGTGTATATTATATGTATAATATGCAATATATATTATTTATATCACATTTATTATGTATATTATGTGTGTGTGTGTGTGTGTGTATATATATGTATATATATATATATATATATATATATATATATAACTGTATAATTATATATATATTTGTCCCACCTAATTCCAAAACAGGTTTGTACTGACAGTAAAATCACATATAAAATAAAACTATTCAACACAAAGTCAATTAAGTTTTAGAATTATAATTTTGGGGGGGCCTGGATGGCTCAGTCAGTTAAGCATCTGATTCTTGGTTTCGGCTCAGGTTTTCACAGTTCATGAGATCAAGCCCCACACTGGGCTCTGTGCTGGCAGCATGGACCCTGCTTGGGATTCTCTCTCTGCCCCTCCCCTGCTCATGCTCTCTCCCAGTCTCTCAAAATAAATAAACTTAATAAAAAAGAATTATAATTTTTTACTTCAATGGAAAATTGGAGATAATCACATTTAGGAGGAGAAGTTATATTGTGAATATAAATACACTGGCTGTTGATATTAGACCATAAGCTCTTTCCATACTTTTTCCAGTAACAAGAAACAAATAAAATAAGCAACCAAAAAAGAAAACCACTGAAGTTTAAGTGAAAGAGAGTATGTTTATATAATGCATGGGCAATGTACATATGTTTCATCATCAAACAATGGGACATCTCTACCTTTGTCTGGAGAGGCCATATTTTTCTTGACAATAAACTTTAAAAGAAATCCATTTAGCATGAGGACAAGCAAGCCTATATACTTCAATGATTCTTATAACTGTATAGGACAGAAAAATAATTGGTGCTCATAGACATGACCCTGTGTCATCAATAAAAGGTTCCATCCAATGTATTCTGTTTCATAAAGCAGAGACTGTCTAATACATTTATGAAGTGGATATAAGTGAGCCTGAAAGAGATGACTGACAGTTTTAGTCATGCCTCATGTCAGTAGGAGAAGAATTGGCAACATGACAGAGGACATTCAATGGGGTAAGGAATGGTAATATGACAGCTGGGTGGAGAGGTGGTAGGGGGCTACAGATTGATGGAGGAGGGACAGTTGCCAAAAGGACAGAGACTGGAAGTGACTCTTTGCCAGAAAAAAAAAAAACTCAAAAACAAACAAATAAAAAAGAAACATTGTAAAGGAGAGAAAGATGCTAATATCAGGCTGGGGTACAGGAGTAGCAGGAGGTGAGAGAGCAGAAGAGAGAAAGAAAAGTTTTATTCATTTCCTACTTGCTTCCACAAAGTGTAAGCACAGCGATTACTACTTACTGAGCTTTCTATGTACCAGCCACTTTGTAGATACAGTAGCTAAACTTTGTAGACACATAATCTTCTTTAATCTTCAAAACAAGCCAGTGGAGTGAGCATCATTATGTTCATTTTACGGAGGTCAGTAAACTTGTACAAACCACATTATTAGTCAATGGCAGGGACAGTACTGCAGGTCAGGCCTCTCTGAGTGCCCAGGGTATACTCTTAACCATTCCCTTCTAAAGTCAGTCAATTTCAGAGAAACTCGGGAAGTCAAGCAAACAGCCATGATGCTGGAGAGATGATGTACTTACCTGTGGATCTTGCAAGGTTTTACCTATAACTAAAATCTCTAGGAAAGACTACAGAGGTGAAAGAGTTAAGGAAGGACTTCTAGGAAAGCTGACCCAGAAAAACACACTGCTCACACACCACTGAAAGAGGTGGCAGATAAACTAATGAATGAGATTTTAGTGGCGTGGTATAATTATTATTTCCAAATGCCATTCACCGACTTATTTTAATATTATATCAAATTAATGTTACTTCCACTAAGTATTTTCCCCAAAATATTGCTTACCTCCTCTTTTTCTTTTTCTTTCTTTCTTTCCTTTTCTTTTTCCTTCAGATTCGTTTTGCCAATGTCAGATTATGACCTGAGGTCAAAGGATTTCACTTCTACTAAATATCAGCCAGGTGAGACGTTGGAGGCTGTATCCTTGGGCACACAAGTTTTAAAATGTTTCTTAGTGTTACAAACCTCAATCACCCTATAAAATCGCCATGTGCCACTAAGGGCTATGCTCCAGGAAATTTGGGGATGGGTGCTCTGACAGATGTATTATACACTTTAGAGAGTTTTCTATTAAAAATGACTTAAATATGGCTTGGTGGGAATAGCTTCAGCTTTCTTTAAGAGCAGTTATTCCCAGATAATGGCAAATAAATACGACATTACTGAATAAGCTAAGTTAAAATTACATTGTCACTGAAATATTTATGAATCTATCTTTATACATTTACATCCAAATCAGTTTAAAGAATAAAGCTGTTCTGTTTAAAAGGAAAAAAAAATGTTAAAATAATAAAACAGAAATGATTCTAGTAAATATATTTAAGAAATAAACAGATTTGTTAATAAATGATTTGTGGTTCAAGTTCTAAGACACCATGACCAAATGTTATCTGTGTCCTTCAAACATGTGAAGTTGTCTGATATACTTCTCATGTGATGTGGCAAGTTTAACATGATAGAACTCATGGGGCAAATTTTGAGTTTCCCTATATTTGTTTAGAGAACTAATGCATTCATAAATCCTTACATTTAATAGACAGAGAATTATATGGCCTAAAGTATTTGGTTTTAGTGTTTATTGAATGACTTACCCAGGGAATCACTAAACCCTCATGACTCTTTGCCTAAGAAAGCAGAGTCAGAAAGTTCTACATGCAATGATCTGCATACATCGTTTAGTGTATGGGCTCACAAGGCATGAAGGACGGTCATTATTTGGCAGTGGGGAGAGGGGGTGGTCAGATGAGTGGTCCTCTTTGACAGAATGACCTTGTTTAATGCCCTCTGTGCCATTCACTCCTCCATTCTTGATCAGCCAGTTCCATTTATCATTCTAATTAGGCAGCATCTTGCCAGCTCAATCAGCCTCAATTACTTTAGGCCTCATTAGTGACTGACATTCTGTATCAAGTGCATCTTTGAAGGAGCAAGGTCAGATAAAGAAGTTGAGTACATAGACAGCAAGCACACTCATATCTCTATACATGAGGTTTTTAGACTTGGCAAGACATTCACAAGGTATTCAAAGTTTTCATTCCATAGTCAGATTACAGCCCTCTGATCAAAACATTTTGTTTGTATTTAATGTCATCTAACTGCTCTCAAAAGTTGATCTCTAAAATCTCTGGTCAGAGAATTTAAAGCCATGTGTAGTTCACAAGTAACTGTTACCTATCAAAGAAATTGATTCACCTATGGTATTTATTTTTGTTTCATGTATAGTGATATAGCAAAACAAACTAACAAAGAAACAAAACCAACCAAATAGAAGAAAAACCCTCTTCAGAACTGCTGGGGGTCAGGGGTGCGGTGGGTGGCTCAGTCAGTTAAGTGCCCAACTTCAGCTCAGGTCATGATCTCACAGTCTGTGGGTTTGAACCCCACGTTAGACTCTGTGCTGACAGCTCAGAGCCTGGAGCCTGCTTTGGATTCTGTGTCTCCCTCTCTTTCTGCCCCTCCCCTGCTCATACTCTGTCTCTCTCTCAAAAATAAATGTTTAAAAAAATTTAAAAAAAAAGAACTGGTGGGGTCAGTGGGTGAGATTTTCACCATTTCTATTTACTTAAATCTAGAAGAACACAGGTAACAAGGTAACATTATAAAATCAGTGCATTCAATAAGATTTAGATAATACCAATCTGGGGCAATATTTGTGATGTGCTATTAAGTAAAAACTACAGACTTTCAACAGCATATATAGCTGTGCAAAATATAGATATATGTGGTCAAGTTCTAGAAAGTAATGTGAAAAAAAATGTTAAGCTAGTAAGATTATTATCATTTTACTTTGTTTTGGTTGTACAAAGCTGTCATTTTTTAAGATTTTGTAAGGTTTAGGGTTTTTTTAAGTGCAGATCAGAAACACTGTACTCAAAGTAAGAATTTTTTTTTGTTTTTTTTTTTTCTTTTTAGTTTCAAAATCCAGTAAGAATCTACAGTTTTATTCCTAAGAATGGAGGAAAGTTACTGGAACATAACACAATTCCATTTAATAATCTGTTAATGAATCCCTACTATGTGCCAGGCACCAGTGATTTGAGTACATATTAAACAAAACCTTTGCTTCTTAGTAGTCCATGGATTAAAAGTGGAGACAAACATATAAATAAGTAATGATCATGCTACATCGTACATACAATAATAGTGTGTCCCCAGAACACCAAGGAAGTGACCTCTAACTCTGTCCAAGGTTACCACAGACGAAGTATGATTCAAAGAAACCTTCAAGGGGCACCTAGGTGGCTCAGTTGGTTGAGCGTCCAACTTTGGCTCAGGTCATGATCTTGCGGCTTGTGAGTTTGAGTCCTGTGTTAGGCTCTGTGCTGACAGCTCAGAGCCTGGAGCCTGTTTCAGATTCTGTGTCTCCCTCTCTCTGCCCTTTCCCCAGCTCACACTCTGTCTCTCTCTAAAATAAATAAATAAATAAATAAATAAATAAATAAATAAATAAATAAACAAACAAACAAACAAATAAGAAACCTTCAGAAACATGAAGGTGTTTAAAAGATGGATAGAAGGCGTGGGAAAGCCCCAGGAAGAGCAGCAACCCCAGGACAGGAAGGACATGTGAGGAGAGAAAGAGGTGGATTACAGCCCAGTTAAATGGTAAGGGGCAGATTGGCTGTCCAAAGCCTGGAGCAGCAACCAGGCACAAAGGTCCTTGAGCAGGAGATCACGACACAAATGTCATGGGCTGTGCTCCTGAGAATGGACAACCTCATTAATTAACTTGCAGAAACCAAGGTCTGCTGCTCTAACGTTCACTTGTCTTCTTAGTTTTACCTGCCATCAGCTTCTAACCCCTTCACTACAACCTAAGTTTCAGGTTCAGGCTTTGGGTCCAGATATTTTATTTGTTCTATGTACTTTGGCTCAGGAATAAACACTATAATTTGACCTCCGCCCAGGTCTTGACCCTCTCCCCCTGATTCTGCTCCTGAAGGCTGCCATGTCTGATGTAGAATCCCCATTCCTCTCTTTTTCCTCTGTCAGCCAGGAAACTTTTTTCAGTTCACAGATGTTATGATAGCTTTAGAGAAAATCACACTATCCAGTGGGACTGTACGTTCTCTAATGTGTGCCTGCTTGGGACTCTCTCTCCCTCTCTCTCTTCCCCTCCCCAACTTGTGCTCTCTCTTTCTGTCAAAATAAATAAAAATAAACTTTAAATAAAATAAAATGTACTCCAATAAAGAGATTAAATAATATTCAAAAATGTCATTATAGATCCATTGCAATATCTCCATAGAGACAAAAACTGTTCCTTTTCAACAATTGCAGGTGCTGATTTTTTGTTTTTGTTAGTTATCAGAAAAATTTTTGTTATGTGTATAGAACAGAATTGAACTATATTGATAAGCTGATAAATAAATACAGAGATTTTATCCTGAGAATACATTTCAAACGTGAGATTTGTTTAAATTTTCCATTTCCCTATTGAAGAGTTAAACATGCTTTCAGGTTGCTTTCAACAAATGAGTCACAATATGTAACGTGCACTCATGATTAGTAGAAAACTCTCCTGCAGTAAGACTCATTTCGCTTGCCTAAACAAATTTCCTGTGAGAAGCTAGATACACTATCAAAAACAAGGCATTCAGTGTATGAAAAAAAGGACTTTAGGGTATTAAGCTTAGTGACCTGAATACTATTAGTTCAGTTTAATATTTAATCTATTGTACTTAGAAAATTAAGCAAGAAAATGTATTGTTGGTATTCCATATTTGCCAAGCAGATAAGCAGACTCCTTCGTTACATCACTACACTGCAAAAAATAGGCGTATTCTTCCAGGTAATGTAAACTCGGTTCTTTTTTATTCTTACCAACACATGAATAAGATTTGGGTGCTAGCAAAAGAGAGCAGTTTTTATCTGCAACTCCCATCTTCTGCTCAATCCCCCCCCCTCATTTCCTTAAATTCTAAACATGTTCTATGAAAGAGTGGCTCTAATTGCATCCATTGCTTTTCATCTTCAGCAAGACGTACATGTGTCTCCTAAGTTCTTGCTAAACATCCTTCATAATGTGACAGTCATTTCTTTCCTTCTGCCATGAATTGATTAATGCAATACCCACTATTAACCTGTGCTTCTACGAGCACTTGGTGTGCATAACCTAGTAAACATCAGATAAAAGCCTAACGTACAGCTCATTTGCAACACTGCATTTGGTCCTGGCTGAGAGAATATATTGGAACAGATCCAGTGGTGTGTATAAATCAATTCCGTTCACACCCCTGAAAAGCTGCCTAGTCCTGCCAGCTCGAGCTGTTGGCAGATGGAAGGCTATGTGTGAAAACTTCTGCAGTTGTTTGCACCATTCCTAAAAGAAATAAAGAGAATTATAGCAAAGAATAGTAGAAAACATTTCAGCTTCATGCACTACTGCTCTGGCTAAAACCTTCGTTTTTAACAGGGATGCGTAACAATCTGTAAAACCACAGAGAGAGTTTGGATCTGCCACAGGACTTTAATTTATCTGTTTAATTTGTTTTTGTGATTAACGGGTTACAATTTGCTTACATCTATAGAAAATTCCATAACTATTTGGCATATCTCAGAGACTAAAGTGCATAGTGAGAAGACAGAAAATGTTCTGAAGCAGGCACTGCTATACGTGAGCTTAACTACTTGCCAGTTTGCATGGCACCTCCCATGTATTACCTCTATCAATAGAGAGGAATAGCTGATATCAAATTTTCCTTGGATTACTATGGAGCATTTGTATTTTTGGAAAATCTTTTTCTGTCCTTATTTCTGCAAACACATACTTCTTGATCAAGAACTGAAAAAAAATAAGGTACTATTATAAATTCTAAGATAGCGTGAGTATTGGAGGGAGATAACCCCAAATTCAGAGTTGGCAAATAGATCTAATCTCCCATGCCAACTCTCATCAACTACTTGTGGCTCCCCAGAGCAGCCCACGTATTAGTATTATCGTATCTTACAAAAATTCAGGCAAAAAAAAGCCTTAGTTACTGATGTCTGACAGTAGTATGGGTGGGACCAATGCTGAAGATCTCCTGTCTACTTATATTTAAAAGGATACATCTTCACAGACAAAAATGCAATAAAATACAATGAGGATCAGAGACTAAGAAGAACAGTAAACACAAATTTGAAAATGACATCATATATATTTGTTGGATTTTCTTAGAAAACTGCACAGTAACCTCAGAATTTATATCCTAATTAAGCCCCAGAAATGAAACTCTTTTGCCTTGTTCTAAACGTCTGTGTCATAATTAAACAACTGATACAAAAGTCAACCCCCAAATACTTAATAGTTACCTGCTGATTGAAAAGTGTGGGCACTGCCCAAGAATATTTGATTGACTTGCTCTTGAGAGGAAGGCAACATTAAAGGTTACTTTTTAATCATGGCCTATTATAAAGTCAACCAGATAGGAAATATTGCCATTATTATCTAGAGGTACAAGATCATGTTCCTGGATTCTTAAAGCATAAAGTGACAAAGCAAAGTTAATTTTTAATTAGGATCAAATACTACTCTAATTTTGGAAACAATGGTAAGAAGAATAATTAGCTCAGGAAAATTTAGAGTCCTGACTCAGAAACACCAGGGAAATCTTGGCCAGCCTATTCTAGGCTATAATTCTATTCTCTCTATCCCAGAGACCACCTCTGTATTGGTAAAGATTCTCCAAAGAAACAGAACCAATAGGAAGTGTTTATCAATTGGTTGATAAAGAGATATATTTATATATGATACATGTGCATATATATATATATATATATATAATGTTTATTTTTGAGACAGAGAGACAGAGCATGAACAGGGGAGGGGCAGAGAGAGAGGGAGACACAGAATCTGAAGCAGGCTCCAGGCTCTGAGCTGTCAGCACAGAGCCCGATGCATAACTTGAACTCATGAACCGTGAGATCATGACCTGAACCAGTCAGATGCTCAATCAACTGAGCCACCTAGGCACCCATATGTCTATATATATATAGACTCTCTCTCTCTCTCTCTCTCTCTCTCTCTCTCTCTATATATATATATATATATATATATATATATATATAGACATATATATATGGTTTATTTTAAGGAATTGGCTTATGTGTTTACAAAAGCTGGCAACTCCAAAATCTCCAAGGTGCACCACCACCAGCTGGCTAGAAATTTAGGAAGAACTGATATTGCAGTTAAATTTCAAAGTCTTTCTGCTGCAGAATTCCCTCTTGCTTGGAGGAGGTCAACCTTCTGATCTATTCAGTCCTTCAATTGATTGGATGATGCCCATCACATTAGAAAAGGCAACGAGCTTTACTCAATATCCACCAGTTTAAATGTTGATCTCATCCAAAGCCACCCTTACAGAAATATCGAAATAATTTTTGACCACATAACTGGGCACTGTGGCCCAATCAAGCTGACATAAAATTAGCCATCACAACTACCTACCAGAGAGACACAAGAAACAGCAAAACTACAAAGGTTAATGTATCCCTAATACATGAAGGTAGCATGGAAGCTTGAAACTTAATATCTCCTTTGCTTGAGAATTCAATTAAGTTTGAATAAATTAATAAATTAAGTTTCTCAACTATTTATTGCACATTATGATAGACTGCTTTTCATAAAAATGATCACAACAATATCTTTTACTCCTCACGCTCTTTGGCAACATGACCTTGACATTCCCCCATGAAGGGGAGGGCTATCATTTTCTTCTCTTTGAATGTGAGCTGTCCTTAGTGATTCATTCGTAACCAACAGAATTCAGTGGCAGTGACACTGCATGATTTCTGAAGGCAGGCCAGAAAAAGCTGTGAGCTTCCAGCTTGGTCATCTGAACACTCACCTTCAAGATGAAGGTGCTTTGAGAAGCAAAGGCACATGGAGAGACCAAATAGGAGCTCAAGGTTGCAGTCACAGCTAAACCCATACTTAGTCATCCCAGTTCAGATGCTGGAGACATGAGTGCAAGTTGCCTCTGATTATTTCAGCCCTGAGGCATCCGAGTCAGCCATTGGCATGTTCCCGGTTGACGCCCTGGACAACATGTAGCAAGAGAAGTGTCCCCACTATGCTCTGCCCAAATTCCTAGCCACAGAATACATGAACATAATTAAATGGTTGCTGCTTCATGCTACTGAGTTTGGGGTAGTTTGTTAAACACATAGATAACCAGACCAAGGGCAGTCCCTTGGTCCCTATGTATAAGCAAAATACAAAGAGAGAAATACAAGTAAAATAAAATTAAACGTTATCGACATTCCATCTACAGGAGTTAAAAATATAAAAACATGAGGCAAAAGCCTGCCCTTAAACCACAAAGGCATATTACACTTATTATTAACAAGTGATGTACATAATACCACTATGACAGTAATGTTTTTAAATGTAGTTCTTTCTTTAAAAAGTAAACATAAACGCTGTTTGTTTGATTTTTACAACTCAGATCACTGGCTATGTGCCTTCTTTGTCTTTCTGCCATCCTCTCTTGACATTTTTCTAGAAGTAACTTGCATAGAAGTAACTCCAAAACCTGTCAGAAGCAACGACTACCCACAGTCCCTGTTACAAGAGACGTGGAGGGAGAGAATCAAAGAGGTTTCTTCCTCTTCACTAATGCCAGAGGATGTGGGGGAGCGGGAGGCAATCAGGCAGAATATTTCAATAATTCATTTTTCTATTTCATGTCCTTCATCTTCTAATAGAGTGGATTTTTTTTAAAAATCTGTACAGAGAGCACCTTATATTATAAATCTTGTTTCACTAGGTTGTAAACTCTTAAATGACAGGAAGTCTGTCTTTTTTCTCTCCATGTTTTGAATAGTGTCTTGTATCCTGACCTCTCAAATATTAAATCAGTCAAGCCTTGGAACAAAAAGTATTCAAAAAATTGGGTTTTTTTTTCATAACCTACAGAGTCTTTTTGCTTCCCAGTGGAGGTAATGAAAGGTCTTAATCATATCATAGGTGCCAGCTTTTCATTTTCCTGGTGAGTGCCCTGGTACTAAATCCAAATCAAACCCTCATTGCAGCAAAGTTAAGTTGCTGGGATGACCAGCCTAGCCGGTCATCTCACCATCTTCTCCCATCTCCCGCAGAGTGGAAGATTGCTCCATAAACCATGTGCCTTCATGTTCATCCAATCCTATTGGAAGTGATGAAAGTAACGATCTCACAGTCTTTCCTTTAAGAAGCATTTCATGATCCTCACTCTAGACTTTCAAAGCTTAACGCAGCAATTACACAACTCGACAAAAATTTAAGGGGCCAGTAAATTGCAAACGCAGGGCCAGAACTTATTAAGGTAAATGAAGCAGTCTGGTCACTCTTAGTCATGGAACCAAACACATAGAATGACAGGTCTGCCACGAAGACGGGTAGCTAGTCATTTGACCTTAAGGCACCTTTTCTTATAGCCACATAGGAAGGTGTCTAGTCAGTAGTCTCTTAATGACAAATGAAAAAGAGAGAGAGAAAACACATACTTCTCTTTATCATTTAAAGGAAACAAAGAAGAAATGGGAGTACATGTAAGTAAACAATACCCAAAACAAAAATAGTGGAAAAATAAGATATACCACTTAAATAGCATACAGAAAAGGCAAAAATAAAAACAAATAGATAAGCTAACTGTATGTATGTATTTAAAAAATCAAATTTTAAGTCTCTGAACTAAGATTATGTGTGATATGCAAGATCACTTCAGAAAATGTCCAAATTTGTAATCTTAACACTTAAATGTTATTAAACGTTGCTTCAACATAAAAGTCTTCACATTAAAAGAGTAACTGAATAGGCAGTGTTGTCTAAATGATTTGCAGTGTTCACTTTTTTATTTTTTTATTTTTTTAATTAAAAAAAATTTTTTTCATGTTTATTTTTGAGACAGAGAGAGAGACAGAGCGTGAGCAGGGAAGGGCAGAGAGAGAGGGAGACACAGAATCCAAAGCAGGCTCCAGGCTCCGAACTGCCAGCACAGAGCCCAATGCGGGGCTTGAACCCATGAACCATGAGATCATGACCTGACCCGAAGTCGGACGCTTAACCGACTGAGCCACCCAGGCACCCCTTTTATTTTTTTATTTAAAAAAACTTTTAATGTTTATTGATTTTTGAGAGAGAGAGAGAGAGACCACAAACGGAGTAGCAGTAATGAGAGAGATAGAAAGGCACAGAATCTGAAGCAGGCTCCAGGCTTCAAGCTGTCAGCACAGAGTCCGACTCTGGGCTAGAACTCACAAACCGTGAGATCATGACCTGAACCAAAGTCGAACACTTAACTGACTGAACCACCCAGGCACCCCTGCCAGAGTTCACTTTTAAGATGAAATCAGGATCTTTTGTTCAAAAATTAGGAAAAAGCGTTTTCATTTGTCCAGTTTCTCCCTCAATCTGTCATGATGTCATTTACTCTTATTTTTCATCTTTAAATAAATAGATTATATTAAAATATATATATATAAATTATAGAACTTTATGTATGTATGTATGTATGTATGTCACACACACTTGGGTGTAGGGATTTTTGCATCCTGAGCACAGACCCTTACAGACACCAAATAGCTCACACTGTGATTCCATCCTTCCCCACACCCAGGCCCTGGCCCCCACCTGGGGTGTAAAGTGGCAAAGAATCAATCCCAATAGGATCCAGGCCTTTGGCACATGCTCATTTGTCCTGTTCATTTATAAAACCCAAATGCAAAGATATAATTATTAGTAATTTCAAAATAGTATTCATTGAACAGCAAACTCTAAGCCCAGTGTTCTTCTGAGTATGTGGTTTTGTGTGACTATATCGATTACATTCCAGAAAACCAGCCCTATTTACAGGCAACATTTAGAAAACATAGGGGCGCCTGGGTGGCTCAGTTGGTTGAGCGTCCGGTTTCGGCTCAGGTCATGATGTCACAGTCTGTGAGTTCGAGCCCCGCGGACAGCTCAGAGCCTGGAGCCTGCTTCTGATTCTGTGTCTCCCTCTCTCTCTGCCCCTCCCCTGTTCATGCTCTGCCTCTCTCTGTCTCAAAAATAAATAAAAACATTAAAAAAAAAAAGAAAACATATCTTTAAATTTATGATTTTTAAGGCAGTTTACAATTACGCCTTATTCTTACTATTATGCCTTATTCATGCTAAGAGTATGTTTTCTCATAATTTATGCTTTCTATTTTAATATTTTAGTTTTGCTTAATCTGAATTTGGAAGGATTTTCTCTTCTACAATAAGCTTCTTTAGGACAAAAAGATATAGTGGATTTATAATGGGACGACTTCACTAAGGTGAATCCCACTTCTCTTCCATGAATGCCTCTGCTTATAGTGGACTGCTGAAGAATCACCTGGGAGGTCTGGACAGTAGATGTGAAACAGCAGCCATTTTGGAGCTCATACATACATTGTTGTTTATCTGTGGTTCATGTTGTTGGTATGAGGGTGTGGCCAGCCATGCAGATTAATCAGCCCCTGCAATTGTGTAAGATCAAATCCCTATAACATCTCAAATATACATAATATATAATCACATATACATATATATTATTTTTGTCCACAGAAAACTGCATTTTTACACAGTGGGGTTTCATATATATATGTAAATATGTACATATTTACATATATAAAAATATATATGTAAATATATATTTACATATATAAATATATGCATAAATATAAATATATACATATTTACATATATAAATAAATATGAATAAATACATATATATTTTATATATGTAAATATGTATATATTTACATATATATGAATATATATATTTATATATATATTTACACATACATATATGTATACATGTATATATACACTTCTCTGATAGAATCCTAATGCAAGGAGTTACTAACAAAATAGAAAACATTCTGTGATTTACAAGCAAGATAAATACATTTCCTAGGAAATTTAAAATTTGTTTATAATGCTCAGATGATTTTAGGGGCATCTGGTTGGCTCAGTCAGTTAAGCGCCAGACTTCAGCTCAGGTCATGATCTCACAGTTTGTGGGCTCAAGCCGTGCATCAGGCTCTGTGCTGATAGCTCAGAGCCTGGAGCCTGCTTCAGATTCTGTCTCCCTCTCTCTGCCTCTCCCCCAGTTGCACTGTTTCTGTTTCTTGCTCTCTCTCTCTCAAAAATAAATAAACATGAAAACAATTTTTTAATATAATGCTCAGATGATTTTAAATAAAATTTGGGAAGTGTTCTGTTTCTTATTATTAGGCATTCTTTATTTTTCCAGTCTTTGGGAACATCGTTCTAAGCAACCTATCTTTGTTGGCCCCTGCTAGTTCTGTTCTCCAATTCCACCGCACATGAACTCATTGTGCACTAGCCATACTCAGAATCCTCTCCTGCACATACCCACATCTTTTTGAGCTGGAAACATTATCTCCAGCTATCACAACAAATGCTTTTACAGTACCTTTCTCAAGTGATACATGTATATAATATCTCCAGTTTCAAACTTTATGGGTATGAAGATTTGTCTCTTCTAATATGCATATTCTCCCAATCCAATATTTTGCAAATATTGGATTTTCCAATATTTTGGGTTTTTTGCAAAATTTTTTTTACAAAATTTTCTGATATTTTGGGGTTTTTTTTTTACAAAAAGTCAAGGGAAGAGATTTATGAAACTGTAGGATATTATGAGAAAAATGAGTTAGTCTCAAGAGAGCTGTGTGTTCCAACTATACAAATAGAGTGATCAATAGTAAAAGGGCCTTTCTACATCTGCAAAGGTACTTAAACTTTGTGGGACATTTCTTCCTTTTCATATACTTATTTTCAATTCCTTCATAAATATAGATTAGGCAGCCTTTTATAATATCTTCCAGGAAGGAGCTCATAAATAAGTCTGTTGTGTGATTTTTTCCCCCCAAGAAATATAAAATTCCCAGGTTGATAAATAACAGGCAGATAATCAATGTTAATTTTTTTATACTTATTCCCTAAGTCATTTTCAGTCATTTTGTTTCTGGGACTCCTCTAAAACACTTTAATCAGCTTATGTAAGCACACAAAATTATGTTCCACCTGTCCTCTGAAAGTCCCTCCAAAAATGGATGATGAATATAAACAGAATAGTTGATACATTGGCATTATTATTATTTTTTTTATTTGAGTATAGGTGACACTCAGTGTTACATTAGTATCCGGTGTACAACATAGGGATCCAACATCTCTATAGTTATGCTATGCTCACCACAAGTGTAGCTACCCACCTGTCATCATACAAAACTATAATATATTATTATAGTTATATATATTATATTATATATATAATATATATAACTATATATTATAGTTATAATATATTTATAATATTATAAACTTCATTCTTTGTGCTGTATCTTTTATTCCCATTGAATTTCTGTTTGTTTCTATTTCTTACATTTCAACAAAGTTACAAGTTAACTTTCAAATTACAAAATTTTTTTGCAGATGAGAATCTACTTTCTCAATGTCTTCCTCCAAACTGTCTGCTCCCTAAGTTTCTCTTTGTGTGGAGTCCAGAGTTCTCATACTCTTTACAATAGTCCCTAAAATGTCAGTAAACATGCCTTCCTTTTCTCTTAATTAATATGTAAAATTTGAGTGTGCATGTTTTAATGGTGTAAGGTCTCAATATCGATCTATATATAGAACACGTTTATCTTTTAGGTCCTTTTGGTCCTGTCTCAACTTTCAGCAGTTTCTGCCTATGAGTTTACTATGACCAATTTGGTTCGGGTTGCCAGCTTATTCATATTCTGACACGCTCCACAAATGCACTGATGTAAAAGTAAGAAAAATATATGTGACAAAGATAGGTAAAAATAAACCTCAATGACCAAAAATATGAAATAAACACAGAGGTCCATAACAGGAGGACAGAAAAACACAAACATTCAAACAATAAAAATAATCATATTATTTTACTAAAATACAAGCTTTTACCTTGGGTTCCTTCTAAATCAAAGTGCAAAGTGAAAACAATGCAGTGATTGTAATTTTGCATAGATCTGCATATTACATGCATACCTATACACAGGAGTATATGTATACATATACAGGTTATGAGTGTATACATATACACTCATACATATACACATATATACACTTATATATACATATATGTATACATACATGCATATATGCACTCATATATGTATACATATACAGGTTATGAGTGAAATCAAAGCATTTAATAAATAATTACTTTAAACTCCATGTAGTTATTAATTTACAGAACTGATGCTTTGAATGCATTTTTCAAACATGCAATAAATTCAGAAGCTATTTCTAGTAGCTTCCATCAAAGAAAGTTGAGTGTAGCATCCAAACACATTTTATTGAAAATGGATTCAAAAAACCAAAGGAAGGCTATAATTTCCATGCACTAAATCACGGAGTATATTGGAAAATGTAATGTTTGTCTACCAAATGTCAGGGATGTAAGTATTTTATTCATGGGATTGATGAAAAAAAAATCTTTTATGGATAGTAAATACAAGATCAAAGAGACTGTGCACACTTAAAGCTCATCATTTTTAAGACATTTCCAACTGCATCCTAAATTCAAACTTGTTGCTAACATTTGCCTTCAAGCAATCTGTCAGAGCAATTAATACAAGGAGGGCTTTGTCACTCACCTATTAGTAAACTGAAGCTGGTTAGTTACGCAAAAAATCATAATGGAAGCAATTTTTAATGATGTATCCAGCATGCTTTGGGTTCTACTTCTGTTTAAAAACTGAAGTTGGGGATGCCTGGGTGGTTCAGTCTGTTGGCATCCGCCTCTTGGTTTCGGCTCAGGTCGTGATCTCACAGTTTTGTGGGTTCGAGCCCTGCATCAGGCTCTGTGCTGGCAGCACTTGGGATTCTCCCTCTATCCTTCTCTCTCTGCTTCTCCCCTGCTCATACTGTCTCTGTTTCTCTCAAGATAAATAAATGAACATTAAAAAAATTTAAAACCTGAAGTTGAAATATTTGCATATTATGAAAATTTTATTTTAGGATTTTGAAGAAGAGCTATGATCATCCTGGGGTAGAGTCTCATCGCCGTAATCAGATCCACTGCAAATACATTTTTTTCTGAATATGCAACTTTAAATATTTCATAACACTCAATTATTTCTCAAAATTATAATTATAAATGTCTATTTAAAACATAATCTGTTTCTTAAATGTTTTCTCCAATGTTTATGTGTGGGAGTATTTTCCATGCTACAGTAAGCCACACTTTTCATTTATGTACTCTCATTGCATTTCTAGATCACTGGGCTTTTCTAATTCAACACATGGACTCTGTGCCCCTGAACCGAACACTAAGAAGACAATGCTTGCAAAATTTGCTTTCACTCCATTAAAGTGAGTTTTATGGAAGGCGCTTTCCTGATTATTTGAATCTTGCTCATTCATTTGTTAACGATAATGTATCTTTCCCACATGGTCTCCAGGGCTGCTGGCCCTGACATTGGTAAGTCAGAAAAAGCTGAAAATAAAGTGATCTTTGGGAATTGCCTAAAGGAACACAGACTCATTTTCTAGTGTCCTTTATAAGAAATATGTACATATTCATTAATCTAGCAAAAAGACTTCCTTAAAAATAATTTTAGTCATTTTTAGGCTGTACTGTCCCTTTTATCCCTTGGAAATTATTCATTTATTAATTCTGTTACTTTTTTAAAAACTTATAAGTTGATGGCATGTACAGAGGAGAAAATCTAAAAGGTGCTTTTTAAAATATATAGCATATTGGTGAGGATCTAGCCTATCATTTGAATTTATGTTCTCAACTTATATGTAGCATGTTCAGATAAAATATCTGCTTTTAGGTCACCACCACCACAACAAAAAATAGTAAAGCCAATTCAGAAAAGAACAAAACTATTTTACAATTGCAAAGAAATTTTGAAAGAAATTGTCATTTTCTTATTTTCTTCTTTACTCGATGTTTCCTGGGTACCAAATAATCTTTTGAGTGGCACATCTTCAGCATCTAATAATGTAAGTATGTCTGTTACTCACAACTCCAGAAGAATGAAGGTTGTCATGTAAGGCCACAGTTTTGTACTTGGGGCAAGCTAAAGCAAACTGTGACTGTAGAGGGCAGCTGATAGATGGCAAGTGGGTTAGGGTTAGCTAGTTTTGGTGGATTTCCTGGGAATTGACTAATTTGAATACTTCACCAGCTCCAGGGCTTAGGGGCTGTCCCTAGTCATATAGTACCTGAGCCAGGGTGACTAAAGTGGGGTATAGCGGCCCCCAAGTACGAGAGGTTGGATGTGGACTTAATCAACTGTTCAAGAAGTAGAACTGATTGGTGTCCAGCTAAGGCCTCAAAACTGGGTCAATACAGCATTGTAAGAAAATATATTATAGAGTCACTACCAATTTTCTGAACCATGTCCTGATGATATAATTCAACACCGGTGGAATAAATGTTTTACACTTTACTCTGCATTCCTCTGTATTGTACTAGCTATGAAATAACCTTAACTTTGGGACATTGAGGAAGAAACTTCTGGTCCCCGTGTCCCACAGGATGCCTCCTCATAAGCTTGGCCTCTACCTGTTGGCTTCTGTCATTGCTATGCCCACAGTTAGGACAACTCTTGTTTATTTTGGGGACTGTCAAAGCCTGTCATCTAAAGGCTCTGATGGTGCTACCTCTGACCCTTGACTGCACACTTCGCCCATTAAACCCCATTAAGCCTTAAGTGTTAGAGCACCTTCGATATAGCAGCTGTTGGACAGTAATTTCTACTATCAGTTTTCAATTATCATTCCTTGGGGCATTTCTATTTTATTTTTGAGAGAGAGAGAAGAAGAGTGTGAGCAGGGTAGGGGCAGAGAGAGAGGGAGACACAGAATCTGAAGCAGGCTCCAGGCTCCAGGCTGTCAGCACAGAGCCTGACACAGGGCTCAAACTCACAGACCATGAGATCATTACCTGAACCAATGTCGGATGCTTAACTGACTGAGCCACCCAGGCATACCTCCTGGAACATTTCTAAAAATTATGCTCTGACCCCATCCCCGGCATTAAAATCAAAATCTCTTTGTGGGGTATGGCCTGGGATTTAAATGTGTACACAGTATTGAGACAATTGCACGTAGGTGGCCCTGACAGAAACAGGGCACTTATTGCTCAGCTGGTACAGTCTTGCCCTTCCCTAGGGTTCAAGGTGCATTTTCAGATTTTTTTTCTCTACCTCACTAGAGTAAATAAAGATGGAGAGAGTCAAGGTGGAAGGAGATGGCGTGTGCACATTCCCATCATTTAAGGTGTCATGCTTCAGCTTCTACTCTTATGTGCGTCAGGAGGAAAGGAGGTCAGGAGGGAATTCTTGGAGCTTTCATGCCTGCTTCAGGGAATGCACATTTCCCATGGCTTGCCTCACTTGGTGTCCTGGGGAGCCTGAATGCTAACATCTTCAACCTGAGTTTCTCTTCATCAAGCCAGAATAAAGTTCTTCATAAACAGTCTATCACTGCCTTACCTACCAAGACTTATACCCTACAAGGTTACAAAGGAAGTTTGAGTGTCCCCATCCACCAAGGGACTTCTGGTATTAATTCTCCTAAAAACCAAAACCACTTCCTTTTGTTATCATTATGGTCCCTCAAGTCTTCTATCTTACATTATCTCTTACATTATCCCATTTTTTTCAGACAACAAACTCAACACAGGAACACTTATTAAACCCTTTTTATGTAATGGGCTCTGAAGATACAATGACGATCAAGATAGATGTGGGCCTTGTTAGCAATGTAAAGGGTATTAATCTCGATCGACCAACTCAGGTACCTAAAATTACAAGTTTATTGTTTTGTAATGCAACTGTAGATTTATGCCTAGTTGGTCCAGCATGTAGCTTGCCTTTTCATCTTCTTAACAGGGTCACTTACAGAGCAAAAATGTTTAATTTCAATGCAGACCAATATATTGATTTCCTTTTTTACTGTTCATGCTTTTGGTGTCAGGTCTAAAACCTCTTTGCTTAACCTTAGAACCTGAAGGTTTTCTTCTATGTTTTTTTGGAAAGTCTGACTATTTTACATTTTAATCTCTGTTGCATTTTGAAGTGCTTTTTCTATGATCTGTGAGACTTAATTTAAGATTTGCTTATTTATGTGTGAACCGCCTATCTGACAAAGGACTAATATCTAAGATGTAGAAATAACTCTCAAAGCTTACTAGTAAAAAATCCAAATAGAAAATGAACGAAATACATGAAAAGACACTTCACAGAAAAGGATATAGAGATGGTAAATAAGTGTATAAACATATATTCAAAATCCTAGCGACTAGAGAAATAAAAATTAAGAGTATGATGAGATATCCATACACATCTACATTTTTTTAATTTGACACATACAAATTTAGATAGTTGCATAGAATATAATTTTTATATTGAAAATATCAATATTTTAAAAACTAAATTGTTATCCAAGAAAATATATCAAGTATAATATCAGAACCATTTATCACCCACCATTATCCACTTAAAATATGAGAAAGCTCTTTTTATCACACTTAGAAGTTTAACAGATTTCCATTTTTCCATTTGAATTCATATTTCTATTCTGCTTCCCCTTCAAAAATATATCCTAATGTATTTTATGGCTAAGAGTCTTTTATGGTTAAAACTCTGTGATATTCCCATCCTGTCTTCAATAAAGATACGTATATTTTAAAAAGTATTTAGAATTGACTCCTAATGGGTTCAGAATTCCTTCAGAAGGGGATAAAAATGTTCTAAAATTAGATTGTGGTAATGGTTGCAATATAGTCTAAATATATTAAAAACAATACATTAAATTTTTGTTATGGACTGAATGTTTGTATCCTCCAAAATTCATATGTTCAAATCTAATCCCCAGTCTGATAGCATTTGGAGGAGAGGCCTTAGGGAGGTAATTAGTTCAAGAAGCTGAAGTCCTCAGGAATGGGATTAGTGCCCTCATAAGAAGAGGCAAAAAAGCTAGCTTACTCTCTTTATGTCATGTAAAGGCACAATGAGAAGTCAGCAGTCTACAACTCAGAAAAGCCCAACCATGCTGGCATCCTGAATGCAGACTTGCAGCCTCTAGAACTGTGAGGAGTAAATTTCTGCTCCTTATAAGCCACTCAGTCTATGGCATTTTGTTATAACAGTCCAAATAGATTAAGACAATTGTACACTTTAAACGGTGAATTTTGTGGGAAATAAATTCAATAAAGCTGTTCAGACAAATGTATAGAGCAAGAAAATAAAGAAAATCTTAATCTAGTAAGTGGGAAGAAGATACCAAATTCACAAGTGACAGAGGGAAAACCATGCCTCCTTGGTGCTCCACTCAGGAGAATGATGTCCAATGTGAATAGAAGCCAAAAATAAGGGGAAAATAATAATAGAGCTTCTGCATATTTTAAAGGAGTCCAAGACTCCAAGGCCCAGACAAATAGCTTCTGGAGTTGTAAAAGATCTTAAAGGTTTGGTCATTATCTGCCATTTATTCTGTGAGAAATTATTAGAGGGAGCCAGTTTTAGAGAAGGATATTTTTACAGAATTGTCAAGAGTGCCCTAAGAAGGGTGAAAAAAAAATCAGGTGGACATAGTTGTCAGTGTCTATTTCTTTATTCTGTTTCATTGATCTTTTTGTCTTTCCTTCCACCCATATCACACAGTTTTGATAAGTGTAAATATAGAATAATTTTTAAAATCAGATAGATTGATTCTTTCTACTTTATTCTTCTTTTCAAGTGGTTTTAGCTATCTTATTTTTTGGGGGGGGGCTTTATACAAATATATATCTACATGCCTCTATCTACAAAAAGTCTTAATGGATTTTGACTGGAATTGTGTTAACCCTGTATATCATTTTGGGAAGAAATGACATCTTTAGCAAGGCTCCTAATCCACAAACTCAGTATATTTTTCCATTTATTTCAGATCTTCTTAGATATCCCTCATCAGTATTGTGTGGTATTCATAGTATAGGTCCTATACGTGTTTTGTTAAGTTTACACCAAAGTAATTCATTTCACTGAGAAATTATAAATGGCATTGCATTTTTAATTTTGGTATGCCTTTATAGTTACTATATAGATTTATAACTTTTTAAAAATACATTGACCTTATATCCTGTAATCTTGCTAAATGCATTTACTGTTTTAGGAAACTTTTTTTATAGAATCCTCAGGAGTTTCTACACAGATGATCTATTTTATGTTGCCTGCACATAGGGGGGGTGTTTATTTCTTCCTTTCCCATCTCTATGTCTTCTATAACCTCTTCTTACCTTATTGCCCAGGCTAAGACTTCCAGTACTATGCTCCATGCCAAGGGTAAAGTGAAAATCTTTGCCTTATTCCCTATATTAAGGGGAAATCATTTAGTCTTTCACCATTATGTATGATGTTAGCTGTAGGGTTTTTTGGTAGATGTTTATCAAGTTGAGTCTATTCTCCTTTATTCCTAGTTTCCTGAGAGCTTGTTTTGTTTTGGTTTTGGTTTTATTTTACTTTGTTTTTTCTTATCCATTAATAAGTTTTATTTGAATATGTATAAATATTGATATATTGATATATTTTATTTTTTTATATTTTATATTTTATAATTTATATATTTATTTTTATTACTTTATTTTATTTTTTTCTTTCTAGTAATGGGGAATCTTACAATATTCACAAGTGGGAATATTTATTATTGACACTATTTTTCAGCCTTCTAAAAGTTTATCTTCCAAAAATCTTACTTTTTTATCTTATTGCCTATAGTATCAACCCAGAGTTTCTCATTCCCTTTAAGGTATTTTTTACCCCCAAATAATCCCTATTAATATGCATATATATTGCCTGAAATGACAACCATATGACCCAGTGAATGCCATTAAATACATGACCATGAATTTGTTGATTACCTTATACAGAGCTTGAAGGGACACTAGAAAGGTAAACACTGTGAGGGAAATCTGGGATAACTGTAAAGAAAATAATGAGATATTCTGAGATTTCTAAAGGCCTGGAAAAGAATGATTGAATAAGAGAAAATATAGATGATTTTGAGTATGGCAAGGACTGTTTAGAAACAACCTCAAAGCACAATGATAAACTCGACGTTATTAAATTTTAAAATTCCTGCTTTGCAAAAGACAATATTAAGAGAATGAGAAGACAAGCCACAGATTGAGAGAAAATATTTCCAAAAGACGCATGTGATAAAAGACTATTATTCAAAATATACAAAGAATTCTTAAAACTCAACAATAAGAAAGCAAACAAAGCAATTTAAAAATGGGCCAAAGACTTTAATAAACTCCTCACCAAAGGAGATATAGAGATGGCAAATAAGCATATGAAAATATACTCTATACCATATCAGGGTAATGCAAATTAAAGTAATAATGAGATATTACTACACATTTAACAGAATGGCCCAAGTCCAGACAGTGACAAAACCAAATGCTGACAAAGAAGAACAACAGAAATTCTAATTCATTCCTAGTGGGAATGCAAAATGGCACAGCCACTTTGGAAAACAGTTTGGAGGTTTCTTACAGAACTAAACATACTCCACCATATGATCCAGCAAATCACACTTCTTGGTATTTACTGAACACACAAATGGGTACGCAGATGTTTACAGCAGTTGTATTCATAATTGACAAAACTTGGGAGCAACCAAGATGCCCTTGAGTACGTGAAAGAAAAAAAAATATGGTACATTGAAATAGTAGAATAGTACTAAAAGGAAATGAGCTATCAAACCATGAAAAGCCATGAAGGAACTTTAAATGTATGTTATCAAGTAAAAGACAATCCAAAAATCTACATACTGTATGCTTCCAACTGTATGACATTCTGGAAAAGGCAGAACTATGAAGACAGTAAAAAGACCAGTGATTGTCAGAGGTTGGAGATGAGAAGGAATGGAGGAAGACAGAGCACAGAGGATTTGCAGGCAGTGAAAATATTCTGTATGATATCATAATGATGGATACATGTCATTATACATTTATCAAAACCCACTGAGGCTATGCATGTGTGGGTACAGAGAGTGTATGGGAAATCTCTGTACCTTCCCCTTAATTTTGTTGTGAACCTTCAAGTGCTCTAAAAAATAGTATTGTTTTTGAAAAAGAAGAATGAGAAGAGAGAGAAGGTGTGTTGAATGAAGAAGTCAACTGAGGGAAGCAAATGTGCCACTCAATTGCTCTCTGGTTTGCCTGACCCATCTGAGTTCACTTATTCCTTGTGTACTTCTAGATTGTATGCTTACAAGGGCAAGGGACTTTGATATATATTAATATTTATTTATTTGCATTTAAGATATTTAGGCCCTTATTTTTATTCATATGTATCACTTCAGTTATTATTTATTGATTATATTTTTGTGTGTCATTCTCCATGCTAAGTATATTTTTCCTTTTTAATATTTCACAATCCAAAATGAAATCTTACACTTGATCTTAGCCAAAAAGCCAAGAAGTAATCAAGATGAATTTTTAAAATTCCTAGACAGCCACACAGCATGTTAAAGAAAAGGTGTTTTCATGACCGAAACCTGGGCATAAGTAGGTATATAAGTAACAGTGAGTAGAGTCTATTAAATGTTTTAATTCTGACTCATTTGGCAGTACTCTAAAACTCAGCCCAAATATCCTGGAGAGTAATGCATGCTAATGAAACCAAAGAGGCGGAGACTGAATGAAAATAACAGCTATAAATACAGGATGCTTGTGATTAAACATGCTGAGGTGTGTTAGGAAGATTTAAGTTCCACTAATTATCAGGAGTTTGGACCAAGTGAAATATCTGTTCAGTTATGGCTTAACTCAGAGAGTCAAGCCTTCATTGCTATTATTATTATTATTATCATTATTATTATCATTATTATTACTGTTTAAAGTTCAATAACTTTAAAAATAGATATGTTTGGCCTCTAATAATTTATTCAGTTTCTTGTTTAATAAACTTCCATTCGTTTCTTGATTTAATTAAAGAAAATAACACCTGGAATTAATCTGATGCTCAGTAAAAGGCTGGACAGTTGGGGAAAATGGGACACAGCTTTTATCCTCTGCATGCCATAGGAATAATTTGGGGTATGGAAGGTAGTTTAGAAGAAAGGAATCAAGGAGAGAAGAGAATAAGGAAGAATAAGAAGCACATGAGGTGAGCCCTGCCCAGAGAGAAAGATCCAGGGATGAAAACCACAGTAAAAGTGTAACTGAAAGTCACTCTGAGAGACACAGAGGCCATCAAACAGAGATTTCTTCAAGGAATTAGCTATGTGGCACATAGCAAACATCTCAGACTGAAGCCTCCCATAGACTCCCAGTGCTCCAGTAAAATCAACCATAATCACTGATGCTCTGTGTAAGTAGAAATGTGCATATGTGGGTGAAATTATGAAGGCAGATTACCACATCTGAATAAATGCATGAAAGAGAAGAAAACACTTGGGGAGTATAATAGAAGCAGGAGTACGATGGCAGAGGAATCGAAAAGAATAACTATCCTCTGGGAATGCACAGAATTCTTGGAGAAGGCTATGAATTCCGACAAGCTCCAGAAATACGAGTTTAAAAAGCAGTTTTATCTAGATCTCAAGGGGCAGGGATGCTGTAGCTGCCATCTCTGTTATATTATCATGTTTAAAGAAAAAATCTTTTGATTGGAAGGATATAGTTTTTAGTAGCAATAAAAATGTAAGAACAGGAAAGTCGCAGAGGAATATGTCAACAGTGCTCATCCAGACACTCTGCAGAGAAGAGAATGTCTTGCTATGGACCAAACAACTCAGTTCCTGATGCCCTTGGTGGAGGCAGATGCATTAAATTGTTATAAACAGATGTCATTAAGTAAATCTTATCACTAAATATCCTTTTTGTTTTATTTCATGGTTAGCAATTAATACTCTGACTAAAATTTGTCTTCTTCACTTACTACATTGATTGTTATGATACTTGGTAAAAATTGATAAAGTGATAAAATTTATACAGCATTTCTACAGCTTAGCCAATGGGAGCTTATCAGTGAAAATAGATGTATCTAAAGACTGAAAGATCAGATTTACTGGCATGCTAAATAAAGGCCAGATACCAGACCGTAGCAAATGAACCTCTTCGTATATAAACTGTAAAACCTCTTAGAAAACAAACCAAGTTAGTCTCTACCAATGATAACCAATTGTTCTCAACATGGAACTTTTTTACTTCAATACTTTTACAACCCACAGAAGTTCGCTCAATCCACTATATATAGATTATAGCTTAGACAAGTTAATAAAATATAAGGTACATAATACAACTACATACATATATAACATGTAGAGGGGAACATACTTCTCCTATTTCATATAATTTCTGTGTTTTATAAAGACCTGATGAGCCCGTTGAATTGGTAGCCATTATTATTTCACTGTGTTTGTAAATAATAATGTAATAAGAACTATTTAGAATATGTTTATTCATGTTCCTTCCTCCTCTTATTGTCTCTAGTTGTCAAATTAAGAATTACTTTTTGAGCAGAGTATTTGATTCTTGATACACTCTATCATTTTAAGACACCCCCTTTATTTAAATGCTGACCAAGTTTTTGTGAAAAATTAGCTGTTAGTGGTACCTTGACTCTTTCTTTAAGTCAGGCAGACTTTACACACTGGTGAATCTCTTAAGGAGCAGTTGGATAAAAACAGAAGAGGAATGGCATATATTTTGCAAAATGAATAACAACAGTAGAGGGTTCATAGATGAGAAGCGCACAATGAATCAATATAATGAAGATCTCAATGAGACTAAAAGGCAGGTATATTAAAAATAAGTGAAGGAAAAAATAAGATATATTGATAGTTACAATTAATATTTATAGTTTAAGATTCCAGAGAAATTATAATTAAAAGTAAGGGAAATATCAAGAGTCAATTTGTTATTTCAACCAAGGTAGAGATTGATAGCTGATATTATAAAGGAAGAATCTCAGAGAAGGATGAATCTCAGAGGAGGAAGACTGGAAGGAGATCCAAACACAATGTCAATTCCACCTGCAGGCCCAGGGTATGAGTAGTGCTGGAGAATATGGAAGGAGCAGTGAAGGGTTCAAAGAATCCAGGCTCTGAATAAGGGTTCGTTTGCATTTGACTGCCATTTTTTCAACAGAAACTTCAGGTAATTGTCCCTATCTATTGAAGTTGGATATATTAATTTTGTATTGAATTGTTAAAGGATTGATAACATAAAATATGCCAAGCAAGTAGCACAATGCTTGTCACAGGATAAATGGCCAATATGTAATAAGCAGTATTATACATTAGATATCTTAACTTTCATTAAAGATCTATGACGGCTGTACTTTGGAATTTTTTCATTAAGGAAGAAAGTAAAAGGCAGCATTTTACAAACAGTATAAGAAATAGGGGGGTTGATTTAACCAAGAGTAGTGGTTCTGGAGTACCTAGTTTAAATAATCTAGTCCATGGGGAAGAATTGGTGATCAGTATTATATTGAATATTCCAGAAAAACATGCCTCTTGCAACTTTTATTTTGATTTCTAGACAAATATAAGAGGACTGAGAGACAGAGGGATTAACAAACTCAGGACCTGGATATACTAATCTATTTCTATCTTAAAAAATGCCTGGACTAAAGGCTGTCCAATTAGTCTCAGATCTTCCTCAGCCTCTGTGGGACTCTCCTCTTTTGATTATCTCTCAAGTTGTTCAGGTTGGTCGATGCTCTTTTCACACTCTATACACCATCATAACTTCAACGACCCACTGTGTTCACGAGAACCTCTGAGAAGCAGATGCCAGCAACATGGGATTAAACAAGCAAGGATTTTATTAAGGGAAATGCTGAATGAGGGTGGGGGATGTAGAGAGGGGAAATGAGGAACCAGAGAAGGCCAGGAGAAAGGTGGAGTGGAAGCTTCCTAGACTGACATGCCATGTAAGAAATGTCTGCCAAAGCCTGTAGGGACTTTAGCAAACGCTGGGGGACAAGGCTCTCCCAAGAATGGGTCTACCATCTTTGTCTCTCTGCTCAATCATTGGCACAGTGGTGGTGGGTGTGGCCTCAGCCTGGGCAAGGGAGTTCAAAGCTCAGCTGTTGGCACCCTTCTGGTGGTCAACAGGTGTGTTTTCAAGGCCTCTACACTAACTGAACATTCTTAACTCCCCATGTCAGTCCCCAATAGAGACCTCATTCCCAAGTTCTGGGTTAATTTAACTGTCTACTTTATATTTCTCAATGAATATCCCACAGGATCCTTCAATCCAATGAGTCCCAAGCTGGAATCACCAACTTTCCCTGTCTCCTTTTCTAGTGCTCCTACCTCAATCTATTATCTAGTCCCCTATGTTTAAAAGCAGCAAAATCTATCCAGTTAACCCAAACAGGAGTTAAGCCCCAAATCTAAAGTTCTCAAATATTTCCCCCCTTTTATACCCATCAATATTTTCCAGCAAGATCCTTAGCCTAAGTCTGTCCCTCTCCATCATCATTACCTTAGATTATTGCAAGAGACTAGCATCTTTGACTCTAACTGTTGCAATAGGCTCTTGACTTCTGTACTTGCCTCCAGAGAATGGAAATTTCAGGGTATAGTTTGATATAGTATGTGAAATTATTACATTATTTTGTTTTTTTAAAAAAATATTTTTATATTTTAAAGATGTATGCAACAGTATCTATGAATGAAATCATAAGAAGCCTGGGATTTGCAGCAAAATAATCCAATGGGTGTATGTAATTAGTTAGAGGTAGGGAAGGCAATGAATTGAAAATAGTTTAAATTGAGGGATAGCCAGATGGAAGTATATTATTATACTATTATCTGTTTTATGTGTTTTACATTTTTCCACAACAAGAAGTATTTTAAGGACTGTTGGAAATAGAACTAATAACATGGCAGAGAAATAAGAGAGGAAGCGCTTAATACAAAGAAATTGATAGGTGTCTAGTGCAAAGAGATGGTGAAATATATATGTATGATTTATAAGGCTAACAAGGTGAAAATATCAAATTTTATAAAAAGTAAACACTAAAGGAAACAAAATAAATACAACTTAGATATCCGTGTATATGCATGTGCACATACATGCATGTGCTGTGTGACAATAAAGGTGGGAAGGTAGTGAAGAAGATCCAAATATGTCAACAAAAGAAAAAAAAAACTAAATGCAAGATATTAGCTTTGGAGACCTGCAGAACATTTTTTGACTGCAAGAAAATAATGCCCTGATCTGTAGCCAGTCCCATACCTCACCAAATAAGATGTTCCAGAGCACACATCTGTAAAAATGAGATAAAACCTAGAAATTATTCTCCTTCTGAAAGCAGTGGCATATGGCAATTTTCAAAATTGGCGCCTCAGATGTTCCTGTAGCATTCAAGAATCTTTAAGATTTTGGAGCACTTATTCAGTGCACATAATTGAAGGTGATATTTACTGATAGATTTTCACTGAGACTGTAGAGAGACAGTTAAAGGTACCGTCTCTACCCATCCCCCAGGCCCCTGCCCTAACTTGTGCTGCCTTGGAGAACACAACGATATTAAAGGAGTCATTCTTTACCTCTGATTATTGATTTCATCTAATTTTCATACTGTCACTCATGATAGATACAGTTAATTTTTGCTGTTCTTTATGTATATTGGATATTGTCATTTATACCATTAATCACATGCATAATTGTCATAAGAACAGAAATGCCTTTTCTTAGACATTTCATTCTAAAATATAATTATCTAGACATCCTGCTGTTAATGGCATTGAATCCTAATTACTTTAAAATGAAGTCATTTTTCATAAACTTAGAGCCTGCACCACACGTGTTTACAGTAAGTAGATGGGACAATATTATAAAATTTATTATCTAAGGTAGGGCTCATTTTCTAGAAGTTGATTTAACTGCTCAGCTTTCTACCACTGCTTTTTTTTTGGCCAATGTCATTAGCATATGATAAAGTTTACCAGGTCATTTTTAGTCTAAACAATGATGGTAAAAATTATACCTCACTGAAAGGTGACATTCATAACTGCTTTACAAACAACATGGTTAATGACAAACTCCCTCATGACACAAACTGGGCCACTAGTAAAATGACACCCTCCATTATGATTATTTTTCTGGATTTAATGAAAGATAAATTATGTCAGAGAAGTGCACCAACAAATTGTTTCTCCAATAATTTGTGATCTAAAGATAAGAGTCATAACCTAATAATTACACATTATATTTCCATGGTGCCATATACTTTTCAGAGAATTTTCACCTCCATTTGTCATATGTGACCTTATATATTTTATTTATATGGCATTTATCTATTTAAAGTTCTGTTCACATGACCAACTCCTGCAAAACCTTCACGCATTCCTTATTAATTACTGATGAACTTAGTACTCACAAATGTCTGTTTGCCTAATCATTCAAGAATTAAGAAAAAATATGCATATAAACTGTCCAAAAATAAAATGCATTTAAACTAAAAAAAAAAAATATCTATCCTTCCAGTTTGTTTTTCTATCTCTCTTACCATTTTTTAAATTTATTTACTTATTTTGAGAGAGAGAGAGAGAGAACACAAGCAGGGGAGGGGCAGAAAGAGGGAGAGAGAGAGAATCCCAAGCAGGTCCATACCATCAGCACAGAGCCTAATGCAGGGCATGAACCCGGGAACCATGAGATCATGACCTGAGCCAAAACCAAGAGTCAGATGCTTAACCAACTGAGCCACCCAGGTGCCCCACTATCTCCCTTACCATTTATCAACAGTTGCGTTTATGCAATCCTTTCACCACAAAGAAGAATTCACTTTTTTCCCTTTCAAGTCTTAGTCACTTGTATATTGGAATCTTGTATTAATTTTTTAAGAGCACTTCTTTTTTTATTTAAAAAAATTTTTTTTAATGTTTATTATTTTTGAGAGAGAGAAAGAGACAGAGAGGAAGCAGGGAAGGGGCAGAGAGAGAGGGAGACACAGAACCTGAAGCAGGCTCCAGGCTCTGAGCAGTCAGCACAGAGCCTGACGTGGGGCCTGAACTCACAGACCACAAGATCATGACCTGAGCTATAGTCGGCCACCCAATTTACTGAGCCACCCAGATGCCCCAATTTAAAGAGCACTTCTTAAGGCAATATTCCAAATAATTTCTGTACCTTCTTCATGTTCTATCTCTTGTCAATTCCATCAGTACCATATTCAAGTGTATCAATTTGTGTAAAGCTACTCTGATATTTCTTTGTAAAATGTTTTGCTAGTTTACCATCTTAATAATCTCCATTCCATTAACATTCATACATGATTTCACTGCATTACATTTTTTCATTTCCACACATCTGTTTTGGGGACATGGAAAAGTAGACAGTCTCACAATTTTGTAGAAGGAAATTGCTACAAACACTCTAGAACACTCTTGGTCAACATATGTTAAGATATTTTTGACTTACTAACCTCAAAGAGGTAACTCATTATGCAAAGATGTAAGCTTCAAAAGATTTATCACATCATTATATTTTTGGAACATTAAACATTTTATAATCTGGAAGTGGCTATATAACATAAGCTATTACCAATGAACAGTGATACAGTTGGTAGATACAGGTTGTATATAATGCGCGCGCGCACACACACACACACACACACACACACACACACACACAGAGTGGAATATTATCTAGCCATAAAAAATAATGAAATCTTGCCATTTGCAATGATGTGGATAGAGCTAGAGAGTATAATGCTAAGTGAAATAAGTCAGTCAAAGAAAAGACAAATATATGATTTCACTCATTTGTGAAAATTAAGAAATAAATGAGCAAAGGAAAAAGAGAGAGACAGAGAGACAGAGACAAACCAAGAAATGGACTCTTACCTAGAGAGAACAAACTGGTGGTTACCAGAGAAGAGGTGAGAGGGAGGATAGGTGAAATATGTGATGGGGATTAAGAGTACACTTATGATGATGAGCACTGAGTAATGTATAGAACTGTTTAATCACTATGTTATACACCTGGAACTAATATAACACTGTATGTTAATTATACTAGAATTAAAATTAAAACTTAAAAAAAAAAAAGAGCATGTGCCAGTCTGCCATGTGAGTGCCTGGGTTCAAAGTGTCTCTCTGCTATAAGCCAACAGTGTGACAGGTGTGGTAATGAAACTCTAAATCTCCATTTATCATGGGCAGAGCAACTTCTCCACAGAGTTGTTGAGAGAATCCAAATATAAATAAAACTTGTTAACACCTTATCTGGTATATAATAAGTGTTTAGTGTATGTTAGCTACTAAAATTACTTTTTTGTTTTTGTTTTGTTTTGTTTTCCAGTTTTATTGAGATATAATTGACATACATCACTGTGTAAGTTTAAAGCGTACAGGATAATGGTTTGACTTACATCTATTCTGAAATGATTACCATAATAAGTTTAGTTAGCATGTATCATCATATATATATATATATATATATATATATATATATATATATATATATAAAATGAAAAGAGAAAACAAAAAAAGAAAAAATTCCTGTGACACACTCTTAGGATTGTTGCAAATAATAGGATTTCCTCATTTTTTATGGCTAAAAAATATTCTAGTGTGTGTGTGTGTGTATGTGTGTGTGTCAATTTTTTAACATGAATGCATTCATTCATAGACACTGGTCGTTTCCATGTCTTGGCTATTGTAAATAATGCTGATACGAACACGCGAGTCAGAAATCTCTTCAAGTTAATGTTTTCACCTCCTTTGGATATATTCCAAGTGGAATTGCTGGGTCAGATGGTTTCTACTTTTAATTTTTTGAGGCTCTTCTATATTGTTTTCCATAATGGGTGAACCAGTTAACAATCCCAGCAACAGTGCACAAGAGTTTCCTTTTCTTCACATCCAAGCCAACATTTACTGTTGCTTGTCTTTTTGATGATGGCCATTCTAACAAGTATAGGATGATATCTCATTGTGTTTTGATTTTCATTTCCCTAATGACTAGCAATGTTGGGCATCTTTTCATGCACCTACGTCATTATTTTTAATAGAGAAAAACTGAAAACCCCACACATATCCTACACTATGTAAAAACTGAAAAAGTAAATTATGCTATGGCCACACAGTGAATATGATGAAACTTTCTAAAGCAATGTGGCTCCATTTTTTTTATCATTGCTCTTATCGTGTCTTATTGTTATCCTTGTTTCTTCCACTGCTCCCACCAATACATCAAGGTTTCTATGTGATCTCAGCTTTCATGGCTTTTAAAGTATAGGGCAGCTGAAAAGATTTGAGTCAAGTAGACTTCAGGTTCCCCACTACCATATTTACTTAGGCAGATAACAATGTCTCTCCATACTTATGTCCTACCAAGTCAGAGAACTAGATAAAATATCACTGGTTCAGCCTCTGTTTGATAAATATTTCAAGTCAGATGCACTTGTTTGAGAATTTATTTTATATAGATAAAGGTGTCACAAAATTAATCTATATCTATTTTCTAATACCTGTTGGCCCTAAAATGGATATTATTAAATTCATTTTTATTACCCCTCCGCTGATACCTCATCACTGGGGAATAGTAGGTGTTTGCAGGACTAAGACACACAGACATATGGGATTTTGTGGGGCTGAACACATCAGATTTCACAGTTTATGGGCTTTAGACTCATAGAGCCTATATGTTCAGTTTCCCAGCCCAGCATGGTCTTTAATGAAGCTATTTAAAGTTATGCACATAAAGAGTTTTATTTTTATTGAAAGAAATACTTATGAGGAAAAGCTAGAGTAGAAAAGAGGGATACAAAATTAAAATGCAGGTTGAGCCTAACTATATAGATAATATGCCCAGATGGAAAGATGTGTGCTAATATAAATTTCCTCCCACAGAGGAGAATCTTGCCCTGAGGATTGAAATATTTGGAGAGTTTCTTCAAGCTATCCAAGCCACCACTATCTACAAATGAAAGATTAATATCAATTTCTTTTAAGGACTACATTTCTTTCATCCCTCTTCTATACATGTGTGCGCGCGCACACACACACACACACACACACCCACACACATACACAAATACACAAGCATATGTTTTGAGACTCACTAGTTGGCTAGAATCATTTATGAGAAAGTCTTTAAACATGTAAACTGTTAGATGCAAAAAAAAATATGATAGAGAATAATTGTACAGAAATCCTGAATGTTAACACTGGTTAGTAAGATATGAGTAACTTTTAAAATAAGCTTTATTGTACATGTTTTCTGTAATAAATGTGTAATTTTAGAACCAGAAAAAAGTAAGTATTTATGTATTATCTTTTAAACTTACTTTAGGCAGAGCCCTTGTGTTTCAAAACAAATCTGGCAGAATCTGTTATCTGCTCTCAATTTCTCCCATTACAAAATCTAATTAATATTAAAATACAAAAGAACTGATCTTTATGATATTCTGCACTGGTGTTACATATACTTCCTCTTCCTCCTGGAATTCATTAAAACTGGCCACTAAGTCAGCCAAGACACTTCATAAGACATGAACACACTTATCACCAGAGGGAAAATCTGCTCTGCCTGTAAAAGATGTCGCAGTAGTAATACTTAATGACTGTTAAATATCTACCAAACACACTCTTCTCATATGTATATAAATGGAAACCTTACAACCTCAGAAGTAGATACTCTTTTTGTTTCTTTGTGAGGAAAAAAACGGAGACCCAGGGAGATTAAATAACCTGCCGAAATTCACCTCTAATGGTAGAGCCCAGAATTGTGGCCACAAGGATCACTTCTAGAATTCACTCTATTAACCTCATACTTCAATAAATAATCCATAGTTCAGCTGGCACCAGAAACTCCATGACCTATTTTCACTTGATTTCTAACTATGTCTAAAACTCCTCTCTAAACGCAGTTGCTGGCACATCACAAGATCTCATTAAAGAAATATGGAATATTTTTAATATAATTATATTATTAAATTTTTCATCATTTCACTTCTTATTCTTTTTAATTTCCTTTGTCTGTAAAGAATTCTTAGATGTCCATCTTTCCTTCTATATACCTTTTGCATTTTTCTTTTCAGTTTGGGGGGAATCCATAATAGACTGAATTTATTAATGTTTTCATTAAATAGAATAAGATCTCTTAACCTCCTTTCTTTTATTATTTCTAGGATTATCTTCTGAATAAATGACCATGTACTTAACAGGCACCAATACTGCAGCAGTCTAAAATCTAGAAGGAGAATACTTAGGTGATCTTATCATTCACAAGCTTATAGATGCATAATGTTGGCTAGAATCTGCAACTAACTCAACAGAAGGCTTGTGCATCACTCTGGAAAAATTATGTGAATTTCAATTTCTTAATAAATTCCTTAATATTACTCATTTTTTACATAATAACTGCTTTTTAGCATCCCCATATTATTTGTCACTCATCCAGCTATGTTTCCTTAGTACTTCATTCATTTATTCAACTCATATGCATTTATTATCTAGCATGTGTTAAACATTGTGCTAGGCTCTGGAATTTAGGAATTATAAACACAGCTCTAGCCTTCAAATATTATAGCTATTAGAGGATATAAACAAAAAAATCAATTACAACTTAGGAGAGTCTTTTATGGAAATAAAGAAAAGAATACCTGATGGTCTTTGAGAGTGGGAGGAGGAGTGGTTAGAAAGGTATCACAGAGTGTTTCCTCAAAAAACCACATAAGAGCCTGCTTGAAAATTCTGGAATTAGCTAAAGACAAATGTGGATGTGGATGTGAGAGCATAGACTTGTGTGTGTATACATGCATCTATGGGTGTGTGTGTGTGTGTGTGTGTGTGTGTGTGTGTGTGTATGCTCATATTGTAGGTGAAAAAGCAGAAAAATTGGAGAGATAAGAAGAATTCCCAAAAGGATACAAAATAGCTTGGTATAGAAGTTATTATACAGCATCACTGTCTGTACCTGCACTTGAAATAGCTCAATATGAACACTGCAAAGGACAAAGTCAAAATGCTTTTAGAGATCAAATACCTTCATTCTTTTGCTTACACATTAATCCACTCTACAAATATGTGGCTGACACCTGCAATACTAACACCAAACCCCACATTCTAATGAATAATAAGCAAAAACTATATGTAAGGTAGAAGACTCTGTATATTCAAATGCACTTCAATTTTGTACAGAAGACATGGGAAGTCACTGGAGGGTTTTAAGCAAGGAATTGTGTGAGCCGATGTTCATTTAGCAAGGCCACTCAAGCATTATTCTGGATTGGACTGTAGGTAGGGCCAGTTAGTAGGTAGCTGCATCATTAGAGGCATAAGTATCTGAACCAAGGCATAGAGTAGAAATAGAGAACAATGGGTGAGGAAGCATGCCAGGTCCCTGGCATGAAATTTTAGGTGAGTAATAGCAGGAATAAGGCAGGAAATATGGAAGAACTGGTTGGGGGAAATGGGTGGGGATGAGGAATTTAATTTTGGACATATGGAGTGTGAGGTGCCTGTAAAACCTTCCAGTTGAATGCAATTGTCTGAATAACAGGTCTGGACTGATAATATAAATTTATGCTTCCTTGTTACGGCACAACCGATAAAGACATGGGATTGTATGTAATTATCAAAGAAGAATATGCAGAGTACAAAGAAAACAAGGGCTCAGGCAAATCTCAAAGTCAATACCATTGGTTTCTAATTAGGTGGGCATATCAGAAATATCTGGGCTACATTTATAAAGTAAAGATTCCTGAGGTAACTTCAGACCATTTAATGAGCATCTCTGGAGTTCATAGTTAGAATATGGTTTTATTTTTTAAAGCTACATATGATCTATGTGAGTTGATAATTTCTTTTTTAAATAATTAAGAGATAAACACCCAGAGAGGATCCCCAAAAGATGAGAAAAAGGAATAAAACAAGAGAAAGTCTTATACATCATTTAGATACAATTAATTGTATATGTATCTTCCTCCCCATATAGAGTAGGTGTTTTTTGAGGGCAATATGCTCATCTGTGGCAAGTACTCAGGGACACATGTTGCACATGTTGAAGCAGTTAGTAAATATGTCTGTGTATATTCCTTTTCCACATTTAACTGCCTATAAACTCTTCGTTATTGGAGACTTACTAAACCTGAGCTATTTGTTTCCTTGACTAAGAGATAACTCCATCCCCCAACCAAGCAGTCTTAAAGAAAGAAACTCTAAGACTTGACAAATGCATTCATTAAACTTAACAGGACTCATAATATTTTAAAAGAATCCTTTATTTGCATTTTCAAATAGGAAATATATCTCAAATTATTTTTCTTAGATCACAAATAAATCTTGGAAATTAAGCTACCTCTATGTGACTAATGCAACAAACACCCTTGGGTATTCCTGGCATCTAAACAATGTAATTTTAATTGGTTCAATTATACCTTGTTTTATAGATTGATATTTAAGCCCTGTAAATGTATCTTACCATGAATGTTTTCCATCAAAACCCACTCATGACCTTGGAGAAAGTAGGCAGTGCATGGTCACCTATGGAACTCTCTGCATAGTTGGAATTCCTTCTTTGTCCCTCAATCCATCTTCAAAGCTGTTGTGTGAGCAGCCACATTACAATAAGCTCCCTTTCAACTGGATGCAATTGTTTGGTCCAGGGGTGGACATTTCCTCCAAATAGAGCCAACGACTCTCTTCTATAAAACTTTTGAATACAGAACCAAGAGAAAACACAATCTCTTTCTATTGTGTAGAAATGAGACAGAAAATCTCAGGAAATACAGCAGTCATATTCTTCATAAGAAGTAAGCCAGCCTTCAGTAAGAGAGAACATGGAAGGAAATAGAGGAAGTAGAGTCTAGATATAAATAGAAAAATCATCCATCTCCAAGCCCTAGGTCTATTAGTTCCAAAGTCCTAGACATATCCCTTCCCTTCCCATACCTTTATTGGTCAACTTTTCTCTTAGATTATCTGATATATCATCATCCTTTCAATAACCTCATTCTTTTGCTTAAACTAGTTCAAGCTGAGTGTCTATGATTTACTCTGAAACAGTCCCAATTGATCTACTTTTTAAAAAAATTACTGCTGTGTCTAATGTGTATCAATGTGAATGCGTTCTGGTAAATTTCTGTCCTGTGTTTTTTGTGTGGTTTCCATTGTGTACTAGAAAAAAATGGCATGTGAACATATTTTCCCAGAGTGTGGTGTTATTTCTTTCATAATGACCACTATATACAGTTTGAGTTAGTTCCTTGGATAGCATACAAAAAGCCATTAGAAGGCCCCTGGAAGATGGATTCCTATCACATAAATGTGACATTGAGGCTGTTTTAAAATACTATCATTTTGCATTCCTTTTATGACTGTTGTTTCACTTATTTATTGATTACACCAGCTGTAGCTTCAAATCTGAGTCCCTGGATTCTTGGTCTCCACACATTTCAGTCAATTTCTGTTTATAGCACCATTTAATCGGTGTTATGTAGCATTTTGGGCTAAGGCTTTTAATTAAAAGAGCATCTTTATGACACTGGAATTTGAAATTAGGAAAATTTAACTGTGGTGTTTTATTATATAACTTATTTTCTTTCATAGTGTCTTAATTTGATGGTCTGATCGACTTGAATTTCTACTTAAACAGCCTATAAATAGAAACATGGAAATAATTAGATATTTTTAAAAGAAAATTATTTTGACAAATATCTTAAAACTCAAAAAGGAAGATACGTTTTCCTAATTACAGATATTATCCCATAAAACCAGAAAAATGGGAATGTGTGACAGTATCTTATTAAAAGTTAAATAATTGCCTTGTTTTTAGCATACATTTTATTATTAAAAACCTTAAAATAAAATTATCCCTTTTAGATTTTCATGCACTTCACAACTTTTTAATATTTTACAGCCTATTTACTCTCCCACTATAATTTTTGAAACTTGAATTTTTAATAATACCCATGATATTTCTTCTATAACTTGAATTGTTTTGTACATTTTTTTCTAAGTGAAGAGATTCATTAAGCCAAGATTCGGCATGGAGCTGAATAGATGCCACAAAGAGAAGGGAAATTTGAATCAACAGGATTGAAATTTGATATTTAATAGTGTCCCATTTTAAGTATTAGTTTCTTTTTTTTTTTTTTGGTGTTTATTTATTTATTTGGAGATACAGAGAGTGGAGGAGAGGCAGATAGAGAAGGAAAGAGAGAATCCCAACCAGCGTCCACTCTCAGCACAGAGCCTGAAGGCAGGGTTCGATCTCACGAACTGTGAGATCATGACCTGAGCCAAAATCAAGAATCGGATGCTTAACCAAATGAGCCCCCCAGGTGTCCCTTAAGTGTTAGTTTCTGACTTAAAAGTTCCTCAAGCAAGTCTTCGGCCAATGGAAAACTCAACCAAAGACTTTCTTCCTATTACACCAATGAAATTGAGGTTACACATCATGAATCCTTTGTGTTTCCAGATCTAACTCTATAAACAGAAACAGTGCTGGGTCTTTATTACTGCTTACCTCCCTTCTATCTCAAAATGTAAAATATATTATTTGTTATGTAACACCTGTCTCCCATCTTTTTCCTCAATTTCATTGTCTTCTATCTTCCCAGATACCACACCTCCCTAATCAGGATCTTCAACTTTTCTTTCTATTGGCGCTTTGACAGCAGCTTTTAAGCATTTCCTATTTTTCTTATTTCTCCATTATCTATATATATTTTTATTTTTCTAATAAATTTCATTGAGATAGAGTAAAATGCACTCATTTTAGGTGTGCAGTTCAATGCATTTTGACAATAAAGCTATAGAACATTTCCATCACTACAAAAAGTCTTCTCATGCGTTTTTGCTGCAACTAACCTCCCAACCCAAGGCAGCCACTGATTTGCTTTATGTCACTATAAATTAGTTTTGCTTGTTCTGAAATGCCATATTACATATAAAAAATCATATTCTTTCATGTATTCTTTTGCACTGTGTATTATTTTTTAAGATGTATTTATGTTGTGCATATCAGTAGTTGATTCGTTTTTAACTAAGGAGTAGTATTTCATTAATTAGACCACAATTTGTTTACCCATTCACCTATCAAATTGACACTTAGTTTATTTCTAGTTTTGAGCAATTATGAATACAGTGCTTGAATATTCAAATATAAGTCTTTGTGTGGGTATATGTTTTCATTTTTTACAAAATACCTAAGAATTGAATTGCTGAATCATCTAAGTGAACAAACAGCTTTTTAAGAAACTGCCAAAATATTCCAAAGTGGTTGTACCATTTCACATTTCCACCAACAGTTTATAAGAGCTCCACTTGCCCCAAATTCTCTCTACCCCTTAGTTTTCCCAGTCTTTTAAATAGGTGTATATAAGGGTTTCATTATGATTTTAATTTGCATTTTTCTGACAATTAAAGATGTTGGCCATCTTTTCAGAAATTTACTGGCCATTTTTATATCTCCTTTTGTGAAGTATCCCTAAATACTTGGCTTACTTTTCAATTGTTCAATTTGTTTTGTTCTTCTTACAATTGAGGTATAGATTTTCTTTATACATTCTTGATAAAAGTTATTTTTCAAATATATAATTTTCTATATAATATATAATGTAATATATAACTTATAATACATAAAATATTTTCTCATAGTCCTAGATTAATATATGTATTTTAACTGTGTCTTTTGAAGAGCAAAATAATATGCTGACATGAAACTTGTATCTCTCTCTCTTTCCTTCTCTCCCTCTCTTTTTCTTTTTTTTCCTTTTATATCCAGTCCCAAGAAATCTTTGTCCACTCAAAAGTCATGAAGATTTTTTATGTGTTTTTTTCTAGAAATATTATAATTTTAGCTTTCATGTTTAGACCTAAGTTCATTTTAAGTTAATTTTTATGGCTAGTGTAAGGTAAACTTGGAGTCCATTCTTTTTTTCAAAAGGGTAACAAGTGATCACAAGGCTTCATTGAACAGATTTTTTCTTCTTCACTATTATCTTTGTCAAAAATAAATTAACCTTATATACATAGATATATTTGTAGATTCTCAATTCTGTTTTATTTTACTCTGTGGGCAGTAGATTACCATCTTGATTACTGCGATCATATAGTAAGTCTTGAAATCAGGCAATGTAAAGTAATGTAAGTCCTCCAACATTTTTTTCCCCTTTTCCAAAAGTGTTGATTTATTCTTGGCTTTTTGAATTTCCATATAAACTTTGGAATATACATAAAATTTTTACCCAAAACTCTACTGTGCATTTTAATAGGACTGCATGAAATCTATAGATTAATTGCGGGGGGGGGAGGGGAGGAAAATGACATCTTAGTAGTTATTGAATTTTCTAATTCAATAACATATCTATTTCTTTCAATCTTCTTTAAATTCACTTAACAGTGTTTTATATTTTTAATTTACAGGCATTGCACAAATTTTGTCTAAGCTTTTATCTAAATATTTAATTTATTTTAGTGGTCTTTTAAATAGAAATATTTTTATTTCCCTGTCTAATTTTTTGTTTTTCTGTAAAAAATATGTAATAGACTTTTATATAATGGTCTTGCATCCTGCCACATTACTAAACTGACTTATTCTATTGAAAGTTTTATGTATTTCCTATGAGTCTATGTATTCATATCATCTGTAAATATAGTTCATTTCTTCCTTTCCAATATGTATTATGTTTCCATCTCTTATTGTACTGGTGTGGATTTCCAGTAAAATACTAAATTGAAGTGGTAAGATTAAACATCCCTGCTTTGAACTTGATTTTAGAGGAAAAATGTTTCAATCGTTCAAAACTAAGTTTGATGATAACTATAGGTTTTTCATAAATGTCCTGTATTAGATTGAGGAAGTTCTCCTTCTCTTCCTAGTTTTTGGAGAATTTTTATCATCAATCACTGTTAAATCTTCTTAACTATTCTTCATTCACTGAGAAGATCATAGGATTGCTTTCTTTTGTGCTGTTATCATAGTGAATCACATTCATTATTTTCAAAACTAAAAAAAGAACTTTGTTTTTCCAGTTGAATACTGCATGCCTATCGTGAATTATCCTTTCTATACACTGCTTGAATCACACTGCTAATACTTTCAATTTGGCTTCCATACATTATCCTTTTCCTATTATTGTCATGGTTTCCTATTCCTCTTTCTCAGGGTTTTTTTTTTGTTTGTTTGTTTTGGTTTTTTTTGTCATTGGCATTTCCCACTCTATGCTCTTTCCAGATGATCTTATCTATACTCATGATGTCAATTATCACCTCTGTGACAATGGTTCTTCCAATTATATCTCCAGTCCTTTCTCTTCCACAAAGTGTGAACCCATATCCTACCTCCTGCTATGCTCTTTTAAGCTTTTTGTCCTATATGTATCAGTCTGAACATACCCAGAACCTAATGTGTCTTTTATTTTCTTCTTTTCTACACTGTATTCCCCCATATGATTTTGTTTAACTTTACATGATATTGCTACTACAATTCAATGTCACAAAAGAAAATCAAAATTTAGCCTCAACTGTTTCCTTTCTTTTACCGTCAGCATCTAATCAGTCACATGAGTTGTCTTATTTAATCTCAAAAAGGTCTTAATCATTCCACTCTTTCTGTTCTTGAGCATCTCTTTTCTATTTCATACTACAGTAACTTCTTAATTCTTTTCTCAATTTCATGTTACACCAACCTTATTTATCAGAATATCAGGTGCTACTTGCTTAATTATAACCTTTAATAGCTCCCCATTGGTTGCTCATAAAAATCTAATTTTTTAGTGTGATGTACAAGTCTCTTTGTCACCCTGCTTTTTCTTGCCAAACTCACTTTGATATTCTCCATATCATATATTAAAAAAACTAAAGCAATATAGAATTACTTGAAATTTCCTGAACACGCTCAGTTTTTTAATATCTTCGCTTCCGGCTGCTTGTTTGTTATCCCATAAGACAATCAGAATGCATGACATCCAGAAAACCTTCTTGTCCTCTGACCCTCAACTCCAGTTTGGGTGAGTTGTTTTTATTCTAAGCCCTCAAAACACTTTGGAGACCTGTGTTATTGTACTTACCACCTTGTAGAGAAAGTATCTGTTATATATGCTTATAGTGTCCATGTGAATACTCTCTCAAGAGTAAGAATCTTCTTTCTATATTTAATTCATCATTCTATCTCTGTGCCTGGCACTATATATGTTAAATTGAATTGAAGCTTAGATTCCAATCTCAGAGTTAATTTTTTTTCCTAAAAGAGTGGAAAGCAGTGCAAGAAAAAAATGCTGCTCTGTGATTCACGATATCTTACATTCAGATCTAAACATTTATTCCAGGAGAAATAAGTGGGAAGTGGATTTTTCCACACGTATGGGAAAGAAACAGGACTATTTCCAATACAAAGAAAAAGATTTATTACTTACTCTGAACTCCGAAAAATAACACAAGCAAACGCTAACACAAAGTTAATAGAAGGAAGCAAAACTTCTGTATTGGCTGCAATGACATAAAAATGCTGTGGTTCACTGAAGGTTAGCTGGATCCCGAGGAAGAGCTATGTAGGGCCAGAGTAGATCAGAAACTCCTGTCTTATTTATATTTAGCTAAAGATTTTCACCAAATTTACAGCTGATAACCTTAGTACATGTAACGTATTAGGTTTTCTAAACGCTTTATGTTTAACTAAAAAACAGTTGGTATGTGATTCTCATTCTAGAGTGTGCATACAGTCATCTTGAAATAACTGGTTTTTCCTTTAAAAGTCAGTGGATCCATCATCCCTAACGAAGTTGTTAACAAAGCTTATTTCTTCCTAAGCGGCAACTACGTCTGGCCCGTCAGCTTGTCCCTTATTCCTGTGTGTCTTGAGGTCTGGAGTATGAGGTCTGATATAAGAATACTAAAAGTAATCTCATATTCTTTTTTTCTCTTTTGTAGCTTTGGCTATTGTAAAAAACAAAAAAAAAAGATTCTTTCTGTAAAGATTTTTGACACTGGAAGGTCATAATTTCAGAGGTAGAATGAAAGCGAGAAAGAAGACAGCCACTGCTTAAAGTGGCTATGCACTGCTAGACCATGGGCTGAATCCAGCAATGGACAGCGTGGTTTGATTTGCTTGTTTTTTTGGGGACCACACAATTTTAATGCTTTTATACTAGATAAACAATTTTCTATTAGTCTTCAGTTCCCAGGACTTGCTACTGTCTTATACCAAGTTATTTCTGTTCTTTCAGTCATGGAAATTACCTCCATTACTTGTGAATCCGTTTGCGTTTAGGATTTCAGGTGTAAGTTCACTCATGGCTTCTTTTTAAGGAAATCACCCGGCTACAAAAATAACTCATTGCCCAATTTTATATACCTGGTCAACAGCAGAATCAGCCTGATATTATAGTTCTTTCAGACCCTAAACCTTAGGCAGTTTCTAAATAATTTGCTATCTCTGGGCTCTTAGTTCCATGATGTGGGAAACAGTTGAAAGTGGTAAGGGGAGAGGATATAAACAAAAGAAAGCTGGGAGAAAAGTGCAAACTTTTCAAACAATTTGAACGCATGTGCCTGGATGTGTAGGTGTGGATGGAATAAATTTGTGTATGAGAACAGGAATGTGTAATTTTTAAAAGCCACTCTCAAAGCTGACAATAAGCAATATGAGTTTAAGGAGTCTAATGAAGGATTATACTCAATGAAGGTGATGTAGGCTGTGGGTCAAGTAATGAAATTTGGATCATATAAGGAAATCCGCAAACACTGACAATTCATCATCTAAGGCATATAATAAGAGTAACAGTGGAAGTAAAGAGAACAAAAACAGGAAGAAACAAAGGGAGATCATCAATTTAACTGCCGTGTTTGAAGGTGAGAAATATATGGCTTTTTCTGGGCTTCAAAAAATAACGGCCTTTGGCCAAGTCTCAGCTGCAGTGTTATCTTCAGCTGAGTTTTTTTGATTATGGATTCGTTTGGAAACTTGCTACAGTGGCACTTTGCTATAATTTGCCCTGCCTTCAACAGAAGAATTACATTCAGCTCTCATCTAGCTACCTTTTCATGCAGATTTGTGATGCATTGTTTCTTGCCTCTGGAGGATTCCATGACATTAAAACACCGTCCTGTTCAGAAAGGGCTTCGGAAGAGCAGTCAAAGCCAAACTGAGACTCTGAAGCTCACGTTAGTTACCACATTTGATGTGGAATCCTGTTTTCAGCATACCCTTGAAATACCTTTTCCAGTGAGTAAGTGCCAGGGGTAGAAACACCAGGGATGATGTATGCCAACGTGACTGCAGTTTTCTACAAAGGTCACAAAGCTGGGTGCAGATAATAATGGCAGATTTAGCAAACACAGACTGCCAAGTTTTAATTGTGCTCATGGACTATCTGCAATGCACAGGAAAGAAAGCTGAGTGATTCTTGGGCTGGCAATGAGAGAGTTGAATTCCTTTACCATGTTTTCCACTCTATAGCCCTTTCATCATGATCCAGGTTACTTGGGATATGGCTTTGCACACGAAAGCCAACAATTCTAGAATCATTACGATAAGATTTTTCAGTCAAAACAATTATTGGCAGTTCGGCCTTGCGAATCTATTGTCAAAAGAAAAAAAAAGTTTTGGAACACTACCTAATTTGGCCAAAATTATGTGTAGTGGGCTTTGAGGTTACCCAGACTCTAACTAAAATCCTAGATCTGCCTCCCACCTTCTCTGTATTGTGTATGCAAATGTGTACATGTGTGTGTGTTGGGTGGGGGAGAGATCTATATTTCAATTATTTTTATTTCAGTGCTCTATTAGTTTTATCATCCGCAGAGATGTGGTATTTTTTATGTGTATATCTGATGCTTAAGTAAGATAACACATGAGAAACACAATTTTGGGTTCATAGAAAACACAAAAAGAGGTGACTAATATTAAATGTAATCATAATAAAGCATCTTGCCTCAACACAATGAAGCAGAGCTTTTTGACCCATATTTTAGGCTGATTATCACAGTTACCTGTGGAATAAATTTTCAAATGAGGAATTTTAGACCTTTATTCTTACAGTTAAAATTAGAAGGCCTGGGGTAGGGCCCAGGAATCTGAATTTTAGCATATTTTGTTTTCCTAAGGATCATTCAAATAAATTTTGAAACACTAATGTGGCATAAAAGGATTTGTAAGGAAAATGACAGAGAAGATAAATATAAGATTAATCTTGCCTTCAAAATTCTCACTTCCTAAGATAAATCTTCTATTGATGGAACCATTAATTTATTTTTCAAGTAACCAGCACATCCCGCTAATTGAGCAATAAGGAGGGAATCTTGAGACCTGGCGGACAGTAAGGGCTGTGTCAAGGGCTTGTGTTTCTCTTGATGGATTCTGCCACTGAATCCTCCATGGCTGGTGAAAGTGGGGTAGGGATAAAAGCCATGGGATTTCTCTTACCAAACACCAAATCACTAGTTCTACAATTACACACTTACTATTTTTGTTTCTAACCCCTTGTGTATGCTTTGAGCTATCATGTTTAGTCTTTGAGTTACAATGTGGCATAGTGTAAAGAATAAAAATGTTTGCAACAGAAACTGTTTCTCCCTCTTTCTCTGCCCCTCCCCCCTTGTACTCTGTCTCTTTCTCAAAACTAAATAAAACATTTTTCAAAAATTAAATTTAAAAAAGGGGGATGCTGGGTGGCTCAGTCGATTGAGCACCTGACTTCAGCTCAGGTCATGATCTTGAGGTTTGCGTGTTAGAGCCCTGACATGGGGCTAACAGCTCGGAATATGGAGTCTGCTTCAGATTCTGTGTCTCCCTCTCTCTCTGCCTCTCCCCCCCTTGTACTGCTTGTACTCTGTCTCTCTCTTACCCAAAAATAAATAAAACATTAAAAAAAATTAAAAGTTTGGCTCCCTACCTCCTCTGTGACTTTTGGCAAGTTTCTGGAGCCCTTTTCTAAAGACTTGTCACACTCTTTGATCAACACTTCCACCAGAAACCAGTCAACTAAACGGTTACTGGACAGACAGCTCAGTGCCCACTACTTTGCACGAGGACCCCATGCACGTGAAGGAAATACAACTTAAAGGGGAAAATGTCAACAAATATGTATTTAGTAAGACAAAAAATTTGAATTCTAGGATTGGGCCTGGTCTCCAAATTTTCTTTTTTTTTTTTTTACATTTATTTATTTTTGAGAGACAGAGAGAAACAGTGTGAACAGGAGAGGGGCAGAGAGAGAGGGAGACACAGAATTTGAATCAGGCTCCAGCCTCTGAGCTGTCAGCACAGAGCCCATGCGGGGCTTGAACCCATGAACCATGAGATCATGACCTGAGCTGAAGTCAGATACTTAACCAACTGAGCCACCCAGGTGCCCCTGGTCTCCAAATTTTCTATCAAAGTAACTCCAGGGTTTTACGGACCATCCACATAATGAAACATTATACAGCTACTCAAAGTTATGCTAAAAATTGTGAAGATTCCATAATAACATAAAAAAGAAGCAAGCTAAGTACAGCATGTCTTCAGTTTTACTATGTAAAGATCTTAAAACATATTCATAATTCTTGGGTAGGGGTATGATGATCATTTTATATTCTTAGTAGTCTCATATCTTTTAAATATACAATAATGGTAATATATTACCTTTGTGTTCCAAAACATAAAATAATAATAATAATAATAATAATAGTAATAATAATAAATAATACTTTGGGTTTTCTTTCACTGGGGTACTTTAACTCATTCAAGATTTTTCTCTTTTTCTTAAATTTTTTTAATGGTTATTTATTTTTGAGACAGTGAGACAGAGCACGAGCTGGGGAGAGGCAGAGAGAAGGAGACACAGAATCTAAAGCAGGCTCCAGGCTCTGAGCTGTCAGAACAGAGCCCAAGTGGGACTCAAACCCACAAACCTGAGATCATGACCTGAGACAAAGTCTGCTGCTTAACTGACTGAGCCACCAAGGCACTCCCAGGCAGGATTTTTCTTGCTTTACTGTCAGGCTTCTGTTTGATCCATCACCATGCTTGGAAGCCCAGAAGAAATCCCCTGAACCAGTTTCCTGCTTCCCGTAATTCACAGAGATCAAAGAATTGTAAGTACCTATCTTTCTTTCTGGTGATGTGGGAGAGAATCTACAAATTTTAATTGATCTTGATCAATTCTTAACTGTTCTGTATAGTAACATGGAAGAAGAGGGGACTTAAGTTGCAAACATGGCATAGAGCACTAAGTCAGAACTTAAAATTCAAGAGGCAGCATCAACTGAAACAGACCCCTGACAGGAATTAGCCAAGGAGGGCAAGCAGTGAAAAGATCAAGGTTTGTAACACATATTATGGTTCAGAAAACAGGTTTACAGTATAACCAAATGAATATGTCAATTCCCCCATCCTCCCCTTAAAAAAAAAAAGGAAGATCAATAAGAAACAAAACTAAAACCAAGCTGAAATTATTCTGCCATGAGTAAATTTAAATACTGGAAGTGTGGGTTCTTCAAAACCTTTGCATCATTGCAAATGGATATTCACATGGCTTATGCTTAAAGTTAAGTTACTTGCAAAAAGAAAAGGACAAGAGAATATCTGAACAAATTTATATTGAAAATCAATTGGGCTGAACTGGAAATAACCTCTACATCCTTTTTAAATGCTCAGTCCAGTGTGTACTATATCTGGATAAAAAGCTTTTTACCACTTGCCCCAGAGAAGTTTCTGTGTGAATGACCTAACAAGAACATACAGGAGAAAATGCAGGATCTGTGTGTGTGTGTGTGTGTGTGTGTGTGTGTGTGTGTGTGTGTGTTAAATGTGTCCTATTTCTTTGCTCAAAAAGCTGGCCAGTAATAACCTGGCTTGTTATTTAAGTGGAATAATGGAATAGATATATTCTTATGATATGATGGAGCTTTTATGAAAAAAAAAACTATAAGTAATATACAGAACCAAAACCAGTTATTTTTAAATGAAAAATGGAAGTAATATTTTACTCTGTATTTCCATACTTACATCTTTTTATAAAATTTTAAATATCTAAATTCATAGTTGTATGGTGTCATTCTATTTACATTTTCACCTGCATTGGGAAAACAACACATATAAATATATACAACACTCTTGAGAAAAGACAAATTTTCCTTTCAATACTCCAGATTGCTAAATTATGCCTATCAGGTATGGAAGTCTTTGTTTTTACCCCTTTTTTGCACACATTCTGTGATGCTAGATGATGAGCAGTCAGTCTGGAGCTGGGTGTGACTCAAGATTGCCAAATTCTCTTAAACATTAGCGTGGGAAATGGGTAGCACAACTAAGTATAGCGAATTTTCCATGAGGGTGCTATTTGAAGGCTGGTATGAGGCTAGCCATGACTAAAAACATTTTCTCCTCCCTAATTAAACAATATATTCAAACCATTCATGTGTGTGAGGAAACTGTCCCATTGAAATATACATATGTTTACCAAGAGGAAAATACGTAACTATCCGCTCACTCACTTAGTTAAAGTGGAAGACTACAGAGGTTGATTTTGTCAAATTTCCAAGAAGAAAGAACCATGTTTTCAAAGGTGAAGAGGTGAAGAAGAGCTTGGAAGATCAGAAAACAGTGACTACCCACTGGACCATTAGGAGCTAGGTGTAAAAGGATGCAAGGTAATGGAGAACAGTGGAAGGTCAGAAAAAAGTCAGTGGGGCCTGATTATTAGACTGGTCAGTTAACACACACTAAGTTACCAGATTTTCCAGCTGCCCTTTCTCAAATTCTGAGCCTTAATAAATGATTCAATTAAAAACATGGACAAATGCCACCCTGGTGATATGTATGTGCTATTGAACAGAATGCTACTTTTCTATCAGGGTATCTGTGGAGTTATAATGGAGAGGTGGGACAGCCTTTTGGATATCCATCTCAGAGTTTAAAGGTATCTACAAATATTCCCTTTTCTTTAAAAATTCATCAAGGTCAGGTCAACATGAATTAATTAAACCTATTGTGAAGCTATTGATCTAGGCTTCTCAAACCTTATAGAAAATCAAATCCCATGGGTTTATTACCTAAATCACAAAGTAATTCTTCATTTCATTTACTTTAAGTTAATATTCTGGTATCAAAAATTATCTCTTAGTTCTAGTATTCTGAGAGTCAATCTTTAATTAAGTTCATTATTTTATAGCATTGATCATAACTCCATTCTATACTCTTTTTACTATGAAAATACAAAGGGATAGCGTCCATAGCATCCACTGTGCATAATTAGGGTTAACTTGCGGCTGGATATTTGGATTTGCATAGCTCTGTGTTTACCTCTGGGAATGGCCAAGATAAAGACAAAATATGCTGGGTCTTTTATGCTCCTTAAAGTCCAAAACTTCCTTGGAAGTAGCCTATACTGGCTAGTTTGCAGTGTTTAGGGTGTACAGCTTAATGTTTTGTACCTGGTTTCATTGGTTACTCACCTAATTTTACCTGTGTCACTAACAGAGTACAAAAAAACTATCATTCAGTAAACTAGTACCTGAGCTCTCTTGAAAATCAAGTATCTCCTACATATCTTGGAAGGTTCCTAATCCAAAGCATATACATCCTGTATGACTGTGAGACCCCTGGAAGTCTTGGACCATTCAATCACTACCTGTGCTTTTTCTCCTGTTGTACCATATACCTTATCTTTATTAATGCCTTATGTGAGTGTACCTTATTTAGCCATGTGAAACCTTCCAAGTACACAAACTTATTTAATCATCACATTCACCCATACTTCTCCAGCTCAACCGAGGTATCAGACTCTTTCATTCTTTTCCACCCAAATAATTGTTACACAGCACAGAGCCCCAGAAATTCTAAGGTATATCTCAAATGTTTCTTGATGTCTTATGTTTATTTATAAAAATATAAATGATGCTATTTCTCCAAGAATATCATAATTAGGTTGGTATTCTGAGAGATATGCATCCCTATGGGTTTGTAATATCCTCAGAAACCCTCCGCGGTCCTATTATACCTCTTTCAGATCACAGTAGCGTGATCAACCATTGTGGTTTGTCCAGGACTGAAGAAGTCCCTGGGACATGGAACCTTCAGTGATAAACTGGGAGAATCTGGAGCAAACCGTTACCATTTTATCACCCTAGAACTTAGACCTGTATAACTGGACCTTAAATGGTGACTTTTATATTCCCATAAGTTTTCTTCCAAAACTTAGATTTATTGCAATAAGAGCTCATCTTTTTTGAGAAAGCACTGTCAACTTAAAATTGTCAGGGGATAATAATTAAGCAAAAGCATTTATTTGGGCTCAAAAAATTGCTATTTGGGATACACAGATTTGGGCTGCAACCCAAATAAATGTTCTACCAGGGAGCTAAAGTCAGGGGTGTTTTAAGCAAAAAAGGAAATGCTTATATAGGCTGTTTACAATGAATTCTTATTGGTGCTGGTGGCAGAAAGCTAAGCTTAGCTAAATATAATTGGTTGCTAAGGCTATCACTAAGCAAAAGTCCCTTACTATAACAAGTTGCAGGTGTCCATGCAGAGTCCTTGGAAAATTTGCAGTTTGGCCCCGTTCACGAGTTCATCATTCTACCCAGTGAGGACAGGCATAAGGCCTTGCTCCTTACTGGCCACCCAGCTCCATTTTAAAACCCCTGGATGTAAGTGACCCCATTTCATTTCACCTTTCACAGCATTTACCTCACGGAAAAGGAAGTTGCTTGTAATGATCACTGCTTGATTTGACTGAGATCAGGTTGCTAAGTTTCCTTATAAACATTTCTAAAAGTACCAGAGTCATGAAAGAGTATCAGATCAGAAGTCAGAAGGCCACCAAGAGCTTAGATTTGATACTTGGATCTACCCTATAACTCACTATTTTATCTTAGAAAAGCCATTTTCCTCTCTGGGTTCATTTATTTACTCAACAAATGTTAATCTCCTAATTTATTCCAGCACTAGGCTAGCGCTAGGGGGAGGGGAAAAATAAGTAGGAGACATAGCCCTTCCCCTCACGGGCTTAAATTCAAGTGGACAAAGATCTTTAAAGCCCCACTCAGCTCTAAAGTTCAATGACTCTATTCACCTTATTCCATTATTTAGCATCCCGGCCTTACCCTTTGTTAATTATCCCTCTGTTTTTATAGCTCCAAACTGTCATAAATATGGAACCGTGGTCTCAAGTAAAAGCCTTTCTCATTTCTGAAATAACTGATTAGAGGGAAGATGCTTCTTTAGCTTTCTCTGTTTTGAAATAAATATTTTACCCATAAGCTTAGAAATATTTTCATTCTCTTTTCTTGACATTTGGGTTGAGATGATCATTTTGAGGTGATCATCTTGGAAGGAGCATTAGATGAAAATGTTGAGAGTTATTGCTGAAAATATTATATTTAATAAAACTAAGGAGGGGGGTGCTTGGGTGGCTCAGTCAGCTGAGCCTCTGACTCTTGAGTTTGGTTCAGGTCATGATCCCAGAATTGTGGGATCAAGCCCCTCACCGGGATTCTTTCTCCCTCTGCCCCCCCACTCCCTGGATCCCCTGCTCATACTCACTTACAAAAAAAAAAAAAAAACAAACTAAGGAAATCGATATACCAATACAATTTCTCTGGAAGAAAGTCAGTGTTTAGGCTTAGATACTCTGTAATATAAGGCCAAATATTTGAAAATAATACTCTTGCCTTCTAAATTAGAAGTTATTCTTATTCTGCTGAAACCAAAAATGCAGAAAGCCACAGCGACTCTTATATTCTCGTCGTTAACCCTATTTAGGCAACATGTTTTAAGGAGATAATGCTGCGTTGGTGAGCTAACCTTTAAGGCACTAGAATCCGCAGGAAACCGAGCAACTAGCTGAATTCAGTGAAAGCTGATACAAGCTCTGTCTCAATTTTGTAAGATGGGCTTGAACGTGATATGACAACAATGTAACTTAATACCAAGCAGAGCAATGATACACCGGTGTTCAAGTTTTCTGAATTATTGTATCTAGAACTACAACTTTTCAGCTATTTATGTACTTCTGTGTCTCTAAATAACATCTATTATGTAGCAAGAATAGAAATTTGTTCTGGCTTTGCCTATTCAAGAAACAAATCTTGTCTTCCCTACGGTAATATGCTGCAGAATGGGGAAAAATATGCTGATTGAACTGCTTTTCTCATGCAATTGTGAATTTGTGTATTTTTCTCTATCAGCATAACCTTTCCCTTTTGTGCTATATTTCTCTCTGCACCTCAGATTATAATTTGCATGTTCCTTCTTTGGGTAACCGAACATGCCGGTGACCAAACACCAACTCTGCATGTGTTAATTAGGATAGCCAGTGTTATTCATGTGAAAACATCATTCCCAAGTGTCAAACTCAGGTCTCCTGAACAATAAATAACCAAGTGGCAGCAGTATGGTTTTGTATTCATCTTTTCATATGTGAACATAATCTTCACAATGCATTAGCAGTTCTTCTGCAAGCATACACATTTAATGCTCTCTCGCAGTGACGTGACAAACTCCCAGGTTGTCCAAACCCAAGACAGAAAGGTATTGGAAGATTCTGTGAAGGGGTCTAAATTTAAATGAATCCGAGAGCCCAGAAGCAAAATCGTAAAATAGAGCATCCATTTTCCTCATTTAATGAAAGCTAAGGCATAGCTTATGAATTTGTCGGAACAACTTTCACAAACTCATACAATTTTTCGCTTAACCTGCATTAATTGTTTCAAATACTTTACGGAAGACAATGCTCTGTGTTTTGGGCATAAATCCAGCCTTTTACGAAAAAAAATGAAGGGGGAGAAAAGGTGCAAGGATGCATCAACACTAACATGAATATGGAGTCAGGATATTAAAATTCATGAAGTCCTGTCAACTGAACTGATGCAAACTCTATTTGCCCGAAATACATGATGACATTGCAAGCCAGCAAAGATGAAAACAGCTCGCGAAAGCTTTTTCTGATGCTATTTCATTTCTCTGAATATCAAGTAAGCTGCCTTTCTCCAGGTAGGAGCCACGTGCAGATTTGTAATTCTGTAAAGTTAGGCCCGAGTTGGTTTTCCAAACAAGAGTTTCCCATCCCTCTGTTCTCCTCCTTGCTCCCTTCTCAGCATGCTCTCTGCATATGGAACAGAAGAATTCCCTGAACCACGATCGCATTCTCTCAGACAGGCAATGTCCCCTCTTGTCGCTTGACTTGAACTGAAACCAAACAAGCCCCACGGATACATTTGCATTCGGACTCAGTAAAACACTCCTTTAGAATATTGTCTTGGGGACTATTCCAAAGAGCTCTGCCTGGTGGCCGTAAGAAGGGAGGCGAGCCTTAATGCAATCTGGGAATGAGCTGGGAGATACACTAACCTGCTAGAAGAATTCTGACAAGCCCTTAGGTAAAGATCTAATAAAACATGGCTACAGTTGTTAGTAGTTTAAACTGGAGAGTTTCTGAAGTTTTGCAAATTAAATTGGGTAAGTCAGTTTCTTCTAATTTGTAAATGAAACAGGACAAGTAAATGCTTTGAAATCTTGGGCTCTGTCACTCACATTTTCTTAGAGTCATCAATCATCATGAATCTTTTCATTAAAGCTGTTACAAAATGTGATCTATTCTTAAATACACTTTGAAAAGAGTCTTGAAAAAAATTCCTTACAATCAAAGACCGTGTCTTCTGTGGATTCTGTGAAAGGTTCAGCATTTGGCTGGCACAGTTCAAGTTTAATTATAATTGCAAGAATAATTATATGTAGATCCAGGAGGGACCTTGGGAGGTCAAAAGTCCAAAGACCCACCTTCAGGCTATGTGACTGTTAAGCCTTCTCTGGAACTGAGAGTTTATCCTATTTGAGAGAACTCTATAACAGAAAATCTCATGGCCTTCCACTTACCCCCGAAATTATATAACATGTCTGGTTAGAGATTTTCTTCCTTTAATATTTACTCTTTTATTATGACTTAAACCTCACTCTTTAGAACAGAGTGCTGTCCAATAGAACTTTCTGCAAAGATCATATGTTCTACCTCTGCGTGTCCAACATAATTGTCACTGGCTACGTGTGCTATTAAACACTTGAAATGTGGCTAATATAACCGAGGGACTGAATTTAGAATTTTGTTTAAGTTTAGTTAATTTAAATGGCATTTAAATAGCCACATAGTGTTGGTGGCTGGTTTAGTGAACAGTGTTATTCTAGAGATTATGTTCATCATAATCTTTAGTTGAAAATACGGTCTGCATATTTTCATTTGTCCAATAGATATATAGAGAGAAAGAGGATGCCCTTGGTCTGTTCTCTGCCAGGCACAGTTCTAGCTAGAAGGAATATAGTCGTGAATAACAGAGAAAGGCACCGTTTCACAGGGAACTTATATTCTAGTGGGAGGAAGCACGAGTAAATTACAAGATAACTAGAAACAGCAATAAATATGATAAAGGAAAACAGCAGGGAAATGAGATGAATACTAACTGTCCAGATGTTAGAATTACTATTTCATATAAAGTGATCACATGGGTCCTTTCTGGGAGGTGAGATTTGAGCTGAGACCTGAATGATGAGGAAGAGTCATTGCTGCTCAGAGCCAGGGAGAAGCATCCCCCGAAGAAGGGAAGAATAAAGGTAAAGGTCTGAGGCTGGACCTAGCTAGGGATGTTGCAGAAACAGAAAGGTCAGTGTGACTTGAACTCAGCAAGTGGTGGCAAGAAGGAATAAGATGACATCAAAGAGGTAAATGAAGTTAGATCAAGCAGGGCTTTAGGGACCATGGTGAGGAGTTTGCTTTTATTCTAAATGAATAGAAAAGATTGTAAGACCCGAGAGTGCTCTGATTTACATGTTGTAATGATAACTTCTAATGGAATAACACAGTAACACAGACACAGAAATAGCTGTGTTAAATTTCACTTTATTCTACAGACAGATTATTTGGAAGAAGAAAAATTAGAAAGTGTTAATTACCAGCACTTTTTGCTTAATTTTATTTGGAAAGAGCTTGGTAAACATATATTCTTTGATCATAACATTGCTGTTCCTATATCTTAATCAGATATATACCTACCATAGTGAAATTATGGAGAAAGAAGAAGGAAAGCTGTTTGTCTATTTTTCATCTCATTCTACAGGTAACTTTCGGAAGTCTATCAAATGAATAGCACTTTTCTTTATATTCTTTTCAAGATGTTTTTCTTCGAACTATGTACCAACAGATTATTTACAGCATCCTGATACCTAAACAACCAAGGAAAGGAGTTTATTTTAGCTTTATCGAAAAGCCAAATAAAACTAGAAAAGTCATCTAGTTATCATAAGTGATCATCATATGGGGGCACCAGAGGGGGGCAGACACACCTGCAACTTCTGTTATTCCATTAGCCATCCAGACTAATTCAGCTCTCCAGCGCTTGAATCTCTGCCTGCATTCCTCCAGAAGCCATGTATTGGCACAACACAAACATACCTCTCCAACTCAGGATGACCAGTCTTTGTTCAAGAGGACACAATTAGATATCTTCCCTGAAACCCTCTAAATGACAACAGCCAACAACATTTTCAAATAAGATCCTTCTTTGAGCAACTCATCCTCTCAAAAGTAAAACTCACATGCTAACAGATATCAATGGGTAACTATGAGTTTTACATAAATGGCAATGACCCATGCAGATCTGAGGTTCTCAACAGTGTAGTTTCTGTGAGATAAATCCGGAACCTCCATCCTTATCAGCAACTGAACTAGCTAATTCACATAGCTCAAAAGATTATTTCTATGCATTTTTGAGACTGCAGGATCTCCCCATCTGTAGTCCAATAACTACAACTGCATTAAAACATCTGATCAATAGCCCAAAGCTAAATAGGGACCCAGGAGGGAATCTTTTTGCCAGAAATGTTTGAATCTTTTCCTAAGTGGTGGGCCCCAATCACTGCCAAAGTATTTACTCTAATTACCTCGTCAAGTATAGTTCCCTCAGGATGAATTCAAAGTATAGTCTACCCAATCTTCTAAAAGGGAAATCCTCTAATTTCCCCCAAATTATTGCCCCATTAGTCAGCTGGCCAATCCTTTTAAACTCTGCTAGGATCCTTTCCAACAAATTTTAAAATCGAGGTGTTAAATCTAACATCCTCCCTAATAAGTAAGCAGATGTTTTAGGCACAGCTATTTCTATGCAGATCATTGACTTGCTTTGGTCCATCTAGCTGTAAAAACAATTAAGAAAACATGAGACTTTTCAGTACTTCAAAACATGTTAACTCTAGAGAAACGGCTATAGTATATATGTATAGTCTTGATTCTCCTATAACTAGTATCAATGACATTAAGTGTTACAAAATATTGCTATTGATAAACAGGATAAAAGTTTGGGGAATTCTTCGAAGAGTGACATTTTGGCTAGGCCATAAGGATTTTCATACAAAGAGATAGAAGGAGTGAGGGGCCTTCCCACCAAAGCCAAGATACAAAATTAAGAAACGTGGGGGAAAAAAATGTTGTTGAACTAGAAGTAGTTGAGATTTTTTTCTAGCATATTCTATGATTTAGAAGAAAAGAAAGATAAAACTGAAAAGGTAGGTTGAAGCCAGACTATGAAAACCCGTGAGTTAAATAATGACTATGGATTTTACCCTATAAGCAATGGAAAAGCGTTGAAGATTTATGAAAATGAGAGCTGCTTATTCCCACATCCAGTCTCGCTCAATTCTGAAGATGCACAATAATTTTATGTTTGAGATAGGAATTATACCATGGTTACCATCAGGGAGGTGCTAAAACTGAAGGAATCTGACAGCTAATTCTATGGAGAATGTGGCCAGGAAAAAGGATGCTTTGATCTAGGATGACTAGGACAGTATAAATAATATGAGTTAGGAGGTATGTGGTGCCTTAAAGATGCTGTACAGCTTGAGGGGGCACACACAAAGACAACCTAAAAAACCCAAACCCAAGTGGAAAAGAGAACCCATCACATTTTCTTGAGTCCTGTGGCCCATTAACTTGACTAAATGTTATAAAAATTTCAGTTTTAGACCAAAACTTTTAGCCTCTTCTTTACTAATCTCTCAAAATCTAGAACCTTCAATGTAGTAGCAATGGCTGCCTCCTCACATTTCTGTCTCTGAGAATAAGGATCAAAGTTTCCAACTTTTTAGAATTTGCCAATTCTGCTGGTTATTTCAAGTACAACATGCAAAATGAAAAGAAGATAAATGTAAAAAAGTGGGAAGATAACAAATTTAATTTTGAGTAGATCTAATTGAGCTATTAAGGGTACAAACCAAATATGGGTCTAGGATTAATAGGAAAAAATAAAGGTATATATTTGGGGGTCCCTAAGTAGGGAGGATTGCTTAGCTACAAAAAATAAGGATACCAGGAAACAAGTATTTAAGAGAGAAGAGAACTGGCCCAAGAATAGAACATAAGAGACTGTCTAAATTTAGATGAAAACAAGGCCATGGAAAATTACCCAGAAATAATATGGGAGTAGCAGTAGAATAACCAGGAGGAGGAAAAGATGAGGAAGAACTGGCCTTAAGGTTGACAAAGCTATAAAAATGTGATCCTGGGACTTACAACTAATGGCTTTGTCCCCACAATGTGGAGGACCCAGTTCACAGATATTGAGAGAAAAAATACAGAAAGGTGGAGGGAAGGGTCCTGACTGAGTTCAAATCTCAGAAGACCCTACTGCCAACCTCATTCTTACTCTTCCAAGACTAACATTTGGCCACTTCATTTCTTCCGCACTCTTCCCTAGAATGACTCTAATAAATGCCCCTTTTCCTTTGTTCAGTCTCTTTGCTGGAAGGTTCCTGCCACCAACAACCAAGAATCCTGACTAAAGGAGAGATCAAGAAGCATAAGAACAGAGGGGAAGTAGTTTGGCTTTGTAATTTGTAGTTCATAGGTAACCTGAAGGAAACAGGAATCAGTAAACTACTGACAACAGGAAATAGATGTCAAAGTGTTCAAGACAAGAAGATGGTAAAGAATGGAGTCAGGGAAGATGGGCTAGCCTTTTGACAAGTGTAGAAGGAAAGAAATGGACAGCAACTTTAAAGAGTAACAGGTTTACGAGTAGAAGAGAATGTTCCCCTTCTTACATCAGTAATTCTTACTTTATAAATAAAGGGATATTTTATTATAAAGTGTTGTTACATTGCTCTTCAAAAGGGTATACAGCTTGTCTTCAGGATATTTCTTTGGCATTTTCTATTATATAGAAACAAGGTCAGCCAACACTGTAGAGTTAAAATTTTTGAAGAAAAAAAAAAAAAAGCTTTGATTTTATTCACATGTTTAATGATTTCATTTCTGAGTGTAAAATGTATTTATTAAAGTTTCTTTTGAAAATGTCAATCTTTTTCAGCTATGCTAAGGAAACCATCAAAAGGATATCAGTTGATTTGGGAACTATCTATTCAAAAGAGGGATAAAGAGGTTCCCACAGGGGAACATGTGATAACCAATAAAAGGTAGAAGTTACTGGTATTGACTTGGTTCTGTATCTTCCCTCTTGGAAATTCTCCTTTCAAAGCTGTTCTTCCTCAGATCTGGAAGCTAGATTGGGAGCAAGTGGGAGGAAGAAGTTGTCTTAACATAGGAAATCAATCCTCTGAGGGTGGACTTGAGTAGAGAAGCAACTTCTCTGTTTCACAGGGAAAGAGGAGGAAAGTTGTGGAAGCATGAAAGTTTCCACGGCACCTTACAAACATGCCATGATGAAATTTATGCAGGCACATACTATCCAATTTCATATTTACCACATCCCTGTGAGAAGGCCGGACAAGATGTCCTCATCTTGTTCGAAGGGATAAAGTAAAGGAGGTTCAGAGAGTTTTATTGGATTTTCCAGAGACTGCCCAGCTACTATGCAGGAGAGCAGAGAACTCAGCCCAAATCTACTGACACAAACTCCAGAGGACATGGCTTTCTCATGCCTCCTCTATATTTAAGTCTTTCAACTGCTTCTCTACCCAATGAAGACCATATTTTCAGTGAAATATTTTAAAAAGTCTTTTACTTTTAATTTCTTGTAAAATTTTATAGAAACCTCGCTGGTGGATCTCTCTCATTTAAGACTCCTATGTATCTAACTTCAGGTATTTGGGTTATAGTCACTCCTGTATATACAATGTATGGTTGATGGCTTTTTCTAGCTTAATGAAATCCTAATTGCTCCTAGAAACAACAGATAGCATTTATTATGCACCTACAGCATAGCAGGTATTTTGTAAACATGATCTCACGTAATCACAACAGGCTTGAGACATGGGCATTCACTTCTGGGAAGAAGCCACTGAGTATGGACATGGATGGATACAAGTCCATGTCTGGTTAAAGGCCATCGAACTACAATGAAAAATGACATATTTGCAAAAATACCGGTCCATAAGTAGGACCTGAGAATTTTCTCTTTAAAGGAGATTCCTTTACTTGCTATAAATATTTCTAGATGGAAGTGATGCTGAATTTGTATTCAAAATATTATAGATCTTTAAAAGGTGCATGTAAGCATTGGAAGAGAAGCCTCAATTGTGTTAGCCAGATCTATTAACAGTGTCAAATCCTCCTTTGGAGCCAGTTTCCAAAACCACATTTGTGAAAAATGAGGTAAATTACAGCATGCACCCTGCTGATGGAGACTGAAGTTTCCGCCTCAAAGGTTCCAATCCTAGCTTTATGCTTTCAAAATATCATAAACTATGATTGTAGTACTCTGGCAAACAGGAAATAATTGTCAGCAATGTTAGATGGTTTGAAGGAGGCTGTTGCTTAAAAAGTTCAAAGTGCTTTCTTCCCTTTGTGAAGAATGCTTGCCTTTCCTCCAGGAGCCATTTCTCATAAAATCAAGTGAACAGATGTCTTGAAAACATGCTCCTTTGCAGACAGGTGCACCTTTGCCTTGTCACGAAGCTGAAATGACTACTGTAGTCTTTAATGGGATTTTCAAGCAGTGAGAAGATTATCTGAAAGCCCAAACTAATAAACGCCTGTCTCTTGCCTCTGACCTAGAAAGGACTTCCCTTTGGTAAGCAGGGAGAGTCTGTTGCTGCCATGTCACTGAAATTGCTTTGGAAGGATGTCTTGATTATCATATTGTGTGTGGAGGTGTGAACTGAGCTCTCTCAACAATTGTCCTTTGGTAAAATCAATAAAGAAGTTTGAAATTCTGAAGCAATACCTGCTGCTCTCTATAAAATAAGATTAGCATGTGTTTTACAATGAAAAGGAGGAGGAGAAGCAGAAGGAGAAAAGGAAAGAAAGGAAGGAAAGGAAAGGAAAAGAAAGGAAAGGAGAAAGAAAGAAAGAAAGAAAGAAAGAAAGAAAGAAAGAAAGAAAGAAAGAAAGAAAAGGAGAGAGAGAAAGAAAGAGAGAAAGAAAGAGGAAGGAAGGAAGGAAGGAAGGAAGGAAGGAAGGAAGGAAGGAAGGAAGGAAGGAAGGGTCATTTTCATGGAAGAATGATGTATTCTATACTACTGAAGGAACAAATACTTGACTTCCCTATCTTATTGCTGCTGTTTTTAACTGTCAAATATTGAGTCCCCAGCTCTGACAACACAAAAACCAGAGTAAAAAAACTCTGTAATGGAAAGTTCCTTCTAGCACACAGTTCTCAAAAGTAAGATCTATATGTGCTGGTATTAACAAGAATGTCTAATAGGTTTTTTTTAATGTTTATTTATTTTTGAGAGAGAGAGAGAGCATGAGTGAGAGAGGGGCAGAGAGATGGGGAGACAGAATCTGAAGCAGGCTCCAAGTTCTGAGCTGTCAGCACAGAGCCCAATGCGAGGCTGGAACTCACAAACTGTGAGATGACCTGAACTGAAGTTGGACCTGTAACCGACTGAGCCACCTAGGAATCTCATCTAATAGTTTTTTAAAAATTGTAACCGGAGTGCTACCAGTGTTAACTGCCCAAATTTGCACAACCTAACTTACTTATCAGTGCCCATGCCTTAGAAACCGGGACACCTTCTGAGAAGCAATTAATGATCTATTTTCTCAGAAATCAACACTGAATTCACAGATATTCAGTTATGTAAATTTTTCTCTAGAATTATCCCAAATAACACAAATTTCTATAAGGGTGGAGAAGTACTTTTCAATAGCAAATGTCCTCCTCCTAAAATTGGTACTTATTGTATTCTTTCTTGAAATTATTACTAATTTGCATCACTATAAGATCTATCAATCTTTCCTATATATGCCTTGAATTGCTACGATATTTTATGTTTAAAAAAGATTTAGCAACTTAGAAAAGACATAAAATTACCCCTAATGTCAAGCCTACTTGCTTTAGCCAGTTGTTATTTCTATTGATTTGATTAGATTAAGCCAGAAACAGAAGTTAAACTGATTTAAAAAAAAAAAAAAAGTTTATCAATCAAAGGACTGTATGTGTCAAAATCAAGTGAGAAGAAAACCAGTATACAAGGCAGTTACTTTTTTAAATACAATATTTTACCGAAGAGTGACATTTATAAATGAAAACGCACAAATTATAATGTATAGCTCAATGAATTATCACAAAACGTCACACCTATGTAACCACATCCTCCCCAAATAAATGAAATGTTAAAACACCATAGGAGACCCTAACTGTCAATACTATTTTGAATACCATAGATTAATATAGTCTCTTTTTGGACTTTATATAAATGGAATCATACAGAAGTATCTGGTTTCTTTTGTTTGATATTATATTTTTGAGATTATCCCATGTGATAATTTTGTTGCAGCAATTCATTAGTTTCCTTGCTGCTAATACTACATTGTATGATTATAGTACAACCTATGTATCCATGTTATTCTTGGTGAGCATCTAAGTTATTCATAGCATTGGATTAATAAAATTGAGTTTACTATGATTATTTTTCTCTCCTTTATTCTATTAATATGGTAACTGATGCTGATTGATTTAAATGTTCAACAAACCTTCATTACCAAAATAGACGCAACTCTGCTGTATTTTCCTGTTTACATATTGCTCTATTTGGTTTGCTTACCTTTTATTTATAATTTCTGTAAAATGTTCACTAAAGATTTTAACATTTAAGTTTTGTCTTATAAATGTACTTGTCAGCTTTTTTGTTTTTTGTTTTGTTTTGTTGGTTTTTGTTTTGTTTTGTTTTGTTTTCTGTTTTTTGTTGTTGTTTTTTTTTTGGCTACATGTAATGCTCCTTCATAAATTAAGTTTGGAAGTAACCTTTCCATTTATCTTCATGATGTCTGTAGGATCTATAATAATGCCACCTTTTTAATTATCCATATTAGTTGTGTTTTCTCTTATTTTTTAATGATCTGTATCACTAGGGTTTATCAGTTTTTTAAATATCAATTTTATTTATCTTTCTGAAAAACCAACTTTTGTCTTTTTTATCTTTTCTACTGTTTTTCTTTTCTAGTTAAAATTTCCCGCTAGTGCAGTAACTATTTTAGTTCTGTCATTTTGCTTTATATTGTTATACTATCTTTTATTAACAGTATATAAATGTCAAATGATAATATCATAATATCTCCCTGGTGAAATAAACATTTTATCATTATGGAAGATGCCCCTCTATTTGTATTTTTTAACCTAAAATCTATTTTATTTGATTTTAGTCTAGTTGCAGCAACTCTGTCCTGCATCATTTTACTTTGAAACTCTCTGTATCCTTCCAGTTGCACTATATCTTCTGTAAGCACCTTTTAGTTGGAAGTGATTTGGCATTTATACTCAGTGTGACAATGTGTCTTTTTTTTACTGGAGTATAGTTTATTTACATTTAATCAAACATCCAATAAATTTTGCTTTAAATTTACCATATTATTTTTTTCCTGCAAGCTGGTTTTCAAAGCATATGAATCTTCACTTAATTCACAATATAAAATATCTGTACTCAAGGCCTCAGGTAGTTCAGTTTCTTTTCCAGTTTTGGATTATGTTTTCCAAGTGAAAAGGAAATAAAAGTGCAATATCTGGTGCCCAGGCTGAGCTAGATGGCTTCCAATTCAAGAGACAAATCTTTCATGTAGAAAAGGGCCTGCGTGAGATGTCTTACAGATGAATATAGATTTTTCTTATGTTGATGAAATAATTCTCCCCCTCCTCCATTTTGTCCCTCCAGTGAGCCATTCCTTAAACTATGTTCACTAAAGCTTTAACTCTGAAGAACTGGAAAAGTGAAAGTCAGTGTCAGCCCCGGGTAAGGCAATGATAATTCCTCAGAAAAAGCAGCAAAATTAGGTGATTTTTTTTTTTGCTTCTTGTTTTGTTTTGTTTTTACCTTTTGACCCCCTTCACTCATTTCTCCCACCACCACCTCCTTCCTCTGACAACCACGAACCTTCTCTGTATCTACGAGCTTGTTTTGTTGTATTTTTATATTCCACATATTAGATACATTTACCACATTATTATTTGATTTATATTTGTACTAGATGTTTTGTGTTCCTTTTTTCCCTTTCTTGCCTTTTTAAATATTACCTATTTTTATTTTCCCTTCTATTAGTTTGTGAGTCTAAATTGTCATTATTTTTTCAGTGTTTACTCATGAGTTACAATATGACTTCTTGATTTATCAACCTCTAAAAAAATTAATAGTCTCGGGGTGCCCAGGTGGCTCAGTTGGTTAAGCATCTGACTGGATTTTGGCTCAGGTCACGATCTCAGGGTTCGTGAGTCCGAGCCCTGCATCCAGATCCATCTGTCCCTCTCTCTCTGCCCCTACCCCACTCATGCTCATGGGCTCTCTCTCTTTCTCTCTCAAAATAAATAAATAAATTTAAAAAATAGTATTAAAGGACAAACCTTTAGTTTACCACCTAAATCAGTACACTTTGAGAGTGGCTAAAATACATTCTGAGTAACACTATCTCACACATTTTCATATGCGTCCATATGAATACAGATGGACTTCCAGTTATCACTCACAACACAAGCTACATACAGCCTATTCACATAAATAGAAAGCCCTCATAAATATCTTAAAGGTTTCAAAAACAAATTATGACAACGCAAAGTTAATTTCATTCCTTTTTATCATTTTTTAATTATTTGTATTCAATATATCCTTTGTACTTTTTCTCCCTTTCCATTGCAGAGTTGTACACCTCATGGGAAGGAATTTGATAGTGCATCTGATTGGACTCCTACCACACTAAAATCTTCATTACAATCTTTGTTTTAAACCTATATTATTTCCTGATTATGAGAGTAGGTTTTAAGGCAAAATGCTGCATCTGCAGAAATTCTAGGCAACATTTACCTTCAACCAAATGGCACTGCAGGAAGTAGAGATACAGGTAGGACACAATGGACACTTAGAAGGAAGATCCCATCCTGACTCCAGGCACCACAGAGGATCTCGTGTGTTGACTTTGAAGACAATTAAATCTGCCTAAATTTCTTCTGGAAGTCCAACAATATTCAAATATTCTACCTTCCATATTTTCAAAAATTTTTACTTAGCTGGCAGAAAACAAGTCTCAGTTTCAGTCTGTGACCCTGAACTCTGGAGAGACCCCTGAAGTGACACACAGTTTTCCCGAGGCCAATGTTGGTGGCTTGGGAAGGTATATAGCTCAGTGCTGTGATGACTGTTTTTACTTACTTTCCATCTGAATCATGTATTAACTTAACTTTGTTAAGTTAAATGCCAGCTGCACACCTGACCTGCAAAATACTAACATTGGGAGATCAGTGGAATGAATGATACAGAATTGACCTACTGACAATGTTCAAAAGTTCTGACACAGAATTGATTCATGAGTAAGTCTCAAGATCAATTTTCTGGATCCTTATTGTAGGATAACCTAGCTTCCAGTGAAATTACTCAAACTACAGTATCTTATTCAAATTTGTGCCTCATCATTTTTTTCCTACAGATAAATTAATAACATATTTAATAAAAATAAAAAGGCATATTTTTGCCAACCTCTAAAGAATTATTGCATCCTGGAAAATATGATTGCGTTTATTGGTATGTTCTCAAGTGACAAATGGAAGACCGCTGGGACAAGTTAAATGTTAATTCCATGATAGCAGGAGCATGGCTCTCTGCACAGCTGTACCTCATAGTCTATCAGAACCCAGCATACAGCAGGTGCTCAGTAACTGCTGAACACGACATGAACATAGTCATTTCAGTGGTTACAGCACTATCTTTATTTAATACATGTTTAGTCTAGCTGCTAAAACAATGTTGTTTGTTGGTTTCTTTTCCATTATAACTTCTTCCAATATCTACAACTATTCACACATTCAACTGATAGCAAATAAATATCAGAGACTGTATGACGAGATGACAGGCTATCCACTCAAAACAAACTTTATTATCCTAAATTCTTCTCTGTTAAAAATAAATATGATTTCATCTGTGCCTGTTATCTACTCATAAGCCTAAGCACAGTTAGAGAGGAAAAAGAAAATCGTCTCTGAAATGTCTCCCATTGTCACTATACCTTTTATGACTGAAGACATCTTCTTATTCTGCAAACTGATGAGCTGAATTTTATTAAAAGAGATTCGTGGCAAGACTCAAGAAGATTTGTGTAATATTCTCTCCTGTACTAAGAAAAGATCTTCCCATTCATCATCAATGGTTGATAAGAAGTGCTGTTTTAACAACATTTCTGATGATGAATGAGCATATCCTTCTTTCATATTAAAATAAATATTAAAAAACAATCTTCCTGAATCATGGAAGAAATCTTTCAATACAGTTTAATCATAGAGTGGAAGTGAGATTAGCAGAGGAAGGATGTATATGGAGAGTGGTGGCCCATCACACTGTCTATACTACACCCTCTACAATTACAGGACAGGAAAAGAGAAGTAACTCCCCATTCTGCAGTCCAACTAAGACACTAATACTGTTAATTTGAAATGTATATTTCTGTCATACATTGGAAATAAGAGGAAGACATTAAGCCCTAGTTAATTATCCTCACATGAAAGAATATCCTCGGGAAACCCACAAGCCCATTCTACTTTACAGTTCTTTAGTTCATAGGTATAGAAATCGGTGTTAACTCCTTTTAAGAGTATGTGCAGCAATCTGACTTATTTAAGCTTCAGGGCAGTCTGCTAAAAGGCAATTTTTTTTGAAACTAGGACTTGATCATGATTAGTTCTTTTGTTACATGATTGAGGAAGGATAAATGGGTGGCCATAGGATGCTATTTAATGACTCTGAACATTTTACATACTCTGCATAAATGTCATTTTGAAATAGCTGTGACAATAGTGCTTCACTTGGGCCCTTAAAGCATTTCCATTAAACATCTCATTTGGAAAGAAAAAGTCAAGTTATTTTAAATCTTACTAAGCTACAATTAAGATGATGATTTCATCTCAGTGCAAAATACTGGCTGGAGTTTGGGGATGAATTAAAACATAGACATAAGCTTCTAAATACTTTATCCTTCCTTTCTAAAATCTGCCTTTCATTTAGAAAAGAATTTTTCAAGGTTTAACAGGTATATAAGCTTAAAATGTGGTTGTTAGTCCAACAAATGTAGATGTTTTACAGTTGAAATTCTATCACTCCAGATCCATTCATGTGACAATAATAGAAAATTCTGCTAATGCTGGCTCAGTGTAGGGGTTGGCATACTTTGTATGTAAAGCCACATATAGTAAATATTTTAAGCTTTGCAGTCCATATGGGCTCTGTCACAACTACTCAGCTCTTCTATTATAGTGAAAAGAGCCATAGGCAATATGTAAATGATCGTGGAAATTGTGTTCCAATAAAACTTTACTTACAAAAACACATAGTGGACTGGATTTGGCTTGCAGGTTGCTCTTTGCCAACCCATGACTCAATACATAAGAATATTTCCTGTTTATTTACAATGAAATTTGAATATTGGAAATTTGGGAGTTTATTCAGCAGCTCTATGAGTCTGACCACTGGGTCCAATGGTCTTTGCTACTTAAGGCCTATTCCACCTAATCCCAAGACGGCTGCTAAGGCTCTAAATACTTGATCCTAAAATGTCCTTCTAAACACAGAATGCATGAGTGCTGTCAAAGCAGAGAGTGAGCCTTCCTCATAGTCTTCCTCTCTTTGATAAGGAAACAAAGAAACTTCCCAGAATATTTCCCTTTTATCTCCCTAGTCAGACTGGGTCATAAGCCTATGTGTTGGCCAATCATTTCCAAAAGGGGATAGAGGAGGCATCATTAACTGAAAGGGGCTGGTCTTATTACCACTGAAAAATATGGAGGTTCTGTCACATGGATGAAGACAGAATGGCTATTTTATAGGCAATCCACACTGTATCACACAACAGTAGTGAGGTTTGTGCTGGTTTGCCTTGTTTTACCAATTAAGACCTAAGATTTTAGATGGTGTTCAGATTCTGTTTTGATTCATGGATGGACGAAATAAAAATGACTCCTCTAGATCTTTTATTTTCTCCATTAAAGTTCTAAGTCTGGACTTGGACTGCATATATTTTAGGCAGATAATTTTATTTTTCTGGTCATTTGTCTCTGACGAATTTCCCACAGAAAGTGGGAAAGTATTTTTAAAGATCTTGGTAAATGGAAGAAAAAATCTTTTTTTAGAACCACACTCTCCACAAGTTTTCTATTCTTAAACAATTACAATTAGAAAACCTAAGTACAGAGACCCAATTCTGGTACCAGAAAAATCACAAATGAAGATATGCATCAGCCCAGTTGGACTGCAGATTGTGTCCCTGCTCAGGTGTGGTCGTATCTGGAGGTCAGCAGAGTAGCTGCTCTGTATCTGTTCATGATAGACTCCAGAGAAGAGAACATTTCCTAAAGAAAGAGAAGTCAGGTGTAGAGACGTGGTCAAAATAAACCCTTTGTTGTTAGAAGGATTATCTATACTAACCAAGACATGATACCTCACTTGAGGTTATTCCTCAGTTTAACCCTGTATGGACTCAAGGAGAAGAGGATCCATAACTAAAATTTGAGAGGATGATTTTATCTAAAACTGTGAAATTTTGGAGCACAAAGTAGAACAGCAAAGACAGAAGTGATCTACTCGTGTCAGGTGAGAATGCGAGCCCACACCAAGGTCCAAGGACTCCAAAGAGCATGGTAACACTGCGGAGCCTCCAAAGCCCCAACTCATGAGCAAAGATGTAAGCAGCACCTGTCAAAGATACTGTGCCCAGAGGAGCTAGCAGTGGGGCATGGAGGTGACTCTGGTACCCAGTTAAGCTGTTCAGTGCACAACAGAAGAAATGTTCCCAGTGAGATGCAGGCCACTAGGACAAATGGTGGGGCACACCTTCATGGCTATCTCGGGCCTTAGTAGCAGGGGAAAAGCTGGAGCAGAGGAAAAGAAAAAAGTATACACCACAGAGGACAAATTTGTGAGCATGTGCACAGGATCCCCTAAGAACTCCAACAAGATCCCAGGGGACTCTGTCAATGGCAGAGGTGCTGCAATTGAAAATGATTCCAAAATACCGCTTGTTAAAGCTAATGGGGTCTTCCTTATAAAATTAGACTGACATGGTTAGAGAAAGCACAAAATGCCAGCATAAAATGGAGCTTAAAAAAGAGAAATTAACTCACTAATCCCTTTTTTTGTCTTCTAATAATCTGCATATGTAATTGCACCACAACTGGTAAAAATGTTTTCAAATAATTCAAATTATTCATCTCTTTGGGTATAATGCATACAATCTAGAATAGATAGAGGTCTAACTAATATAACTTCCCTGTATGTAGACTTGAAAGGGATTGAAATGTCTTCCTCCTCAAAAATGTTTTGGTCCTGACCTTGCCCATACCTGAAATTCTCCAGTCTACCCACAGACACTGACTGCTGTGTCCTCTCAAGAACGAAGCCCTGTGTCTGGCCATTCTAATCTTATTACACACTCCACTGGGTTAAGGCGTTGAAGGCCTGTGTTAAAATACAAAAGTTATGTGGAAGAGATAACACATCAAGCAGTCACATGCCATTAAGGCCTTAACTCATCAGATTAGTCTCAGTCACTCAGGAAGACCCTTCAGGGAACTAAATATGGGCAGATATATGCATTTCAATGGAGTAGTATAAGCGAGCACTTCATTTTTAAGATAGGATGTTTACAGAATTGGCAGAACATATGCTTCTTTGTCATTAGTCTTTCTGCTTCTGCAGTATCTTGATCTATATCCGGACATTCTAATAACTCTCTCTCTCTCTCTTTTTTTAATTTTCTAATACACACATGAACACATATATGCCCATACTCAGGTCAGGGCATGTAGTAAGACATTTTGCTTTAAGAAATCTTGAGCAATGCAGAAGCTAGAGGTCAATCCAACTTACAAGTTTGTTGTTTTTTTTTAATTCTAGTTTTACTCTGAACAGCTATTGTACTAGTTTTGTTATCCACAGCTGTTATTTATTGAATGCTTAGGGTGTGATGGTCTTTGAGATAAACACTTTAAGCAGCAGAACCTAGATTTGCATATCAATCCATCTGATTTTAAGGTATGAGAATTAAAAAAAAAAATTAAGATCCATTTCTCAGCTGCAAAGAAAAAAGGAACCAGAAGCACAAAGCCTGAAGGTCTTTGTATCCTGCATTTCTGCTGCAGCCAAGTAACAGGGACTTCATTTTATTTATTTATTTATTCAATATATGAAGTTTATTGTCAAATTGGTTAGGGACTTCATTTTAAAAAGCAAGTGTTCTGTTTGCCACATCTAGCTGGCTGCCTTCATTTATATTACCTGCCTTAACTAGACCCATAAACATGTCAATTTGTAGAATTTCACCCCTCCTACACTGCCTCATAGTCATTTATGATATGAGACAAACAGAATTCCCTGTTATTTTGAAACACCACAGCTTATAAATCAGTAGCACTAAATACCATTCAAAAGTCTCGGCAGAGGGTGAATAAAATGACCTAAATCTACTGCTATTATAACTTCTTGGGAAGTAAGACCCATACTATGTTAGTGAAATTATTTTCAAATATCCATTATAACCAAAAAAAGTATAAAAACAAGAAAAGTAATATTGAGAAAAATCACTGCATCAAGTTTTATAAGACCATTGGAAACTAAGAGAATTCATTCTTCACATCTCCTTACTGTCTACTTATAAATTCTTCCAGTATCCAGAATCATCAAAGCTCGTCATAAAGCACACATCTGTGTTAGGATTTAGAAGCAAAATATTCTATGTTCAATATGTGTTTAAACTGAAAAAGTTTTAAACAGGAGCCAAATGATTAAGTCACCTTCTATAAAAAAACAAAGTTAGAAATTCTCATCAGAGGTACATAGAGTAATAGGGCAGTTAAACTCCAATTCTCAGGGGAGATCATTTGCTTACTGTAAATGATAATTTTGTGTGTCAATAAACATAGAGATAGCTACACAGTATGAAAACACGATGTTAATTAAGTCAATTCAGTGAGGGGTAAAAATCAAACCAACTGGCTATCTGGCATCAGTTATGCAAATTAATCTGTTGATTGGATTTTCTTACTGTTTCTACCAGTTGCTATGTTATATTGTAGTCAGCCTATGATTTCCTCAGTGGGGGCTGAATGAAGCCTCTCTCCACCATGACTATGGGTCCAGAAACCAACACAAAATCTATCAGAGGAGAAATGTCTGGAAAAGTTTCTAAAAGGTTTTCCAGAAGCTAGTTAATAATCTGTAAAGAGGTAATGAATTTTATACAGAACTGCTTAAGCAAAAACATCATTCACCCATTCATACACTCATTTGTTTATATTAAAAAATATTGAACACCTCCTATGCTCTAAGCTTGTAGTCCCTTCCCTCTTGGAGTTTACAGTCTAATTAAGGGAATAATATTAACAAGAAAATATTAATCAAGCGCTGGTAAGTACCAAGAAACAAAATGACACTGAGAATACATACAGAAGATCCCATCTAGTCCTGGAATTCTGAAAATGCTTCTCTCCGGAAGTGACAGTTGAGATAAATCTGATGGATAAATAGACCCTAAGACTTTCCCCACTGAGGTAACACTAATCCAAATTTCACTTAAAGTAGCCCTCATTCACATAATGGAGATTCTCTAGTCTGTACTACCATAAGGTTTCAGTGAGTTATTTCTAGAACCCCCAGGAGTTCTCAACTGAGCTTTTTTTTTGATTTTTTCCTTTTATGCTCTGAAAAGCTTCATGACATCCTTGCCTGGGTGGAAACCTTGAGAGTTGAAGCATCCTTCTGAGAGAACATTAGGTCCTATGGATTCTGTGTTGCAATGACTCAGGAATACACAGCATCTCTGCATGTACCCAATGACCCAGAGATCCTCTTACATGGTCTATGTCTCTGTCTCTCTGACCTGACACAAGTCCAGCACTTGTGTCAGTGACCAGTGACCACTATCTGGAAAAGTCCCAGTGCTGTCCTCCACATTCTCCTTTTTCTCTCTCCCTTTTTATCACCATCTCAGTTACCCAAGCAAATCTCCCCTTTCTCCCTCAGCCTAGAGTCCACTGCTCCTCCTAGTTCAACCTGCTTTCCAGTTCAACCAACAAACCACAATGGAGACTCATCAAAATTACATAAGTGGCTCAGATATCAATTCAGAGACAACATAGTCGCCTGTAATATATCAGTTAATTACAGGTGAAGATATGTTAAACTATTTCCTTAATTAGCTCCTTTATCTTACCCAAACTGCTTCTTTCTGTAGGTGATGCCATATTCACTCCTCATGGAATTGAGTTTTTTTTCATTTTCTGGTCCATGCCACCTGTGATGCTGTTGAAGAACAGCCAGAGTTCGATGTGCAGCAGTTTCTTGGTTGTTGACTGCTCACTAACCACAAATGGCAGCACGAACTATATTTATAAGGAAATGAGCTATGTTGCCATGTCAGGTAGAGCAAACTGATGATAATTTTCTTTTTTTTTTAATATGAAATTTATTGTCAGATCGGTTTCCATACAACAAACAGTGCTCATCCCAACAGGTGCCCTCCTCAGTGCCCATCACCCACCCTCCCCTCCCTCCCCCCCCCCCCCATATACCCTCAGTTTGTTCTCAGTTTTTAAGAGTCTCTTATGCTTTGGCTCCCTCCCTCTCTAACTTTTTTTTTTCTCCTTCCCCTCCCCCATGGGTTTCTGTTAAGTTTCTCAGGATCCACATAAGAGTGAAAACATATGGTATCTGTCTTTCTCTGTATGACTTATTTCACTTAGAATAACACTCTCCAGTTCCATCCACATTGCTACAAAAGGCCATATTTCATTCTTTCTCATTGCCACAAAGTATTTGTGTATATAAACCACAATTTCTATATCATCCACAATGGGGAAAAACTGAGAGCTTTCCCCCTGAGATCAGGAACACAACAGGGATGTCCACTCTCACCGCTGGTGTTTAACATAGTGTTGGAAGTTCTAGCATCAGCAATCAGACAAAAAAAGGAAATCAAAGGCATCCAAATTGGCAAAGATGAAGTCAAGCCTTCACTTTTTGCAGATGACATGATATTATACATGGAAAACCCAACAGACTCCACCAAAAGTCTACTAGAACTGATACATGAATTCAGGAAACTTGCATGATACAAAATCAATGTACAGAAATCAGTTGCATTCTTATACACTAACAATGAAGCAAAAGAAGGACCAATAAAGAAACTGATCCCATTCACAACTGCACCAAGAATCATAAAATACCTAGGAATAAACCTAACAAAAGATGTAAAAGATTTGTATGCTGAAAACTATAGAAAGCTTATGAAGGAAATTGAAGAAGGTATAAAGAAATGGAAAAACATTCCATGCTCATGGATTAGAAGAATAAATATTGTTAAAATGTCAATACTACCCAAAGCTATCTACACATTCAATGCAATCTCAGTCAAAATTGCACCAGCATTCTTCCCGAAGCTAGAACAAACAATCCTAAAATTTGTATAATGATAATTTTCTTAACTCTCAAGTGGGTCTCTTGGGTGACAGTCTAAAATGTAAATGTATTTAGTATGTAAAGTTTCAGAATTATAGTATTTGTATTTGGTGAAATTATCTGCATTAAGCAAGGTAAAAACTTTAAATCAGTATTTTAAAATACTCTTTTATGTTTTGTATCCACTATTCATCTGAAGATTTGCTGATTTATTTGATTCCTAGGAGAGTCTAAGGCATTCCAGTTGGATTTTTTTAAGATATTGCTTAAGTACACTGCCCAACAAAAAATATTTTCCAGAATCTCCCAAAAAAGACACAAAGACAAATAAAGGTGAATATTTCATATTATTAAGAAATTACTGTATAGCTGGTTGCAACTTAATATTATGAAGCAATGAGCAATTAATCACACCAATACTGCGTGGGGCCATGAAGTTGGCAGAAATATAAAGTAAAAATATAACTTGTAGTTGAATATTTTGAACATTATATTTCAAATGAAATATTTAAAAGACAAAATAATGGTAGCTAGGGTGTATGGCTATAAGCCCAAGAGCATTATGTAATGAATGATGTCATTCAGTAAAGAAACAAAACCATCAATGTTCAGCTTCATTTTCCTATCTTATGTTCAAAAAAATAAATCTGAGTCCCATTTTCCCAATAAGTAAATATTTCCATTAATAAATCTACAAATCCCAAAGCCTGTGGTGAAAAAAAAAAAGCTATGTACAGTTCTCTGCTAATTAGCTGAGAGTACATAGCATTTCTCAAATTAATATTATGAATCTAAATTTTTTATTTAATCACTATTGATTACTTTCCTTTCCAAACACAAGAGTAGCATTAAAGAATGTTGTATGTGTTACTCAAAATTTGTCAGTAACATGAAAATATTCGTTATGTGATTCAAGAACAAGAAAAGACAGATTATATATTAAAAGATAACCAAAGCAAAAAAAAAAAAAAAATTCAATTTTGTTTGACATGATTTTTGATTTAATCTAGATACCAAATGATCAATAAACAGCTGAGGTTTGTTATTGTTTCCAAAATAAGAAGCTCAAGGTCAAGCAAATTGTTTTCCAATTGATTTTTGCATAAGCAGGTCCTATACAAACCTTTCCTCAATCTTCAGATAGCTGAAGACACAGAGAAACTAAGTAGCCTGAAATCTAAGGAGAGGTAGACCCCTGGAGAAACAACAGAAGGCCAGCCCTGGCTCACCTTTAGCAGAGCTCAGGAGTTAAAGATATAAGGAACCACAGAATTCAACAACAACCTATCTAAGATTGTTACCAAATTTATAGAAGCCAAATAGTGTGCAAGTATAGAAGCCATGGGGTCTGCAGACACAAGAGGAGTTTGCACTCTGGCTCTAATGCTCTAATGAGCATTCATGAAGAGACTAAGGATAAAGCAAGAGGCTAGAGAAAGCCTCCCCTCATTGTACTGTCCTGAAGGAGAGGAGCAGCCAAGAGCTACAGGAAAGGAAAGGAACAAAGTCCTGCCCAGACTGCTCTCCCCTACGGAACAAATATCTGAAGTCACCAAAGAAGCAGGATACAAATGAAGACCCTTTGCAGCTGGAAAAGGGTAAAAAAAAAATTTTTTAATATGAGATTTATTGTCAGATTGGTTTCCATACAACTCCAAGTGCTCATCCCAAAAGGTGCCTTCCTCAATACCCATCACCCACCCCCACTCCTTCCCATCCCCCACCAACCCTCAGTTTGTTCTCAGTTTTTAAGAGTCTCTTATGCTTTGGCTCCCTCCCACTCTAACCTCTTTTTTTTTTCCTTCCCCTCCCCCATGGGTTTCTGTTAAGTTTCTCAGGATCCACATAAGAGTGAAAACATATGGTATCTGTCTTTCTCTGTATGACTTTTTTCACTTAGCATAACACTCTTCAGTTCCATCCACGTTGCTACAAAGGGCCAGATTTCATTCTTTCTCATTGCCACGTAGTACTCCATTGTGTATATAAACCACAATTTCTTTATCCATTCGTCAGTTGATGGACATTTAGGCTCTTTCCATAATTTGGCTATTGTTGAGAGTGCTGCTATTAACATTGGGGTACAAGTGCCCCTATGCATCAGCACTCCTGTATCCCTTGGGTAAATTCTTAGCAGTGCTATTGCTGGGTCATAGGGTAGATCTGTTTTTAATCTTTTGAGGAACCTCCACACTGTTTTCCAGAGCGGCTGCACCAGTTTGCATTCCCACCAACAGTGCAAGAGGGTTCCCATTTCTACACATCCTCGCCAGCATCTATAGTCTCCTGATTTGTTCATTTTAGCCACTCTGACTGGCGTGAGGTGATATCTGAGTGTGGTTTTGATTTGTATTTCACTGATGAGGAGTGACATTGAGCATCTTTTCAGGTAAAAAATTTTAATATATATCTGGCAGATAAGCATGAAACAATCTTGGGCCAAAGATTCTATATCAATACTTTAATTTTTTTAAGGTTTATTTATTTTTGAGACAGAGAGAGACAGAGCATGAATGGGGGAGGGTCAGAGAGAAGGAGACACAGAATCCGAAACAGGCTCCAGGCTCCGAGCTGTCAGCACAGAGCCCAACGCGGGGCTCGAACTCACAAACAGTGAGATCATGACCTGAGCCGAAGTCGGCCGCTCAACTGACTGAGCCACCCAGGCGCCCCTCTATATCAATATTTACTAGGGCCAGCAAAGGGGCAGGAAATTCCCACATAAGAACCAGCTAAGCTACAGGTGGCTAGAATACTGATATAGTCCTATCCCTGGAACTCAAGAACACAGAGCCTGCCTCAGACTGAGACTATACCAGAAAACAGAAACCCTCCTTCTCTTTCCTCCAGCAGAGACTAGCAATCAAAGAACAAAAACCAATACCCGTGTATCTCCAGGGAGAAGCAAGAGAATGGACAAAGATCCAAGCATACAAGAAAAGCCACAGTCTGAGGATGACAGAGAAATGCTCATTCTTTGCACATGGTAACACTGGAAGACTGAACCTAATGGTTCAGTGAAGGCAACAATAGCCACATCAAAGCCCAAACTCAGAACACCTCCTGAAGAGAGTGGTTTAACTACTACATTAAGAATATAGTAGAAGAGGCAAGCCATTTATAGGCATAAACACTATTTACCTAATTCTATACTCTTCCAGCCAAGACTTCCAAAATTTAGTCACAAATTAAAGATATACAAAATGCCAAAGAACTAGACTCAGAGTTGATAAAACTATTGGAACTACCAAGCAGAAAATTTAAAATAATCATGATTAATACATGGAAAGCCATAATGTAGAGAACATGAAAAGATCAGGTAGACATTTCAGCAAAAAAGATGTAAACTACAATAAAGAATGAGTTGAAAATACTGAAAATAAAAAACACAGTAACAGAGATGAAGAATGCCTTCAGTGGGCTCATCAGTAGACTGAATATAGCTTTAAAAATCAATAATTTGAACATAGGTTAATAGAAATTGCACAAACTTAAATATAAACAGAAACTTAAATACAAACAGAAATAACAGATTATTTATGAGCTATGAAACAACATGAAATGGGACAACATTGCCACAACTGGAGTTTCAAAAGGAAGAGAGAGAATGAGATAGAAGAAATGTTTTAAAAGATCACCGTAAGAAATTTCTAAAAAACAAAATAAGGTATCAAAACACAGACCCAATAAACTCCAAGAATCTCAAGAAGAAAAAAAATAATAACCCCCCCCCAAAAAAACATTCTTAAATTCCCAAGATCAATGATAAAGAGAAAATCAGTATACATAAGACAGAAATTTGTTTTTTCAGTCCCGAGGCATTGAGTGGTGGCAGCCTGACCCACTGAAAGAGAAGGAGACAGCCTTGCCCTCCAAGGCCTGTGTCCTCTGAGCTTGTTTGAGGAGTGGAAGCCCTGGTCATTTCTGAAGTGCTTTGGGATCATTCCTTCCTTCTCTTGAAGAATAACACCCATGTGCATTTGCACCTGAATAGTTCTTTTGAATAAGAGAATAATAATAGCTCTATTAGAATCCAAGAAGTCCAACAGCCTTCCTTCATTCTGTCCCATCTCCATCCCCTTTAGTCCAAACTTGCAATGTTACTACTGGTGTAATCCTATAATTGTTTTATCAAATGATGGTCCAGTCATACCCTTGGTGTTCCCTCCGGAACACTTTCTCCGTTTTTGCAGTATGGATACGCTGGGAATTTTCCAAATCTTCACATTTTGGTTCCTTTTTGCTTAACATCTCTTTCAATTAATCCCTCCTCTTCATTTTGCCATCAGTAGCAAGAAGAAATCAGGCCAGGGGTGCCCGAGTGGCTGTTGGTTGAGCATCCGACTTTGGCTCAGGTCATGATCTCGCGGTCCATGAGTTCAAGCCCCACATCCGGCTCTGTGCTGACAGCTGGGAGCCTGGAGCCTGCTTCAGATTCTGTGTCTCCCTCTCTCTCTGTACCTCCCCTGCTTGCACCCCATTTCTCTCTCTCTCAAAAATAAACAAACATTGAAAAAATTTTTTAAAATTAAAAAAAAAGAAATCAGGCCATATCCTCAGCACTTTGCTTAGAAATCTCCTCAGATAAATACCCCGGGCTGTCACTTGCAATTTCAACTTTTCACAAAACCTGGAGCACAGTTTGGTCAAGTTCTTTGTCCCTTTATAACAAGGATCACCATTCCTCCAATTGTCAATGCTCCTCAGTTCCACCATGAGATCTCACCAGAATCACCTTTAACGTTGTCCATATTCCTGCCAGTCCTTTCAAGGCATTGTAGAATTTTTCTAACAAAAACCCCTTCCAGCTTCAAAACTCTTCTAGTCTTCAACCATTACCCAATTCCAAAGCCCATCCTACTGTACTAGGGATTTGTTACGACACCACCCCATATCTTGTTACCAAAATCTGTCTTAGCTCAGGCTGCCATAACAAACTAAGTGGCTTCAACAACAGAAATTTATTTTTCACAGTTCTGGAGGCTGCAAGTCTAAGGTTCAGTTGCCAAAGGTTTGGTTTTTCTTGATGTTTCTTTCTGGAAAACGCTTCTCTCCTTGGCTTATAGTGGCCACCTTCTTGCTGTGTCGTCACATGGCATCTTCTCTGTGCACATCCATCCTGATACCTCTCCATCTTCTTAAATGGACGCCAGTCATATTGGGTTAGACTCCAAATCACCCTTAGACCTCATTTACTCTTAATGACCTCCTTAAAGACCCTATCTTCTAATACAGGCACACTGGAGGTTAGGACTTCGACCTATGAATTTGTTGAGGACCCTCAGTAACACTAGCTGATTTCAAAACTGAGTAGAAAGCTATGGTAATTAAGACAGTGTTGTATAAGCAAAAGGATAGAGACATAGATCACTGAAATAAAATAAAGAGATCAGAAAAGATGCCTATAGCTCTGGCTAAATGGTTTTAGACAACGGTGTAAAGGCAATTCTGTGGTGAATGGCCATCTTTTTGACAAACGATGCTGGAACAATCAGATATCCATGTGTAAGAAAACGAACGTTGCACCACACACCAAAATTAACTCAAAATGTATAACAGACTTAGAATTCAAAACCTAAAGATATAAAATTCCCAGAAAAAAAAAATTTCCCAGGAGAAAATTTTTGTCACCTTGAGGTAGGCAAAACAATAAATTAATTAAATAGGAAAATACGACACAAAGAGCTTGATCGCAGAAAAGTAAAAATTGATAAACTGAACTTCATTTAAACAAAAATCTGTTTTCAAATGAAACTAAAAATAAAATAAAAATACAAGCCTGTTGGTTCGTAAGCTGGTCCCACACAGGGAGGGCAAGGAGAGATCAAAAAGGCAGAGGACTGCGGGTTGGTAGGTTACAGGCTTAACAAGCAAAGGAACTTACCTACCAGGCACGTCTTCGGCGGCTGCAAAACAAGTGGATCTCCGATCTCCGTTCGCACCCACAAGAATCTTAAAAGTTTATATAGAGGCTTTGGGGCGCCTGGGTGGCTCAGTCCATTAAGCTGCTGACTGCAGCTCAGGTCATAATCTCATGGGTTCGTGAGTTTGAGCCCTTGCATCAGGCCCGGAGCTGACAGTGCGGAGGCTGCTTGGGATTCTCTGTCTCCTCCCTCTCTGCTTCTTCCCAACTCGCGCTTTCTCTCTCAAAATAAATAAACAAACTTAAAAAATTTATATAGAGGCTTTAACTGGGTTCAGTCATACATGCTGTCCAGAGCGTCTAAACAACACAGCACCACCTCAAGGCTGCGTCCTCGCAGCAGCTTCTGGGAGTCCAGGAAGCAAACAGAACACGTTCCAAAAACAGGGGAGGGGCTGAAGAGCTTCCAAGTGCCCGGATCTAGCTCACCGGTCAGCCAGCAGTCATGTCCCCTGGATGACCTCTTCCAACAAAGCCACAGATTAGAATAAGATATTTGATGAACACATATCTGATGTGTGATATATAAAGACTAAATAAGAAGACGATTTAATTTTTTAGAGGCCACTTGGCTGGCTCAGTCAGCAGAGCATGCAACTCTTGATCTTAGGGTTATGAGTTCGAGCCTCCTGTTGGGCAGAGAGATTACTTTAAAAAAAAGAAGACACCTAATTTTGTAAAGGGGCAAAAACTTGAATAGACACTTAAACCAAAGGCGATACTGAAATGGCAAATAAACACATGAAAAGATGGTCAATATCAGTAGTCATTAAGGATATCCAAATTAAAACTAAAATAACATATCATTACATACCTATTATGGATAAAACCACAATAATAACTTGACAATACTAAAAAGGTGATGAGGAACTAGAACAATGGGAACACTCAGGTATTGCCAAGTGGAATGGAATATAGTATAATCATGTTGGGAAAAAGCTGCACAGTTTCTTTTAAAATTAAATAAATATTCACCATACAACTCAGTATTTCCACTCTTAGATTTCCTTAAAGAATTTATGTTTTTTAGAGCAGTTTTACTTTCACAACAAAAGTGACAGGAAACGATGGAGATTGTCCACATACCTCATAAATGGGAAAAAAATATTGGTACATGTGACAACATTGATCTATCTCAAAAGTATTGTGCTATCTCATTGCCACGTAGTATTCCATTTCACTCTTATGTGGATCCTGAGAAACTTAACAGAAACCCATGGGGGAGGGGAAGGAAAAAAAAAAAAAGAGGTTAGAGTGGGAGAGAGCCAAAGCATAAGAGACTGTTAAAAACTGAGAACAAACTGAGGGTTGATGGGGGGTGGGAGGGAGGGGAGGGTGGGGGATGGGTATTGAGGAGGGCGCCTTTTGGGATGAGCACTGGGTGTTGTATGGAAACCAATTTGACAATAAACTTCATATACTGGAAAAAAAAAAGTATTGTGCTAAATAAAAGAAGCCAGACTCAAAATTACATACCATACGATTCCCAAATATGATATCTGGGGATAAGGCAAAGCTATAAGAAAAAAATCAAGTGGTTGCCAGAGGACGTGTGCACTGGAAGTCAGGAGGAACGATGACAATGGAATATTTAGGGGCTGTGGGGGGAGATGGAAGTGTTCTTTATCTTGACTGTTGGGTTCACCTGTCTAAAAAAAAAAAAAAAAAAAACGTAACTGGGGATCCTGGGTGGCTCAGTCAGTTAAGTGTCCAACTTGGGCTTAGATCATGATCTCACGGTTCCTGGGTTTAAGCCCACATCGGGCTCTGTGCTAACAGCTCAGAGCCTGGAGCCTGCTTCAGAGTCTGTGTCTCCCTCTCTCTCTCTACCCCTCCCCTGCTTGTTCTCTCTCTCTCTCTCTCTCTCAAAAATAAATAAACATTTTTAAAAATTTTGTAAACACTCACAGAACTATGCATTAAAAATAGTGAACTTTATGTTAACTTTTTTCAATAAACCTCTCTGGGAGGATTTCAGAATGAATTTTCTCATCTAGGTAATAACCACAGCTAATATTTTGGCTGCTTCCTTTTATTTCTGTGTGTGTGTATGATTATCCACAATAATTCTGTGTTCAGGACTTAACACTACATTAAGAACATTTTCTCATCTTTAAATCATCTTCCTAAATGTCATTTTTTTTTAATTGGGTAGCAGCGTGCCTGGGTGGCTCAGTTAGTTAAGCCTCCAACTCTTGATTTCAGCTCGGGTCAGGATCTCATGGTTTGTGAGTTCAAGCCCTGCATTGGGCTCCATGCTGACAGTGCAGAGCCTGCTTGGGATTCTCTCTCTCTCCCTCTCTCTTTACTCCTCCCTTACTCCTCTCCCTCAAAATAAATAAGTAAACTTTTAATTAATTAATTAATTAATAATAAATAAATAACGAAAATTGGGTAGCATCAAATTTCATGTTAAAGGAAAAAAAGTGTAAAAATTTTTGTTAATTAAGTTATTACTAAATGATACATGAAATGTTTAAGAATTCAATTGCTATACAAATATTAGTTGTACATATGTTCATTTTTTTTCACTCAATCATTCAACAAACACATACTGAGCATTACGGATAGAAAAGAAAATGAAATTAAATGGAAATTCATGTGTTCAAAGATGTAACTGAGTAGCGAAGACACAGAAAATCCAAAAACTAATTATAATCCTAGAGACATATGTTATAATAGAGGTATAAAAAAGTGTAATTATTTATAATATTATTCATAAATTACTATAAGACTTTCATGGTGAATCATTTTATACACTTAATCACCATTATGTTTAATTGTTTTTCAGATTTGCATTTATATGCCTGTATTAATGAGATTTTCCTTGGTCATGGTGATTCTGGTCACTCTTGCTTTGAAAATATTCTGTACAAACCAATGATATGCAGGTGTAACATTAACATGTCATTCATTAATTATTTTTTCTTGTGTCAGTTTTGAGCCACAACTCTTTCTAATGAAAATTTCTTGCTCCTGAGTAGGTTTCCCCCTGGTTTGGAGACAAGGTGACCACGAGTTAGAAGGACCCAACCCTTGGTGGGGCCTTTCCATTTTCATCAAAAGTCAAGTCTTCTGTCCAATAGTCTATGTTTAAACCTTAATTGGCAGCATAGAAGCAATATTTTATTTTATGCCTTACCACGAAGTTTAAGTACCCTCTGAAGCAATGTATTTTACCCCAAGTCCAAACACACACACACACACACACACACACACACACACACACACACATTGTTCGTTCATCCATTCTTCTGAGTAGTCTAAACCTCCTCTCCAAATGAACCTGTTCCAGAGATGGCACTGTGTCTGGACTACATTGTTGGGGGTGCTTAGAATTTCACTGGGGTAGTCCTCCCCTAACTTGCTCTGTTTCTTCAGCTGCCACGCAAAATAAGAAGCACATGGATGCTGAAGTATAGATTATTATCAACTATTTTAAGGAACCTGCTATATAAGTCATCTAGGACTGCCATAACAAAATACCACAGAGTGAGTGGCTTCAACAAAAGAACTTTACTTTCTCATGGTTCTGGAAGCTAGAAGTCCAAGATTAAAGTGTCTGCAGTTTTCATTTCTTATGAGATCTCTCTTCTAGGTTCCCAGGTGACCATCTTCTCACCGTGTCTTCATGTGATCACTCCTCTGTGCATAGGCATGTCTGTGTCCTAATCTATTCTTAAAAAGGCATCAGTCATAGCAGATTGAAGCCTACTAATTTGGCCTTTAACCTTAATTACTTCTTTGAAGGCCCTCTCTCCAAATGAATTCACGTTTGGAATTACTGGGAGTTAGGACTTCAACCTATGAATTTTGAGGGGACACAATTAAGACCATCACCGCAGCTATGACATTTATCAGAGCTGCTACTGAAAAAAGTGTTCACTATACACTCATAAAGAAAACGTATTCCTGATTTCAAATAAAGTAATGTGTTATTCCCTCTGAGGAAGTGGTCGGTTTTCTCAGTAACTGTGAATCACGTAACTGGTCACGTTTTGCACTTTGCTTTGACCTAGGAATCCTAGGCTCAATTTAAGTAAATGTATTCTATTTACTCTATGGTCTCAATTTAAATTGCAACTTTACCCAGGTTTCACTCAATTCATTTTGCCTGCAGTGCCAGAATCTTGATTCTTACCACTTTTTTTTCTCTTTTATTGAAAGCAGTACACAATACGATATCCTGGGTAGCCAGATTAAATTAATAAATGGTTGGGACATTATTCAGCAGATGTTAAAAATGCCTAACATCTAAGTGACCACAGGTGACTCTGTCTGACTTTCCGAGCTGTGGTGAAGTCCCTGTACGTCTCCGTAGCACGTCTAATGAAAGCACCATTTCTATGGCCCAGTTGTCTTCTCTACTCAGTAGATATTTATTGTCTTTAGGTCACAACTTCCTCTGAAACTCTGAAAGTTATAAAACCTATTCCCGATCAAAAGATAGCACAGGGTATGTGCTGATTAGGAATATAGATCCAAGGGCCAGACTTCTGAGTTCAAATGCTGGTTTGACCCCTTGGTAGTTGTGACGCCTGAGGCAAATTACATAAAATCTTTGTATGTCATTTTTCTCATCTGCAATAGAAAGATAATGGAAATATTGACATCCTAAGGATGTCATGAGGACAAAGTGGATAGAAACTCATAAAATGATCAAACCAGCTCTAAAGAAATAGGTACTGCTCAGTCACTGTTAAGTCTTATCAGCCCAGAAAAATACACTCCAAATTTGCATATCATTTCAGTTTTCACAGACACCTTGAAGCTCCTCCCTCCCACCATGCAGTCCTGGGGTCCATGAACCCCAGTTCATAAATCTTACTCCATATGTTTTGTCATGAGCAATAGATACAATTTAATTTAACTCATAAACACACAGTGTTTCTATTTTTCCTTTAATGTCTGTTGTGCATCCACAGAATATTTAGCAGAGAAGTGCCAAAGTATGACAATGTTGTTTTTGGGTTTATTTTACTTTCTTAAAAAAGAAGTCCGAAGAATAAATCATTGGTCCAAATGGCATTGGACTGTAGAGTACCTTTGGCCATGTGTTTTGTTTTGTTCTGTTTTGATTGTTTTGTTTTTGTTTTCTGGGAAATGATATCAGGTAATACAGCTTTCTTTCATCTTGTTCTTTCACATTTAGTGAGCATCTCCTTTGTAAAGTTAGTCAGGTAAAGAGAGAGGGAGAGATAAATTGTTGGGTTTTCCCAAGCTAAGACTCAGTGTGATTTGTGACCAGATCAATGAAACCACAGAAATCGGTGTTGATTATGATGGCAATCAAAAGGATAGACTAATTGTTCTTTGTGCTGGCTCCCCTGACATATACGAGCAGTCTCAGGCATCAGATTTCCAAATACAATTTATAGTAGCATAAACTCTCTACCCTTTTATTCACCCAAAGATTGTTAAAGGTACCATTTGCATACATCTTCATGCATGTCATTATACAAAATAAATGGAAATATAAGAAATGTTAAGCTAAATTCTGTCTTTTCTTGTTAAAATAGAATTGTTGTTAATATCATTTTTTCACCATTCTCCCACATGACCTCATCCATGCAGCCTAAAAAGTTTGGGGCTGAATAAAAAGTGAATTGGGTGTACTTGATATGAACAGCAAAGAGGGGAAAATCCTTTACACAGAAGCTTATATTTTGTAATATAAAAGCTCTGCATTCCTCTATTACTGTGTGCTAAAAGGACTCTCTAGTTTTCAAATAAGTTTGCATTAGCTTTGGTTCAGCAGTGATGTTCTTTTCTTTGAAGCAGCTTGCCCACAGCTCTTTAAGCCTTCATGTGTAAATTAAAGAGAATGAAAAATAGCCAGCAAGCAGCATCTTAGAGACCTTGACACTCCATCATCATTGCCACAAATATCCTCATTAAATTTAATTCATTGATGTTCCTGGTCTAAACTATTTTTTTTCTCCTGAGACTAAAGTATATGGAATATTTATTTTCTAAACCAAATTTATTAATAACTGATTAGTAAAAGAAATCTTTAAATTTAGTTAGGTAACAAAGGTTTATAGAAACTTCAACAACCATAGAAGAATTTTCTACATGGGCACAGCCTTAGTCATTCCTGCTTCAATTTAACTCTGGTAAATGCAACATACTTAGAATAATCTCATCAAATGTTAAAAAATTTATTTGTAATAAAATAAACTCAGCAATGGCATTAAATAATTGTTTAAAGGATTGATATTAGTATTTTAGTAAATTATATAAAAATGTTATATTTTCCTTTATTATTTGAGGGAAAATGGTAAAATATCAATGAGTTAAGAGAAAAAAGTCTACACTCATATTTTCACTGCAATGCCTTCTAGAAGAATTTAACTCAATTGTAAACACACTGGCACATTGAAATTATACCTTCTTTTTTTAAGTTTATTTATTTATTCTGAGAGAGAGAGAAAGAGTGTATGCAAGCAGGGGAGGGGCAGAGAGAGAGAGGGAGGGAATCTCAAGCAGGCTCCATGCTGACAGTGGGCTCAAACTCACCAACCGTGAGATCATCACCTGAGCAGAAATCAAGAGTCAGACGTTCAACCAACTGAAATTATACCTTCTGAAAAAAATAGTTACACATATGCTAGGATAAAGATGGAGGCAAATATGGAGGGACGATGGCTTCACTGCAGCTCTAGGAAGAAATGGGATATTAGATCCAAGATTACAAAACCTGGAAGCTTGACAAAATCAGAGGTGAGTAAAAACCACCGAAGTATCTATCAAAAGATGAATGGATAAACAAAATGTGGTATATACACACAATGAAATATTATTCAGACATAGAAAGAATGAGGTTCTGATATATGCTACACTGCGAATTAATCTTAAAGACATTATGCCAAGTAAAATAAACCAGTTACAAAAGGACAAATGTTCCATGGTTTCACTTACATGAAATATCTAGAATAAGAAAACACGCAGAGACAGAAAGTATATGATAAGTTCCCAGGGGCTTAAGGGAGGGGAGAATGGGGAGTAATTACTTAATCAGTTTCTGTTTGGGTTTGTGGAAAATTTGGGTAGGTGGTAGTGATGATTGTACAACATTATGAAGATAATTCCACTGAAGTATACTCTTAAAAATGTTTAAAATGGTAAATGTTATATTTATTTTATCAGTTTTAAAAAACGGATGTATCCCCTATTCCCCCTCCCACATACACACGCACAAAATGCAAGTCAGAGGCATCAACAGATAATACATATTAAGAACTTAGCATGGAGATAATGTGTGTACCTGGCACATGGTATATATTCAATAAACACCAATTGTTTTTAAAGAGGAAAAAAGAGAACTTCACCTTTAAAAAAATGGAGCCTACAGGATGGAAATGGAAATTCATTTACATTTGCTTGCTTTCCATACCGTCCACAGGATGGAGCACAGAGCTTTCAACTAGTAGGCAGTTGGTATATGTTTGCTGAGTGACTGAGTGAGCTTGGGCTTAGTTACCTTGAAGGGGTTAGTGTCACCTCTGCGTTCATAAGGAAATAGCCTAGTAGCGTTAAGTAATAAAGAATGACTAAGCCGTTCGTAAAATAATAATAATAATAATAATAATAGATAATTTAAAAAGCAGTAGAGAAATAATTGTAATTCTAGATTTATGGAAGTACAGAATGTTCCAGCTAAAAATAGGAACTTTATTGTAAATTCAATGAGGAAATTGGGGTCAGGAACATAAAATGAAAAGGAATGAAAAGAAAATCAAGTAAAAATGAGTTAGCTGAGGCCAACAAGAACCATGCAAACATCTTCTGTCTTTATTAGTATCATGGATTCAGAGAGCATTGCCTTACGCTTCTCCTGAGCCTAGCACACTGCTTTGTCATATTGCACAAAGTAATTAGTAATACGTGTCGATCAGCAGATTCTGGTATCTGTTCATGAGCTAAAGGGGCATACTGCAAATAGGAGAGGCAGAAGTGTAAAATGTCCAATCCCTTTGCCTAACATGTTCAATTCCTATTAGACAACATTAAAAATAGGAATCTCGGGGCACCTGGGTGTTTCAGTTAAGTGTCAGACTCTCAGTTTCATGAGTTTGAGCCCCAAGTCATGCTCTGTGCTGACAGTGCAGAGCCTGCTTGGGATTCTCTCTCTCTGTCTCTCTGTCTCTCTGTCTCTCTGTCTCTCTCTCTCTCTCTCTCTTTCTGCCCCGTACCCGCTCATGCTGTTTCTGTCTCTCTCACAGAGTAAATAAATATATTTTTTAAAAAGTAGGAGTTTCTATATAGTCATCTGAACAAGGTTGGTTTATCCTTCTAGTTTATAGATATAAACCTTTGAAAAAGCAAAATCACTAAGGGAAGATCTACAGTTTAAGAAAAAATATATTGTAGTAACCATCCTTTATTAATGGTAACTATATCCTATGTTGGAATATAGTTGCTATTTTCTTTCCAAAAGCATGCTAAACAAACAAATCAAATACCCCTACAGGCCTCACCAGAACTACTAAATAAACCATGACGGCAGCATATGAAATAAACAAACCAAATTAGAAGAGAGGACAAAAAAAATTAAATGCTGTGGATAAAAGTTAGAGACACAAGGTAGAATCGGGCAATATATAGACTACATTTTTTCTCTCAAGGAAGTAGAACCAAAACAATACAGCCTTTGTCTATAGTACTCTAATTTTAAAAGAATATTTGAACTTTGTGACAATTATATGCATTACACTAGAAAATGAATAATTTTATCCTTGAATTTTCTATTTATAACAAATTTTTCTTTTTTATACCTATGAATGTTTTTACATTTAGAGACTCAGTTTTTAACATGAGAATAAATTTTAAATTTTAATTTGTAATTATTCTAAAAATATCATTTGACAAAAAGAAATTTGTTTTTATACTCAGATTTGTGGGGGAGATAATTTCTTTTAAAATTCATCATATTTTATCAAAACTTACAATTATCATTTATAAAAATTACACTATAAGACGGCACACTCCTCTCTTAAAAAGGAACTATAAATACTTTAGCTTTGCCTAAAAGTGATGGAATGAGCAAAATTATTTTCCCAATACCTTTTTAACCCTGTGACTAAGTAAGATGATCGTGTATATTCTTCAGATATTACCTATCATATATTCCATCTTTTCCACAATGATCCCATTAATGTAATTATTTCACGTACTTCTAGATTAAGTTGATGATAAAAAAGCCTATTAGAAATTGCTTATTTATTTATTTCATTAACATTTATCACGCAGTTATTTTGTCTATGCGTCAAAATCAGCAATTGGGAGGTGCTTGAGGAGCTTAGTCGGTTAAGTGTCCGACTTCAGCTCAGGTCATGATCCCACAGTTCATGAGTTCGAGCCCTGCATTAGGTTCTTTGCTGACAGCTCAGAGCCTGGAGCCTGTTTGGATTCTGTATCTCCCTCTCTCTCTCTGCCCCTTGCCTGCTCACACTCTGTTGCTCTTTCTCTCTCTCTCAAAAATAAATAAAAATAAAAAACTTTTTTAAAAAACCAGCAACTGGGTGGGCCTGGGTGACTCAGTCAGTTAAACATCTGACTCTTGGTTTCGGCTCAGGTCATGATCTCACAGTTTGTGAATTCAAGCCCCACATCAGGCTCCACACTGATAGTGAGGAGTCTGCTTGGGATTCTCTCTCTCCCTTCTCTCTGTCCCTCCCCCACTCACTGTCTCTGTTTCTCTCAAAACAAATAAATAAATTAAAAAAAATTTTTTTAATTAAAAAAACCCATTTAATTACAACAAGCCCACTATGTACTATAAATTCAATATAAAACTTTAAGTAATATAAGTCATCAACACAGCATTGAAAACTTTATTTTTGCTGCCTCATAAACAATATTTATATTTATTTTTATACAAAAATATTTTTTTCTCATTAGACTGTCTTGGTAAACCAAACCAAAAAGACGTTTTTCTCAGGATGCCACGTATGATTCAAATTCACACCATTCATCTGAATTGACAATTTGATATTTCTTTGAACAAGAAATGTATTGGGGGCATATACTGAATGTCAGGCAGGGTAGGTGCCAGGGGTGCAAGGATGATACAGAAGATCCATGGTCCAACCTGCATCACAAAGAAGTTCACAGAACTGTGAAGAGGATGTTCATCATTCCCTTCCTTGGCTACAACCGGCATAATCTGCCTGGAGTTATAGCCTCTTCAAATCTAAAGTTTTGTCTGGTACTTTGCAGTCGCCCTAGTCTAGCATTTGTCATGTTACCATGCTCTCATCCTTGATATCTACTGGTACTTCCCTGATACCGACCGTGTAGCCTGTCTACAGTACAGAACGTGGCCTGATTAAGATTCTAGATGTTGCTTTGTCTGCCTTTTGAAATGCCCTGTTCCATCAGTAGGCTAAGCTGGACATCCTTGATATCCACTGCTTTCCCCCCCTTCCCCCAGGTACCTGCCACTTACATTTTAAGACATCAAGCTCCATCAAACTAACCACACCAGTATGCACTTCCTGAACTACAGCCCTCTGTTGTTTGTAACATCCCATCAGTCAGTCTTTTTCATGGCAGTGTGGGTGGGAGAAAGAAATGTTTTTCATCTAGTCATTTCCTCCACAGAAGGAAATTCTACCTGAATAAAAATTCCATCCTGGGTCTGAATAAAAAGCTTCAAGAAGCCTACGACTTTTTGTTCTCTCCTGAATGTCTTTTTTAATCGTTCTAAACAATAGTTAACACATTTTTTTTTTCAAAATATTACCTTGAACCTTTCCAAACCCAACTTTTTATAAATGTAAATAAAATTCAAAGTGATCAAATGACTTTTCCAAGGTTGTAAGTAATAGCAGAGGTAGGATTTTTTTTTTACCTCTAACATTGGCATTCCATGATCAAAATCAGACTTAAAAGAAAGGCCAGTTAATGAACTTGCCAAAGTTTTATTACTTGGTGGGCAGAACTTTGATCTTTAAGATAGAAAATTTATAAAATATTATCCTCAATGTATCTAACCAATTATACTATAACTGATTATATATCTCAGAAGTTTCTGATTTTTCCTAGGTAGTGTGCAAGATAATATGCTTAACACAGACATTTGCTGTATGATAAAGAAGAGAACAAAAGATGTTTATAGAGAAAATGTAGTCAAAACAAAAAATTTGTATGTCTATATATTTTTTGATCATCATTTCCCATATAAGTATAAAACATATATTTTATATACATACATGTATGCACACACACGCACAACACACACACACACACACACACACACACACACACACAAATAGCAAGTAAAATGTCTTAGATCCTAAGATGTTAAAATAATCAGCATTCCCTAACCAAGCTATCATTGTAGATTTGCTATAAAATGAAATTAATTATATTAGCCCTCCCCAGAAATTCACCAATTATAGGGCCCACTGAAAATGGTTTAATAGCAAATCTTAAAGAATCAATACAACCAAGTGGAAAAAAAATTCTTTCTAAAATACAAGATCTGAATTCTGAACATGTAACACTGGCGGTACTATCTGACATCCATATGAAAGAGGTTTCGCCCCAAATATGCAGCTCATGCTGTGACAGTGACAGTGATGTGCACTGTGTAATGTCAATTCAAGAGGAGAGGCCACAGCAGAGTGGAAAAGACTCCTTTCAACATGCATTTCATGGCACTATGAAATCACTTAAGAACCTTGACTGGAAAGTGACTGAACAATAGGCCAGACGTGACACTTGCTTTTTGGCCATTTAATGAAAAGAATCTAATAGGAGGTCTAGCTATTTGGTTAAAAGGGCAGATTCATTCATTTTACCTTTCCATATATCCAAATATTGGTCATGCTTTCTGTATACTCTGTGGAAAATAATATATTTGTCGAGAAACATCGGTCATCATGTGGAAAAATATCACTTTAACCACCTCGGTTCCTCTGCGAGAGAGTGCCAGTGTGGAAAACAGGCCGGTCGGGCTCTTAACCAAATATTTAATAAAATAATACAGCCATTCTAGTCAACACCAAGAACTTAATTATAAAATACTTTTTTTGTACTATTGCTAACTGGTGATTATCCATTAGTTAATGGCTATTCCAATACTGTGACCTAATTTATTACACCAATAGTGGAGTCCCTTCCTTGTGACCTGCAAGCCCTCATATGGCAGTCATCTGCCACCATGCCTTTAAAATCCCAGTCCTGGTGTGTCAGGTGAGATTTATGCTTCTGGCACAAGACTGTAACTACCACGACTGGAGTAAAGCCTTCTTAACCAAGTATCTCAGGGGAAACACGCTTCTCATCAAGTTCCTTTCAGCTCCATGAAGTGAGCCAGAAAGATTAGTGACCTTTATAAATTTGAAGGTCACTTGGGGGAAATTCTTTATTTTATTGTATGCGGTATTTATTGTATGACTAAAATGCAACCACTGGTAAAGCCCAACAGCCATGTTCTTACAATACTACTTTGGAATTAAGGAAATAGTTTTTTAAAAATATTTTGTCATTTTGAATTACAAAAAAAAAAAAAAATGCCTTTGTGTGTCTCTAGGTATGGATGAGTATTTCATCTTACCAAAATCACTATCTTCTTCAAGGACACTATCTTCACCCAATTGTACTACCTCATGCATGAAGGGGGACTCACCTCATGCAAGTCCACAATTCTCATGGTTTCTTCGATAAGAAGAGTTTATTAATTCATTTATCACTTTGTTATCTTTGACATCTTTAATTTCTCCTATTAATGATACTCTTCATGGACATAAAATGTGACCAGATTTGGAGGAGTGGCCATTTTATGAGCATCGGATGTCTGTTTTTCCATTTCTCAACAGATGCATATTAGAAGAAAATGTCAATACTGTGTCATCTCTAGTTCAGATTTGTAGGCAATAAAGCTCTATGTGTGGGAATTTTACAATCTGGCAGGTAGACTAAGCTTCCATATCAATAAATCCAGAAGGCTTACCTGGTAGAGCTCCCCAGTCCCTGTGGCTTAACGAGAGTCTCAGAGAAGAGAAAATGCCTCCCAGCAGCCCCATCATTAGCTTGCATTCTCATTGTGGTTTTCTCCTTCTACTTCCCTGCAGTGATCACAATATAACTGGAAATGCAGAGACAGCTTCTTGTGAGAAATGGTTTAGGGCCTTCTGTTGTAGAAGCAATCATCTACAAATCTTAACGATTTGCTTCTCCACAAGTGAGAACATTAGCAGGTATACTTTGGAATACAAGAGAAAAAAACAAACTTTTGGCTGAAATTATTGCTTTACTAATTTACTTAAATCATAGATTTTCAGCTAAAACAAACTAACTTACTCGCTTTTTTACTCTTGGCAAGGAAAAGCAAAAACAAAAACTAACTCAAATCGCATCTTTTCTTAGCAGTTTGCAATTTAATTAATTTAATTAAAATAAATTAGTTTTAAATTTGGAGTTAGAATTTTGCAAGGATGCCTGGGTGGCTCAGTCGGCTAAGTGTCTAACCTTGGTTCAGGTCACGATCTCACAGTTCATGGGTTCAAACCCCACTTTGGGCTCTGTGCTAACAGTGCAGAGCCTGCTTGGGATTCTCTCTCACTCCCTCTCTCTCTCTGCTCCTTTCCTGCTCTGTGTGTGTGTGTGTGTGTGTGTCCGAAAGAAAGAAAGAAAGAAAGAAAGAAAGAAAGAAAGAAAGAATATTGCAGATGGCCACCTCTTTGTCATTTGTGTCTCTTGGGTGCTTATTGCCTTCTGCTGTATGCTACACACAGAAGATGGGGCTTTTATTGAGGGGAATACTTTAAAATATGAGCTTTAGTCCTGAAAATGATGAAAAGAATATTTTACAATGTAGTCACACAAATTATTTTTTATATAAATGGATAAAGTTTGAGGACAATCACTTGGCTGAAAGCATCTATTGCTCAGGGTGATGTGGTGGGAGAGAATCCCACAGCCCCTCCTGCCTCCTTTCTACCCAGGATAAAACAAGAAGTCTTTGATTTCTGGTTACAAGTGTCATTTGCCTGTTCTGGTGTTTTTCAAATTTTGCCTCACAATTTGGGTTGACCTCTGCTTACTATGACTTCTATTCCTGAGTGCTACAATTATGACTGTGTCCTCAGGAGATTTCCTTGTTTCGAACTGTAACTCAATTTGCCTCTCTAATCGTTCAACAGTGTTGAGACAAGATAAATATGAGCAAGAAGGGCAGAAGCATTTCCTCTCTCCTGGTGCTGGCTGAACTGGAAGAATTCCTGAAGGAGCTTGCATTACTCATGTAATCCTGAGAAACTATACCTTTTAAAAGCTAGAAAAATTAAGAACGCTGGATGTCTCCAGCCAAGATTTTCGTAGGATTAGTTTCATCACAATGGAAATTCGAAAATAGCAAGAGCCAGACCAGTCAGAGTTGTAGACTCCCTTTAGGCTGCATCAAACTCAGTGACAAACTGAACCTAGATATCACCCACACTGCATACAGTTAACCCAAAGGTGGAATTGTTTAATCTTTGAAAAGGCCCTGGACTCCAAAGAAAGCGTCACACATTTCATGATGAAAAGGAATACCCATTCCTTCACCCACCAACTCATTTATTGTTCAATGTCGTGCTTCTCTGCATGCCAGGCACTCATGTTATACTGAGGATACGATAAAAAAGAAAATAGACAAATAAAGCTGTCGCCTCTTGGAAACTGCATTTTACTGGGAAGAGATAAACTATAAATACCTAAGTATTTATGGGGTAAATGTAATGAAGAAAATGAAGGCAGTTAAGGGGACAGGGTGACAGAGGGGATTACCATTTTAGCTAGCTAGCATGGTCAGGGAAGACCGGGAGGAGAAGGGGACACGTCTTATGAGGATAGAAGAAAGAGAAGTGACAAGTTACAGAGACCAAGTAAGTGTTTGATTCAGATGATATGGCCCTAAGAGTGCTCTGAGGACCACCCAGGCATCACCCAGGAGCTTGTTAGAGAGGCCCCACTCCGGACCTCTTGAGTCAGAATCTGCATTTTCACAGCAACCCTCTGTGTACAGTTAGGTGTGAAAGTGCCTAATGTAGGAAGTTACTACCCAAACAGTCCTGGAAAACAGATCTCCTAACCTCTGGTTTCTTCTATCCCTAAGCTTCATCTCTACATTACAGATGCATCTTTTTATCCTGCTTGTTATAAAACAGATAAAAAGAAGACTATCTTATGTGGATATTTTTCAATTCCACAAAAATCATCATATTCTTTCAAGATGGTAAGAAAAAGTTCCTCTTTTCCTAAATGTCAGAGCTGTCATTCGTACTCCTGAACCCAGTCAAATTCATGGCGTTATACCCTAGAATTGAATGTGGAGTTAGAGAGTAGCACTTGAGCTGCATTCACAGCTAGGCTACCTTTTCATCGTGCATCCTGGAGCTCGGCACAGGGCCAGATGAGAAAGCAGCAGTGACGGAGAAATGGGAAGAAATGCATCCACTCAATTCTTCTCAACTTCTTATCCAGCTAGAGCCAGGCAGCACCTCTGCTCCTGTGCCATGGCTCGGAGCCTGGGAGGCTCTTCCTGCCTCAGCCTACAGCTATCCTTTCTGCACCCCGGAGCCCTTGCCCTGCCACCCTGCCCAACCTTCCTTCATCCACTTTGAAAGGCAAAGTCTTCTGCTCATAGCACACTTAAATAATCCTTTTCCACCCTCTAAGAGTGAGGTCTTTCCACAAGGTGCCAGAGAATCTGAAGTGGAGTGACTCACCCTCGGGCATAAGCCATCATCGAAGCAATGCCACTTGCTGGCACTTATTACAGTTCCAATTCTATATTTATAAAATCGACTCAGACCTTCTGCCAGAAAACAAAACAGCATTTAACAATGCTGAAAAAAATAAAAATAATAAAACAACCAAGCTTACATGCTAATTTATGAAAAGCAACAAAGTGCCATCCTTTTCCTTTTTCTTGCTCTGTTCTTTTGAAGTGATTTCCCAAAATGCTTTCCTGTAGAGTGCTGTTCTTCAGAAATATACCAGAGGGCATCTTACCAGCTCATTCTTGCTCTGTACAAGTCTATAGACTTCTATCCTCAAAGCACAATGTTCAAAGATACCATGGTGATGTGTTGGGGCAACATTCATATGAGCAGTTTGGCAAAATTCCAGATTATGTAGCATGCCCTCCAAGTGTTCAATAATACGGTAAAAAATGAGTTATTCAAAGAGTTCCAATATGAGCAAAGGGGAAAGCAAATCATAGTATTTTTTCTCTAGACATACCAATGACTTTTTCTGGAGGTATTTTTAAGGATCTTATATATGCTGTATAAGCAGTACATTGCAATGCACTAATTTCTTTACCCCCTAGAAATTCTAAATAAAGGATTTTTTGCCTACTACAGTATGAAAGAAAGAAAGAAAGAAAGAAAGAAAGAAAGAAAAAGAAAATACACATACACAACAGAGGAAGATGATGGAATACCTGAGAAAGATAAATCACAAGTGCTGTCACAGACAATAGGCAGAAATATCCTTCACCAGACTTGGATTCCCTAAAGTTTTCTCCTGCTAGATGTTCTGTGAAGTATGAATTCATCGTCATCCTCTTCAGTTCCCTATTTTTAAGCCCCTGCTTTATGCCTGGCTGGTCAGTTGCACATAGGCGCCTCCATGAGACTGTTATGTTCCTCCCTTTAGCAGCCACACCTCTGACAATTTGTTGCAGCCACATTTCCTCGGGTGAAGAGCGCTGGACTCTGAGGAACTCCCCAAATCAATATGAACAAGAACGGATGTTGCTAAATTTCAGGTTCTACAATTCACCACACCACTGTCCCAGGGCGAATCGGAGATCTCTGTCACTTATAGATATAGAAAAAGACTGGAACATATTTAAGATCAAGCTACCTTCCAGACAATATTATTTTCTTCATTATTTATTATTAGCATCCATTCTATCACATCATTTGTATTATACCTAATTCCTAAAGAATATTTAAAACATTTACACTGAAACACATTCATAACTTGACTATTAAAATATGAGGGGAAAGAAAACAAATAACATATGATTTCACTCATATGTGGAATTTAAGAAACAAAGCAGGTGAACATAGGAGAAGGGAAGGAAAAATAAGATAGAAAGAGAGAGGGAGGCAAACCGTAAGAGACTCTTAAATACAGAGAACAAACTGAGGGTTGCTGGACGGGGCCTGGGGGGTGGGGAGATGGGCTAAATGGGTGATGGGCATTAAGGAGGGCACTTGTGATGAGTACTGGATGTTGTATGTAAGTGATGAATCACTGCATTTTACTCCTTAAACTAATACTACACTACATGTTAACTAACTTGAATTTAAATAAAATATCAGAAGAAAAAAAATATGGAAGGAAGAGACACAGAGCCTCCAAAGTAAAGGTTCTTAAGGTTTTATGAAAATTTGATGAAAGCTATAAATCTTCTCCCTAGAAAAATATAAATATGCACATTTGACAAGTGAGTTTTAAAAAAATGCACACTCATCAAAAAAAAATTCTCAAAATTCCCGTTTGAAGGAACTAAATCGTTGGGCGCTAAGACTACAGGTTGCAAACTCACCTGCCTAGGAGACAGGCAGATCGCAGTGAAGTGAGCTGGGAGGAACATGTTAAGAAGCCAGGAAGCCTCAAGAGAACCAGACCAGAACCTCATCGATGCCGATAGGCTGTTCAGCAGCTACTCAGGTCCTGCCTTCTATTGCCAGTTGGCTACATGGCCCGTTGCTACTGCCAGAGTTTCCAGCTTCTCCAGAGAACACCCAAGTCTAGATGTCCGTGTAAAATTTCTCAACGCCTAAGGTTTAGCCACTAATTCAAATTGGTTTCAAACCCTGTGTAAAATTTCTCAACATCTAAATTTCAGCAAAGAATTCAAACTTGTTTAAAATACTGGGCAGGACAGGGGTGCCTGGGTGGCTCAGTAGGTTAAGCGACCGACTTCAGCTCAGGTCATGATCTCGCGGTCCGTGAGCTCGAGCCCCGCGTCAGGCTCTGTGCTGACAGCTCAGAGCCTGGAGCCTGTTTCAGATTCTGTGTCTCCCTCTCTCTCTGACCCTCCCCCGTTCATGCTCTGTCTCTCTCTGTCTCAAAAATAAATAAACGTTAAAAAAATTTTTTTTTAATACTGGGCAGGACAAAAAAGCACACAAAATTTAAAAAGCAACCACCACTGTGGCTGAATGGGGAGTGCCTGACGCCTATATATTCTGTTTTATTTGAAAAGAGATTGATATTGTTCGGACAATAAGTTCTCATTAGAAAAAGCCTGTATTTTCTCATAGAAAATTAAGAACCTAAAATGTTCTTGCCACTTCACCTTCATAGGATGAAAACTTCAGGAATATTTGGAGAAATACTTGACAAGGCCAAGACTTTCCTAAGGAAGCAGGTCCAGAGCTGTGAAAACTTGTATCATTAAAGTCACGGTTTTCCATAAAACAAAAAATTGTGTCCTAACAGTTCCTGAGGGTAGTAGCTACAAATCAGTGGCTTCAACCTTTAAAAGGTCTTAGTGTGGCTACTAAAGCACATTTGTTCTTGAACAGGCTTCCTGCTGATTGGTCAACCAAGATCCACTAGCTGCAAAATGTTCCCTCAGATGACTCTGGGAATTGAACCGTGAAATGGAGTTATTCAGAATTGTCCTTGCAGGTGATGAAGAGCATCCGCATAAAATAGGCATTTTGTTTCTATCACTAAAGGCAGCACTAAGGATTTCAGCCTGCTTGACTTGAGGAAAATTACTAAGTAAACCTAATATGACTGCATTTCTCAGAGAGTTTTCTGTCCCCCCGCCCCACCGCCTCCACCAAAGAGGTAGGTGCACTCGATGGCATAGATCAAACCATCCGCGGGTGCCTGGAGAATCAGCAAGAATAGAGCCTCAACCCTGCTCAAAGTTCATTGATATAGATAGATGCAAAGTAAAGACACTGTTAAAATCTCCCTAGTATTAACCGATGTATGTCTGCCCCCAAATGTTATTGTGCCACAAGGAAACAGTAAATCAGAAGATAAACTTCTGTATCTCACAAAGGTCTCCCTGTCCAATTAGAAAGGTCCCATGGTAGATGGGCATTGAACTGGCTGCAAAGCATTCAAACTCATTTTCCTGGCCCCTTGGGAAATTCTATAAGCTACTTATTGCCACATAATGTACCTGTTTTGTTTAAACTGCTTAGAGCCAATTCCTTTCCAACAACTTTGAACTCTAACTGATAAAATACCTGAGCTTCAATGGAAAGGACTTTTCTTATGTTTTACAAGATGGGAATGTTGCACTCCAGGCACATGGGCTCCCAGCCTCTCTAGCGTCCCTCCCCGAAGATTGGCATGAAAACAGCAAAGCCACCAAACCAGAAAGGAATCTGTAGTCCCATCAGTAACCAGTTTGTTTGACTAATTGCCATTGACTGGTAAGCCCAGATCGATGTTTTGGCTCTCAGGAAGAGCTGAAAAATTTTGCACAATTCTTGTTGAGGGGAGGGGTGGCACAACAATGGCAGCATTGAATTTCTTGCTGGCTAAGCAAGAGAGGAGCTCGGAGATAAGCTTGAATTGATACTTTTTAAAAATAAAAAAATATTATTTATTGCACTTTTGAGTTTACTGAAGAAAGTTCATATCCATAATAACAAAGGTAATAATTATAATCATAACATATTTAACAGCATTGATATATAGCACATTTTGACTTATGTAGCACTTTCATTTATATGATCCAGACTATAATCAGCCCACGTTAGTATCAGCATTTCTCCAAAACACACAGCACTTCTCATCTGTGTTTACTAGATTATCGACAACCGTAAAGTAGGATGATCAAAGAGAAATTTAAATTAAGAAAATGGAAGAAACAGCCATTGAGCATCAAGTGAAAGTGGAAATAATGAGCTAAGAGATCTTACTAAAGAAGAATATAAAAAATCAAATATATTTCCAAAATATATGATTCTTGCCATATTAAGAACTAAGGAATAGTTTCCACTTGTTATCTTAGACGAAAAATTTACAGTGTCCTAGTATGAATATTATTCTCTCAGAGGAACATACTGTTTTGCAAATCTTGTCTGTATTAATGCAGTAAGCCCAATGCTCCTTGGTATTCTGACATAATAGTAAAATTAGCCTCCTCACATATAGACCCAGGTTCTTACATTAACCTAGAGGCATCTGGATGTGACAGGAAAACTATTTTAGGAAATGAATGATGCAATTTTCTATTGAATCTCAGTGATTTGGCTCAGTCCAATACAAACAAAAATGAGTTTACCTCATAGAACGCACCACTGAGATTGGCAAATGTGTCATTTCAAATAACATTTTGAAATTAATTAAAATATGCATTTTGATAAAGGAATTTTGTTTATTCAGCAAATGTTTACTAAGGTCTTACAATTTGGCAGGCACTATTCTTATACACACACACACACACACACACACACACACACCATGTGATGATGAATTCTACAAGAAAAGTAAAACAGGTAAAGAACTTGATAGAAACTGTTGTGAGGAGTTCTATATGAGGTAGGGTATAGATGATCAAGGAAGGCCTCTCTGTCCTCATAGATGAGAGATTTGATCAGGGATCCAAATGAAGTGAAGGCATAAATCATAAAGATATGTCAGAGGAAATGAGGTAAGTGGCAAATATGAAATGCAAAAGCCTTGAGGCCAAGAATGTCCATGTGATGGCAGTGCATCCTGAAGGCCAGTGTGCAGGAAGCACGATGGTCAACATAAAGATAGAAGGTACAATATGAAATCATTGATGCAGCAGAAACCAAACCACGTAGGTTGTGGTATGGCCTTGAACTTCACACACACACACACACACACACACATACACACAAATGAGAAGCCTTTGGGAGGATCTTCAACTGAGTAAATGGTATGATTTTTATATTAAAGCGTCAACCAGGCAGTGGAGAGGATAATAGATTGCGGGAGGCAAAAGTGAAGCAAGCAGGTCAGTCAGAAGCTCTTGCAGTAATTAAAGAAAGAAATGATAATTGCTTGGAAGAGTGTGGTGGTAGAAGTGGAGCCTAAGGATAGATTGCAAAGACAGAAAAATTTCCTCTTAGACTGGATGTGAGTGTGGAAAAGAGAAAGGAGGCAATGATGGCTCCAAGTTTTTGGCCTGAGCACCTGTGAGCAGGCTGGAGTTGCTACTTTCTGAGTCAGAGCACACTATAGTAGGATCAGTGGCAGAAACAAAATTCATGTTGGACATTTTAAGTTTGAAATGAGTGTTAAATGTCCAAGAGTGATGTCAGAGGGTAATTTTATGCATGAGTTTAACACTCAGTAGTGAGGTTAAGGCCTGAGCTACCACTCTGAAAACCATGGTATTTACGTGGCACTCGAAACCAGGCCTAGATGAGGACCCCTAAGCTACACATGTTGATAGAATATGAAAGAGGACTCAAAGCCTTGTTGCAGTGTCCAGAGTTTACAAAGATAGGAGGATTCAAAATATGTATCATTATAACCCTGGAAAAGGAAAACAAGGCAATAGAACAGAATTAATGTTTAAAACTACATTTTAGGTGCGCCTAGTTGGCTCTGTCACTTAAACGTCCAACTTCGGCTCAGGTCCTGATCTCGGGGTTTGTGAGTTTGAGCCCTGTGTCAGGCTCTGTGCTGACACCTCAGAACCTGCTTTAAGTTCTCTCCCTCCCTCTCTCTCTGTTCCTCCCCCACTCACTCTCTGTCTCTCTCTCTTTCAAAAATAAATAAGCATAAAAAGATTTTTAAAAATTAAAACTACATGTCTAGAAAAGTTTCTGGACATAAAAAATTACCTGTATATATATATTACATACAATATACTTGGGAAAATCTACTTGGGAAAATCGACCAAGAATGGTAAATTCTGAGACATATTATATTAAGCCTCTTAGACGTCAAAGATGAAGAAAAAATCCTCTGGTTCTACAGGAAGAAAACAGCAATTGCAAAAGGAAGTTAGGCTGGCATCAGACTTCTTTGTAACAATGAACAAAAGAAGACAAAAGCAAAACAAAATTTTAAGAAACTTGAGAAAAGAAGATATGAAGAGATGGAGAATAAACAAAAAGAAAACAGAGCACATAGAGAAAAAATATAGTATATAGTAAATATAAAAGGACATGAGTAAATATAATGAAATAATTTTTTAAATCTCACCAAAGTTAATTGTTATGATAAATGTAAATGGGCTCAACCCAGCCACGCAGTGAAAAAAAATTACAGATAAACTAAGAAAGCAAATTTCAACTCTATACAAGAGAAATATCTAAAAGGACTATTCCAGAAAAGTTAAAAAAAACAAGCTAGGGAAACAAATAAATAGAAAATGTAATTTAAACAATGCAATTTACAATATCGTCAGAAAAATTTAAGTAACAAAGAATGTGTATATAGAATGTTAAAAAGTTATAAGAGTTCACACAGAAGTGAAAGTTAGGAAGTCAAAGCAAACTTGAAGAAGGACAAAACCACATGGTATGAACATGTAGTAAGTTATACTAGTTACTATTGTACAGTGTGGCACAATGATAAGTAAGCACATGAATGAAACAGAGTAGAATCCGGAAGCATAAGTGAACAGATAATGTCCACTTTATTTAAAAGAGAAAAAAAATCTTACTGGACCTAATTGTATATCCATATAATAAGTGTATATTCAAAATATATCTATATCGTGATCTTCTACCTACCATCATACAAAAAAAAAATTATTTCCAGATGAATCACAGAAATAAGTGTGAATGGTAAAACAATCAAGTTTAAAAATGGAAACATCTACATGCTCTTAAATGTAGGCAAATTTTCTTAAACAGAACACAATTACTAGTCATTAAAAAAAATGGTAAAGTGATCTATATTGAAATTAAGAAATTATTCATCAAAAGACACTATTAAGAGAGTAAAAACAACCAAGAAAGTGAAGGATATTTACACTATACATAATCAACAAAGAATTTGTGTTCTGAATATATGAAAAACGCCTATGAATCAATAAGAGACAGATAATTCAATAGAAAAATAAAGGGGGAAAGACATCGAACCTTTCACAAAGGAGGAAAATAAGCACTTCACCGAAGAGGCAAAATAAAAATATATAAAAACTATAATGTGATACTGTTTTGATGCTCACAGTGAGAAATAAATGTTGTTCAAGGATATGGAGCCATAAGAGGAGAAGCTAAGACAACAGAGTCAAAGGAGGACCCTAGGCCTGCCTGGTCCCTTGAACGCAGCTAGATAAATATCAAATCATTCTGAATATCTAAGAAAGCAATGTGAAGACTGACAGAACAAACTGCACAGCTAGAGGGAGAGAAGAGACCACATCATGGAAGGTAAGAGGTGCAGAGATGCAATTTGAGGGAGAAGTGGATGGCAGGTGCCATGGAAGGGAGCAAGCCCTTGTCTTGGACAGAGGAGAGAGAGAGAGGAGCACACAGGAGATGGCACAAGGAAGATTTCCTTAAAGCCATTGACCAGGAAAATGACAGGAGCTGATTTTCATGAGTTTTCACAACCACAGGGCTTAAGGACCGGAGTTTTAGAGGTCCACAGCATGGCAGATGTGGAATCCAGCTGGCCCTGCAGTGCTCCTGTGCAGAAGGAGGGCAATAGCCTGGGGGAGGGACTGAGTGATCTGAAGATCCCTTGGGATGCACCAGGAGAGATGATTCCCCCTTCGTGTAGTGCATCTGAGAGAGGTGGCTTTACCTCTCTGGGGACAAAGGAGCAAATGTTTCCATTTCTCTTCCTTACCCCTCAGCAAAAACTAACTTCAGTAAGCATCACAGAGCCAACGGTGGTGGCAAAAACCTATTACACCAAGCCACTTGCCCCACGCATGCTCTTTAGGTGCTGCTTTTCTTGGGCAAGTGTGCCTGTGAAACACTTCCTCAGAAGACCAGCACAAACACCCTCCACCCGCATGCACCACATCTACAGATCATAGAGGTCTGCAAACCTTCAGCTCTAGTGGAAATAGTATCAGGTCCCTTTTAACAAGCACACGGGAGTACATCTAGTTACAAATCACCCACAATTTGGCCAAGGTCCAAACACTCCCCACTGCAGGCAAGGCAAAACTCAGTCTGCAGGTCAGACTGACCTGAGGGAAAGAGTAGCCAAAACCCAGCAGCAGAGGGTACACAGCATATACTAGAGACACTTCCTGAAGTGCCAGGCCCTGGACAGTATATAACCTCTCCTTTATAAAGCCAATACTCTCAGGAGCATAAAACATAACAGGCTTTCCTAACACAGAGAAGAAGACAGAGACCTAGACAAAACGCCAAGATGGAGGAATTCATCTCAAAAGAAAAAACAAGAAAAGGTCATGGCCAGGGATCTACTCAAAACAGATATAAGTAATAGGCTTGATCTAGAATTTAAAGCAACAATTGTAAGGATACTAGCTGGGCTTGAGAAAATCATAGAAGGCCCCAAGGAGTCCCTTACTGATGAGATAAAAGACCTAAAAACTAGTCAGGCTGAAATAAAAGATGCTATAACCAAGATGCAAAGCCAACTGGTTGTAATGACCCCAAGAAGAAGAGGAACAAATAAGTGATATAAAAAATAAAATTACAGAAAGTAATGAAGCTGAAAAGAAGAGGGAAAGAAAAACTACTGGATCACAAATGTAGACAGGGAACTCAGTGACTCCATAAAGCATTATAAGATTGGTATCTTAGAAGTCCCAGAAGAAGAGAGGGAAAAGGGGGCAGGAGGTTCTTTTGAGGAAATTATAGCTAAAAATTTCCCTAATCTGGAAAAGGAAATGGACATCCAAATCCAAGAGGCACAGAGAACTATCAAAATCAACAGAAGCATGCCAACACCAAGATACATCCAAGTTACATTGCCAAAAATAAAGCTAAAGAAAATGTCCCTAAAGCAGCAAGAGAAACTAAATCTCTAACTTATGAGAGAAGACAAATAGATTAGCAGCGTGTCTCTCCACAGAAACTTGGCAGGCCAGAGTAAAATGGCATGATATATTCAATGTGCTGAATGGGAAAAATATGCAGCCAGTAATATTTTATCCATAAAGCTGTCATTTAGAATAGAAGGAGAAGTAAAGAGTTTCTTGGTCAAACAAAAACTAAAGGAGTTTATGACCACTAAATGAGCCCTGCAAAAAATATTAAAGAGAACTCTTTGAGTGAGAGAGAAAGATCAAAAGTGACAAAGACTAGAAAGGAACAGAGGAAATTTCCAGAAATAACAGGTAATAAAAATTGCACTAAATTCATATCTATCAATAATCACTCTGAATGTAAATGGACTAAATGCTCCAATCAAAAGATATAGGGTATCAGAGTAGATTAAAAAAAAAAAACAATTATATGCTGTCAACAAAGGACTCATTTTAGACCCAAAGACACCTGCAGAATAAAAGTGAGGTATGGAGAACCACTAATCATGCTAATGTATGTCAAAAGAAAGCCAGAATAGTCATACCTACATCAGACAAACTAGATTTTAAACCAAAGACTATAACAAGACATGAAGAAGTACACTATATCATAATAAAGGGGTCTATTCAACAAGAAAATCTAACAATTATAAATATTTATGACCCCCACTTGAAAACTCAAATATATAAAACAATTAATAACAAACATAAAGAAACTCATTGACAATAATACAATAATAGTAGGGGACTTTAACATTCCATTTATAGCAATGGACAGATCATCTGAGCAGAAAATCAACAAGGAAATAATGGCTTTGAATTACACAATGGATCAGATGGACTTAACATATATTCATAACATTTAATCTAAAAGTGAGAGAATACACATTCTTTTCAAGTGCAAATGAGTATTCCCCAGAATAGATCACATAGCCAGCCACAAATCAGGCCTCAACAAAAACAAAAAGATTGAGATCATACCATGCATATTTTCCAAGTACACTATGAAACTTGCAGTCAACCACAAGAAAAAAAAATTGGAAAGACCAAAAATATATGAAGGGTAAAGAGCATCCTACTAAAGAATGAATGCACTAACCAGGAAATTAAAGAAGAAATTTAAAAATACATGGACGTGAATGATAATAAAAACACAACAGTCCAAACCTTTGGGATGCAGCAAATGCAGTCATAAGAGGGAAGTATATAGCAATACAGGCCTACCTCAAGAAGCAAAAGAAATTCAAATACCCAACCCAAACTTTCACCTAAAGGAACTAGAAAAAGAACAGCAAATAAATCCCAAGATTCATCCAAAAGAAAAGAGAAAGAACCCAAATAAATAAAATCAAGAATGAAAGAGATCACTTCCAACACCACAAAAATACAAGAGAATATTATGAAAAATTATATGCCAACAAATCAGGAAATATGGAAGAAATGGATAAATTCTTAGAAACATATAAACTACCAAAACTGAAACAGGAAGAAATAGAAAACTTAAACAGACCCATAACCAACAAAGAAATTGAATTCGTAATAAAAATCTCCCAGCAAACAAAAGTTCAGGGCCAGATGGCTTCACAGTGGGAATGTTACCAAATATTTAAATAGCTAATTGTGCCCCCACCAAGAAAGAGAGAGAGAGAGAGAAAGAGAGAGAGAGAGAAGAGAAAGAAAAGGAGAAGAAAAGAAAAGAAAAGAAAAGAAAAGAAAAGAAAAGAAAAGCTTTCAAACTCATTCTGCAAGGCCATCATTACCTTGACTCCAAAACCAAAGATCCCACTAAAAAGGATTACAAGCCAATATCCCTAATGAATAGAGATGCAAAAATTCTCAGCAAAATACTAGTAAATCAAATCCAACAGTACATATAAAGAATCACTCACCACGATCAAGTGGGATTTATTCCTGGGCTGCATGGGTGGTTCAGTATTTGCAAATCAATCAGTGTGATACACCGCATTAATAAAAGACAGGATAAAAACCATATGATCCTCTCAATAGATGCAGAAAAAAAGCATTTGACAAAGTATAGCATCCATTCTTGGTAAAAACCCTCAACAAAGTAGGGATAGTGGGAACATCCCTCAACATCATAAAAGCCATACATGAAACACCACAGCTAATACCATCATCATTGGGGAAAAACAGAGAGCTTTTCCTCTATGGTCAGGAATAAGACAGGGATGTCCACTCTCACCGCTATAACATACTACTGGAAGTCACTGCCACAGAAATCAGACAACACAAATAAATAAAAGGCATCCAAATTGGCAAGGAACAAGTCAAACTTTCACTGTTCACAGATGACACGTTACTCTACATAGAAAACCCAAAAGACTCCACCCAAAAATTGTTAGAACTGATACACAAATTCACTAACATTGCAGGATACAAAACCAACATACAGCAATCAGCTGCATTTTTAATGCCAATAATGAAGCAGCAGAAAGAGAAGTCAAGGAATTGGTCCTATTTACAATTGCGCCAAAGACAATAAAAAACTTAGAAATAAACCTAACCAAAGTGGTAAAAGATCTGTACCCTGAAAACTATAGAACACTTATGAAAGAAATTGATGAGGACACAAAGAAATGGCAAAACATTCCTTGCTCAGGGATTGGAAGAACTAATATTGTTAAAACATCTATATTACCCAAAGCGATCTACACTTTCAATGCAATCCCAACCAAAATAACACCATTCTTTACAGAATTCTTTACATTCTTTACAGAGCTAGAACAACCTTAAAATATGAGAAGAATCACAAAAGACCCCAAATAGCCAAATCAATCTTGAAAAAGAAAAGCAAAGCTGGAGGCATCATAATTCTGGACTTGAAGCTGTATTACAAAACTGTAATTATCAAGACAGTATGGTACTGCAACAAAATCAAACACATAGATCAATGGAACAGAATAGAAAACCCAGAAACGGACTCACAACTATATGGACCCCTAATCTTCAACAAAGCCAGGAGGAATGTCTGATAGAAAAAGACAGTCTCTTCACCAAATAGTGTTGGGAAAACTGGACAGCTACATACAAAATAATGAAATTGGAACATTATATATGTATATAACATATAAATCTTTATTATATGATACAGATATTAAATGGAATATTGTTCAACCATGAAAGGGAATGAAATATTGCCATTTGCAACAAGGTACATGCAGCTAAGGTGTATTATACTAAGTGAAATAAGTCAGAGAAAGACAAATACCATATGATTTCACTCATATGTGAAGTTTAAGAAACAAAACAGATGAAAATGGGGGGAAAAAGAGATAGGCAAACCATAAAATAGACTCAACTACAGAGAACAAATTGAGGATTGCTGGAGGGGAGGTTGGTGGAGGGATGGGTTAAATGGGTGATGGGTATTAAGGAGGGCACTTGTGATGAGCACTGAGTGTTGCATGTAAGTGATGAATCACATAAGTCTACCACTGAGACTAATATTACACTATATGATAACTAACTGGAATTTAAATATGAACTTAAAAAAAAAGAATGTGGAGCTCTCTAATATATTTCTAGTAAGTATAAATTGGTACACCCTCCATGGAAAACTTTTAGCTGGTATCCACTAAATCTAAGCATACACTTGTCCTTATGACCAGACATTTTATTCTTACATATATAAAAAATGCACACTTTTTTATTCTTACATTTATAAAAAATACACACTCTTTTAATCTTACATATAAAAAATACACACACATTGACACATAAACATGTATCCAATTTTACATCTCCAAAGTAGAGAATATTCTTTCTTTTCAAGTGGACATAGAGCATGCACAATTGACCATATATATTAAGTAACAAAAGAAAAACGTCAATGATTACCATAAGGTAAGTATAATACAAAAAGTATACTCCAATTACAGTGGAATATAACTAGAAATTCAAAATAAAGCTAGAAATTCTTATCATGGGACATTGAAAAACTGATTGTTAAATAACTATTAGATAAATAAAATGAAGAAATCATCCTTGAAGAAATAGCAGATTCCATGTCAAGGCCAGAGAAAGCGAAGGATATCTTATGCCAAGAAAAGATTGAGGATATGTCAAAAAGACATCAAAGGCAGCTTAAAGGAACTCCAGTGGCAAATATGAAATATTTTCAACATTAAAAAAGTAATAATAGTAAAGAGTTACAACCTACCGAATCTGAAAATGCATAAAATTATAGTGATATTCAAAAAAAGGGGAGGGGAAGAATATCTAATCAGAGCAATGCCAATTAATAAATGTAAAAGAAGAAGTGAATTTGAAAAGTACCTTTTTTAATCCATCAATGTAATAATTGAGTGAGTAAAAGTTCACCAATGTTGGGGCGCCTGGGTGGCGCAGTCGGTTGAGCGTCCGACTTCAGCTCAGGTCATGATCTCACAGTTTGTGAGTTCAAGCCCCGCGTCAGGCTCTGTGCTGACAGCTCGGAGCCTGGAGCCTACTTCGGATTCTGTGTCTCCCTCTCTCTCTACCCCTCCCCTGCTCATACTCTGTCTCTCTCTCTCTCTGAAAAATGAATAAACTTAAACAAACATTAAAAAAAAAAAGTTCATCAATGTATACTAAACTCATCAGATGAAAGATATTGGCGAACAGGATATTTACACATTCTCAGAGTATCACTCCACCCAAATACTTATTAATTATAAAGGGAAAAAAGCTTTTTCTATGATGGAGGTGCCCGGTGGACTCATCTTAATCCAGAGATTTTAACAACGGGCGGTATGAGTCTTTTGATTCAATGCAATAAGAATGCATACCACCTCTCTAATATTGTTTAACCTGAATCTAATCATTAGGAAACAATCAAGGAAAACCAGATTAAGAAAATTTTTTACAGAACAATTTATTTGAAATCGTAATGAAAACCAAATAAGGTGGAAAAACTCTTTTAGAAAAAACAGAGTAGAGGTGCCTGAGTGGCCAAGTCGGTTAAGTGTCCAACTTCGGCTCAGGTCATGATTTCCTGGTTCGTGAGTTCAAACTCTGCGTCAGGCTCTAATGTCAGTGCAGAGCCTGCCTCAGATCCTCTGTCTCCCTCTCTTCCTGCTCCTTCCCCACTTGTGCTCACTCTTTCATTCTCTCAAAAATAATTAAACATTAAATATAAAGAAAAAGCAGACTAAAGAAACTTAAAAGCCAAAACCAAAGAAACTATTTTTAATTGGACTCCAAACTTAAAAACAAAAACAGTTTTAAAGCACATTATGGGAATAATTGCAGCAATTTAAGTATTTGCTGTATAATAGAAAATGCCGTATCATTGTCTAAGTTTTCCATGTGATAGGGTTATTATGTTTATGTTAAAAAATATTCTTGTTCTTGGGGCACCTGGGTGGCTCAGTTGGTTAAGAGTCCGACTTCAGCCCAGGTCATGATCTCACAGTTCATGGGTTCGAGCCCTGCATTGAGCTCTCTGCTGACGGCTCAGAGCCTGGAGCCTGCTTCGGATTCCTTGTCTCCCTCTCTCTCTGCCCCTTTCCTGCTCATGCTCTGTCTCTCAAAAATAAATAAATGTTAAAAAAAATATATTCCTGTTCTTAAGAGACTTATGATGAAATACTTTATGAAAAATGAGAGAGAAGCACTTTGGGAAAAAAAGCCTGAAATTGTGTCATTCCAAATGACTATCACATACCAAAAAATTCTGTAGTAAAAATTAAAATGATCTAGTAGCTTAAGAGAATGGGAGGGAAAAAGGAAGAGAAATTCGGTGGATGTGCCAGACAGCACCAAACAACCTGGCTGGTGGCTTTCAGTCGGCCGTGAGCTATTGTAAATGGTTCTATGTTTTCCTTCAGCCACATTTAAAGCTAAAGTGCAGGCATAGGGTGAGCAGTTCAGTTTTCCTCAACCAGGGCCAGGGTTTCACCCAGTGGGTTTTGTCATGGAGAGGTCCACAAATGCATTATGTTTATGAAAAGAAAGTATGATGGTAGGGACCCCTGAACTGACTGGGTAGAGGGCTTGGCTCCAGAATTGTGTTCCTCAGCATAACTCCCTGCTGGGTCTCTCTTCCAGACCAAGGAGTCTGCCTCTGAACTGCCCTACATCCCGGGAATCCTACCTTCTAAACGTCTCTCCAATCTAGATGTCTTCTCCATAGATGCTATTTATCTCCTTTCTTCTTATCATTCATCTTATTCTTCATTTTGCCCCCAGAATGATTCCTCAAAAGCCCAAATATGATCACATTACCCCTGCAGTGTCGGGGCCAAGGTCATACTTCTTCACATAGACCAAGGAGGCTTGACCCAGCATCCCCAAACATACCTATTCTATCAACCAAAGCTGCTTACAGTCTCTGCCACCACATTTCTGTGCCCTTGTACATGCTGCTCTGGAAGCTACAGCTGACAGTAGTGTCTGCCTGCTTATGGCCTATTGCATACCTGCTCATCATTCCAGACTCAGCTTAGATCCTAGCTCCTCCATGATTTTCAAGCGTGACTCCTCTGTGACTCACCACTCAGCGATCTACACTGAGTCCTCACTCAACGATCTACACTGGTAACCACCCTGTCCCTTGACCTCCTATAGAATCTGTGAATTTCTCTAAATTTTTGGCTTTGCTTTGTTTTTACTTTGTTGTATCTTTTTTAAGGGCTTCAACATCAGACAAAGCTGAATTTAGATTCTGACTCTGACATTTATTATCTCTGCAACTACGAGCATATTCCTTAACCTCTTATTTCCTCAGTTTCTTTATCAGTTAAAAGAAAGATAAGAGCACATATTGCCTCGGTCCCTCCCTCTCAGCACCCCCATTTCTGGAATTTCTTTCCATCCGACAACAGAGCTAAACAGCACGAAAAGAAAAGATACCCCCAAACCATTTTTATGATGAAGCGGAGTCTATCTGAAGAGAACTCTTCAATTAAGGTATGTATTTCAGTAACTATAACTAATACTGCAAATATCACCACAATAAAACCATTAACTAACTGAAAAAAAATTTTAATGAAGAAATAACAGCAAAAACTGTAATTATGCCCCTTTGAGGACACTGAAATTTTTCAAAAAGTATACCAGATATAAAATACCAACATGTAAAAGAGGTTGGGTGAGGGGTTCAGCACACAAGAAAATCTTACAATCACTCCTTGAGAGTTTCTGTGTGTTGTATTGGGATGTATGTGGGACGGGCAGATGGTGGTTAAAAAAAAAAGAAAGAGAGAGAGAGAGAGAGAGAGTCTTGATTCTGTATTGTGTTACCTACTGTCATCAATGACAGCAAATGGATCTCAGCTCCAAATCTGCAGTCATGGGCTCAGAGTGGTTAGCCCCAGTGACTACCTAGGGTAATGTTGTGTGCTGCGTTTCCCTTGCTTTTAGTGGCAAAGCCTTTTATTTCACTCTGGTAGCACTAATTAATTATGCATTACGATTGCCAAGTAAGAGAAAGATTTCACCCTAAATTTACAGAGACATAAAAAAAGGTTAAGTAACCTTATCAAGGTCACACAGCAGGCAATCCACAGAGTGAGGCATAAGCCCTTTGAATATTCACCAGTGAAATATTTAATATTAAAAACAAGTTTTCCCAAAGTACCGTCAAATGTAATGAACACTGCATTTTGAGTATAGAATGAAAAATGAGAATGCTCTGAGGGAAAACAGTGAAATGACTCACTGTTGGTTCTAGTTGAAAGAAAAACACTCATTACAAATGTCCCTGTGTTGCAATCCACTTCCTAAAGAAATTTTGAAAACCTTTTACAATTTGTAAGGTTAAGACATCCCACGCTATTGTAAAATGGTCTATAGTCAAAAATGCCCTTAGCTATATTTAAGAGTCAAAAGATCTGGGTTTGAGTTCTGACTTCAATTACCACCTGTGTGACCTTGGACAATCACTTATGCTCTCAGAACATCAACTCCATTATCTACAAAAATGAGAACAATAAGACAATAACTACCAGGGCTATCACAGGGGTTAAAGGGGATAAGGGAAGTGAAATTGTGCAGATTGCAAATGGCTATACAAATAAAAGGTATTATTATAGGAAAAGAACACAAAGGGTTTTTCTCAGTTAGAAAATGATAAATGTGTAACTGCAGCTTGGAATGTCACTTTGGTTTTAAGCAGAAAAAGCCCTGCCAAGTGGAAATGGAGATGTGAAGTCAGGAGTATTTGGCTACTTTCAACTGCAGGAACAGCATGCCCTTTTGGGTCTGAACAAATCTGTCCCTCACTCGTTGTGAGCCAGCCTAATATAATAAATCCTGAGGGATGTGCTGAACTCATTTGGCCAAGGTTTTCAGCTTGGGGCTAAAAATCTTGTGGAGCAAGCACTCTGGCCTCACAAAACCACCGTGGAGTCATTAGTGTCCGTATTGAGCAGATCAGGCTCTGATTCAGGTTTTATCACAAGCAATACCTTTGATATATTTTTCATGTTCACTACATTAAACATTAATATGTGAATGTCACAATAAAGAGTGCGGTTTTTCATTAAATAAATAAATAGGCACCAAACTTGAGCCAGAAAAGAACCATTTTAAATCAGATTTCATACAGCCGTGAAAATAAACCAGTGTTGTCATCACACATACGAACTGTAGAAATGACTTATAGGGAGAAGGTAAAAAGGTCAGACAGAGGGGATAAAATCCTTGACATGCCAGGTAAAGAAAATCATTTCTGCTTTTTCCCTTCTGAAGCCCATAATGCTAATCAACACAGATACAAAAAGAAGGTTCAACTAAAACCTGCAAGTGAGTCACATCTAGAAAGATAGCATAATCCATGTAATACCCTCCGAGATTTCCCAGTGAACACGGTATTATCATTTTTGCCTTCCAACAGTTTCAAAGATTACATTAAAATTGAAAGCAGGGACATCAATGTAACACATGTTCCAAAATTTCTTCAGACAATTTTCTAAATGCATTGTCCTTAGAAATAACCCACCATTCCCATGTAGTAGAACTAAAATTTATTAAATGATTAAATTTATTAAATAACTCCATTTTAAAAATGCTATTAAGCCACAGTAACTTTGTTTGTTTGTTTGTTTGTTTGTTTGTTTGTTTGTTTTGAGAGAGAGAGCTCATGCACGCCAGCAGGGGAGGGGCAGGAAGAGTGGGAGACAGAATCCCAAGTATGTTTCAGTGCAGAACCCCACAACGGCTCAAACTCAGGACTCAACCGTGAAATCATGACCTGAGCTGAAATCAAGCATTGGCTGCTTAACTGACCATGCCACCCCAGCACCCGTCAGCCAGAATAATTTTTAATTGTTTCAAAAGAAGGACTTACAAAAGTGTTTGGGTATTTTTTTATTGTTGGTCTTTTTCTTTTGGTCAGAAAATATAATCTGTTTTATTGAACTGCCAAGTTCAGAATTGAGCAGAGCTTATTCCTATTGCTACTATTGCTATGATGGCTCAACGGTAACTACAGTTCAGCGGATTCCCTGCACAGTAAGCATATGACTTTTGATTCCCCCAAAAGTTAACCACTAATAGCCTATTGTTGACTGGAAGCCTTACCAATAATAGTTGATTAACATATATTTTATATATGTATTATATATTGCATTCTTATAATAAAGTAAGCTTGAGAAAAGAAAATGTTATTTAAAAAATCATAAAGAAGAGAAAATATATTTACAGTACATACCATAAAAAAAAAATCTACATATAGGTGGGCCCATGCAGTTCAAACCCATGTTGTTCAAGGGCTTAAGGCAAAAGGGACAATTTTGCCATTTCCAGGGTAATTGGGCAACTGCTTTTCCACTATGAGTGGAGCTTAAATTGCTGAAAAGTGTATATATATATATATATATATATACACATATATATGTATATATATATACACATGTATATATGTGTGTGTATATATGTATACACACACATATATATGACATATACACATATATACATATATATGTCATATACACATACATATATATGTGTATATGACATATACATATACATACCTATATCTCTCTATATACAGAGAGAGAGAGAAAGAGGGAAGGAGTTGGAGGGAGAAGGTGGTAGAAAGTCTATATGTGTGTGTCCTGCTAAAAAAACAAAAAACAGATGTTGCCCACAGTTGTCTCATAATGCCTATATCAGTTATGACCCAAAGTTGGGAAAAATTGGAAATAGTTTTCAAAAGGAAATTGGATGGGTTGGAAGTGGGGGAGGGAGTAGAGGGAGAAATAGTTGAAAAGTTGGAAAAGAAGGCTTTGTTCCTGGGAAAACTTTCTTCCTGAGTTCAAAATATAGGAAGAGCCATTCTGGGAAAATGATCATAAATTCTGTTTGCAAGGGGATAAAAGCTGCCTCTGATTCAGCCAGATGGAGACATAAAGTCAGTATTGGGAACTACAAATCTGGAGTCAGAGAGGAATCTAAGGCAGAGCTTCTGAAACTTTAATGTGCATAGAAATCATTAAGGGATCTTGTTAAAATGCAGATTCTGATTCAGCGGATCTGTGGTGGGAGCAAGATTTCCTCATCTCTTACTAGTTCCCAGGCGATGCAAGTATCACGGGTCTAGGGATGAAAACTGGAACAGCAAGCCTCACACTAAACAGGAGTAAACTGTTCAAATAGGGTTCCTCATGTTTGAGGGAGTGAGCCTAGGATATGGACAAGCCAGAGTGGTCTTTAAACTGACAGAGAAATCAGATGGCACCAATTTAATACAGTATCGTTCCGTTTTGTTTCATAGCTTTTACCTTCTAGATGGTGAGTCAACAAGCGATACGTAAGTTCAATTGCAAACAAAAAATTTCCATTTAACATTACCACATTCAAGACAAACTTAGGATACAGTTTGGTGAATGCTATAATCTCGGAACTTGCAGTGACGAATCAGAGGACATGGTGATGAACATGTTCACAGATTTCCCTAAAGGAAACTTGGTTTCCAGTCCCACTTGTGGAGCCAGCTTACTGTGGGACTGCGTGAGCCTTCCACTTCTCATCCATTAACTGAAGAATTTAATCTGGCAGATTTTTTTTCCCCTCTATCTCATTCCCCACCCCCCGAACTTCGCACCCCTCTTAAATCGTTTGTGTGAGTTGGCTTCTATTGGTCATTTGGGTGGGTGCCTCTGCCCTTCCACAGGGTTCCTGTCCAAGAAAGGCAGAGACCATATTTGGCTCATTTTTATGTTCAATCCCAAACCCTCACACACAGCCCTTTTCTCACAATAGCTGCTCACTAAACGTGTGTCTGTTAACATCCATCTCTAACATTCTATGATTCCTTAATTCCAAAGTTAACACCATTATAATTACGGTCATCTCTCAGTAAAAAAGATGACACAGTAACTTGGAATAGTCTCTTTGTTGTACAACTGTCCACTCAGTGTGCACCTCTGTGCTGCAGTGTGTTCTGGGGCAAGGAGCTGTCTCAGAACTCGGCCTAAGAGATGCCTGGAAGCCTTGGAGGTATGAGCACTGATTCCAATCCTTCCAAAATTTGCTTGTGGCTTTCTGATTTATAATCACAGTAACACCCAGATTCTAGCCTCTTGGAACTACTGTCCAAATGTACAGACATTCTACTCTGATCTCTGGGGCCTGAGACATCAGCTGGGAAATGAGCATGCACTGGCTCTCTACTGACCACAGCAGCAGTCTGTGGATAAGGCCTTCCCAGCTCCTTGTTTACAATAAGCCTATTTAATTCTCACTCTCTTGCATAAGATGTTCCTTCCAAGAGGCCACACCTGGCTACCCCCATTCGTTGGAACCCAGACGGCCCCTGCTAGTAGAAGGGACTTCGTATGCAGACATACTATATCTATCTTCCTTCTGGCCCCAAATAACAGTCATTTTTGAGCAATATATATCATTTCTATGAGTTTCTGACTCTTCCATATCCCCAAGTACATAATATGCTTTTTGCTATCTTTACTGTCACTTTGTACCCAACTTCATTTCTTTGTCTTTCCACTACCTATCCCTATTACTGTTGTGCATCACGAATCTCCTGTCACAGTCTTTTGATAATTTAAGTTGTCTTAATGGCCTTCCTAAACACCCTCTGCAGTACAATCTGTTCCTCTTGGCACTCACAAGCACCACCGGCTTCTTTGGGTACATTCTGTTCATAATCCTTCCTGGCACTGTCATCACACCCCATGACACAGCTCATTGCCCCAGTGTTCAGTGACTGCCACCATGAGAGAGAAGCTGTGTGAGGTACAGGAGGCTGCTCATCCGGACTCCAGGCTGATGATCACCACACCCTCATTACAGCCCAAACGACTTGTGAAAGTGCCATTGGAACACATTGGCATGATTATACACTTCTAATTTGAGAACCCAGCGCAGAGCAGCAAAGAGGGCTAGAGTGAGGCACTGCCGAATGGCTTTGCTCCTTATAATATGATGACAAATCTCTACAGCAGGTGCCAGGCCACTGCTAATGCTGCTCTTGGATGGAGCGGGTTTGAAAACAATATGAACAATAACTTCTATTCTTCAATCAGTCAAGAGTAGCATGTACTGAGCACTCAGCCAACACAGGTGCCCAACTAACACTATAAGGCTTACAAACAAGAAGGACATGGTGCCTTTCCCAGAGGAGTCTGCCACAATAAATGTCTTCCAATAGCTCCAAGGAACAAAAGCAGATTTTATAAGCCATCCTTAATTACCATGATGAAGTTAAATGATCTTCATTTCTCCCTCTGACTTCCCCTATTGATCTTTGCACCCTATTAAATCATTCATTTGAGTTGGCTTTCTATCAGCCTTTTGTGTGGCTTCCTCTGTCTTTTCATAGCATACAAGTCTGGGAAAGACAGAGACCATAAATGGCTTCTTTGGACACTCAACCGTTAACCCTCACATAGTCCTTTGCTCACAGTAGGTGCTCAGTAAATTTGTGACTAAATTCATGTTCTAATATTCTATGACCATTTTAAAATAGGTAAAAACAGTCTATTTCCTTTTATATCTCCCCTTATATGGATCAATAAACATCCACCAATAGATCTTGGAGAATTATATAATACTAGAGCTATAAAACGTTTTACTTTTTTAATTAATTAATTTATTTTGAGATAGAGTGAGCATGAGCTGGGGAGGGGCAGAGAGAGAGGGGAGAGAAATCCCAAGCAAACTCCATGCTGCCAGCAGAGAACCTGATGAAGGGTTCAAATTCACAAACGGTGAGATCATGACCTTAGCTGAAATCAAGAGTCAGATGCTTGAGAGGGGTCAAGATGGAAGAACAGCATGGAAGTTTTTTTGCATCTCTAGTCCCTGAAATGCAGCCAGATCAACACTAAACAAACTTGCACACCCAGAAAACTGATCTGATAATTAATACAACAATCTGCACAATCTGAACTACAGAACTTGGCAGAAAGAGAAAAATTTTATTTTTATTTTCCATTTTTATTAAAAAGGGTTTTCTTTAATTTTTTTCTATTTTTTTACTTTTTGTAATTTTTTAAAATTCTATTTTACTTCCATAATTTCATTTTATTCTGTTTAATTGTACCCATTTTTTCAAATTTTCACTTTTTTTTCTTTTTTCCTCTTTTTATTACCTTTCCCTTTTGTCTCTAATCTATCAAGGTTTTTTCAACAACCAGACCAAAACACACCTAGGATCTAGCATCCTTTATTTGATTTTTTGTGTTGTTTTTATTTTTTTTACTTCATTAGTTCCTTTTCTTCCTTCAAAATGCTGAAATGAAGGAATTCACCCCAAAAGAAAGAACAGGAAGGAATGATAGCCAGGGACTTAATCAATACAGATACAAGCAAGATGTCTGAATCAGAATTTAGAATCACGATAATAAGAACACTAGCTGGGGTTGAAAATAGATTAGAATCCTTTTCTACGGAGATAAAAGAAGTAAAAAGCAGTCAGGATGAAATAAAAAATGTTACAACTGAGCTGCAATCTCGAATGGATGCCACAGGGGCAAAGATTGATGAAGCAGAGCAGCACATCAGCAATATAGAGGACAGACTTATGCAGAATAATGAAGCAGAAACAAAGAGGGAGACTAAAGCAAAAAACCACAATATAAGAACTAGAGAACTCAGTGACTCATTAAAAGGAATAACATCAGAATCATATGGGTCCCAGAAGATGAAGAGAGAGAAAAAGGGGTAGAAGGTTTTTGTGATCAAATCATAGCAGAAAACTTTCCTAACCTGGGGAAAGACACATACAACAAAATCCAGGAAGCACAGAGGACTCCCATTAGATTCAGCAAAAACCAACAAGGCATAGCATAGTCAAATCCACAAAATACACAGACAAGGAAAGAATCACAAAAACAACAAGGCAAAAAAAGTCCTTAACCTACAAAGGAAGACAGATCAGGCTCTCAACAGACCTATCCACAGAAACTTGGAAGGCCAGAAATGAGTGGCAGGATATATTCAATGTGCTGAATTGGAAAAATATGCAGCCAAGAATTCCTTATCCAGCAAGGCTGTCATTCAAAATAGAGGGAGAGATCAAAAGTTTCCCAGAGAAACAAAAATTAAAGAAGTTCATGACCACCAAACCAACCCTGAAAGAAATTTTAAGGGGGACTATCTTAGTGGAGAAAAGTTGAGACAAACAAAAAAGATCAAAAGCAACAAAGACTAGAAATGACCGGAGAACACCACCAGAAACTCCAAGTCTACAGGCAACTTAAAGACAATAAATTCATATCTTTCTGTACTCACTCTAAACGTCAGTGGACTAAAAGCTCCAATCAAAAGACATCTATATGCTGTTTACAAGAGACCCATTTTAGACTTAAAAAACACCTTCAGATTGAAAATAAGGGGATGGAGAACCATCTATCATGCTAATGGTCACCAAAAGAAAGCTGGAGTAGCCATACTGATATTAGACAATCAAGATATTAAAATAAAGACGGCAACAAGAGATGAAGAAGGGAATTATATCATAATTAAGGGGTCTATTCACCAAGAAGACCTAATATTGTAAACATTTATGCTCCAAGCGTGAGAGCACCCAAATATGTAAATCAATTCATCACAAACATAAAAAAACTCATTGATAATAATACCATAATAGTAGGGGACTTCAACACCCCACCTACAACAATGGACAGATCATCTAAACAGAAAATCAACAAGGAAACAATGGTTTTGAATGACACACTGAACCAGATGGACTTAACAGATATATTCAGAACCTTTTATCCTAAAGCAGCAGAATACACATTCTCCTCTAGTGCACATGAAACATTCTCCAGAATAGATCACATACTGGGACACAAATGAGCCCTCAACCAGTACAAAAATATTGAGATCATACTGTGCATATTTTCAGACCACAACGCTATGAAACACGAAATCAACCACAAGAAAAAATGTGGAAAGATAATAAATACTGGGAGACTAAAGAACATCTTACTAAAAAATGAATGGGCTAACCAAAGAAGTTAAAAAGGAAATTAAAAAGTACATGGGAGCCAATGAAAATCACATCACAGCTCAAAACCTATGGGATGCAGCAAAGACAGTCATAAGAGGAAAGTGTATAGCAATCCAGGCCTTCCTAAAGAAGGAAGAAAGGTCTCAGATACACAACCTAATCTTATACCTTAAAGAACTAGAAAAAGAACAGTAAATAAAACCCCAAAACCAGCAGGAGACGGGAAATAATAAAAATTAGAGCAGAAATTAATGCTATCGAAACCAAAAAAAAAGCTCTGACAGCTCAGAGTCTGAAGCACTTTGGATTCTGTGTATCCCTTTCTTTCTGTACCTCCCCTGCTCACACTATGTTTCTGTCTGTCTCTCAAAAAGAAATAAATGGTAAAAAAAAATTTAAAGAATGAGAGAGGAGAGATCACAACCAACACAGCAGAAATAAAAACAATAGTAAGAGAATATTATGAGCAATTATATGTCAATAAAATGGCAATCTGGAAGAAATGGACAAACTTCTAGAAACATATAAACTACCAAAATTAAAACAGGAAGAAATAGAAAATTTGAGCAGACCCATAGCCAGTAAAGAAATAGAATTTGTAATCAAAAATCTCCCAAAAAACAAGAGTCAAGGGCCTGATGGCTTTCCAAGGGAACTCTACTAAACATTTAAAGAAGAGTTTACACCTAGTCTTTCGAAGCTGTTCCAAAAAATAGAAATGGAAGGAAGACTTCCAAACTCTTTCTATGAAAACAGCATTACCTTGATTCCAAAACCAGACAAAGACCCCACTAAAAAGGAGAACTATAGACCAATTTCCTTGATGAACATGGATGCAAAAGTCCTCAACAAGATACTACCCAACCTGATCCACAATACATTAAAAGAATTGTTCACCACGACCAAGTGGGATTTATACCTGGGATGCAGGGCTTGTTCAGTATCTTCAAAAGAATCAATGTGATACATCACATCAATAAAAGAAAGGACAAGAACGACATGATCCTCTCAATAGATGCAGGGAAAGCATTTGACAAAATACAGCATCCTTTCTTGATAAAAACCCTCAAGAAAGTAGGGATGGAATGATCATACCTCAAGATCATAAAAGCCATGTATATGAAAGACCCACTGCTAATATCATCATCAATGGGGAAAAACTGAGAGCTTTCCCCTAAGGTCAGGAACACAACAGGAATGTCCTCTCTTGCCACTGCTATTCAACATATTATTGGAAGTCTTAGCCTCAGCAATCAGACAACACAAAGGAATAAAAGGCATCCACATTGGCAAGGAGGAGGTCAAACTTTTACTCTAAGCAAACAACATGATACTCTATATGGAAAACCCAACAGATTCCACCAAAAATCTGCTCAAACTGATCCATGAATTCTGCAAAGTCACAGGATACAAAATCAATGCACAGAAATCAGTCACATTCCTATACACCAATAATGAAGGAACAGAAAGAGAAATCAAAGAATCAATCCCATTTACAATTGCACCAAAAACCATAAAATACATTGGAATAAACATAATCAAAGAGGTGAAAAATCTATACACTGAAAACTGAAGAAAGGTTATGAAAGAAATTGAAGAAGACACAGAAAAAATGGAAAAATATTCCATGCTCCTGGATTGGAAGAAAAAATATTGTTAAAATGTCAATACTACCCAAAGCAATCTACATATTTAATGTATTCCCTATCAAAACAACATCAGCATTCTTCACATTGCTAGAACAAGAAATCCTGAAATTTTTGTGGAACCAGAAAAGACCCTAAATAGCCAAAGCATTCTTGAAAAAGAAAATCAAAACTAGAGGCATCACAATCCCAGACTTTAAGATGTATTACAAAGCTGTAATCATCAAGACAGTATGGTACTGGCACAGAAACAGACACTCAGATCAATGAAACAGAATAGAAAAGTAAGAAACGGACCCACAAATGTATAGCCAACTAATCTTTGACAAAGCAGAAAAGAATAGCCAATGGAATAAAGACAGTCTCTTCAGCAAACGGCGCTGGGAAAACTGGACAGCGACATGCCGAAAAATGAACCTGGACCACTTTCCTAGACCATACACAAAAAATAAACTCAAAATGGATGAAAGACCTCAATGTAAGACAGGAAGCCATCAAAATCCTCGAGAAGAAAGCAGGCAAAAACCTTTTTGACTTTGGCCACAGCAACTTCTTACTCAAGATGTCTCCGGAGGCAAGGGAAACAAAAGCAAAAATGAACTATTGGGACCTCATCAAGAGAAAAGCTTCTGCACAGCAAATGAAACAATCAGCAAAGCTAAAAGGCAATGACAGAATGGGAGAAGATATTTGCAAAAGACATGTCAGTTAAAGGGTTAGTATCCAAAATCTATACAGAATTTATCAAACTGAACACCCTCCAAAAAAAAATAATCCAGTGAAGAAATGGGCAAAAAACATGAATAGACACTTCTCCAAAGAAGACATCCAGATGGTCAACCGACACATGAAAAAATGCTCAACATCACTCACTCATCATCAAAGAAATTCAAATCAAAACCACCTCACTCCAGTCAGAATGGCAAACATTATCAACTCAGGCAACAACAGATGTTGGCAAGGATATGGAGAAAGAGGATCTCTTTTGCACTGCTGGTGGGAATGCAAACTGGGTCAGCCACTCTGGAAAACAGTATGGAGGTTCCTCAAAAAATTAAAACTAGAACTACCCCACAACCCAGCCACTGCACTACTAGGTATTTATCCAAGGGATACAGGTGTGCTGTTTCAAAGGGGCACATGCACCCCAATGTTTATAGCAGCACTATCCACAATAGCCAAAGTATGGAAAGAGCCCAAATTTCCATCGATGCATGAATGGATAAATGTCCATCGATGCATGAATGGAGTATTCCTCGGCAATCAAAAAGAATGAAATCTTGCCATTTGCAACTACGTGGATGGAACTAGAGGGTATTACGCTAAGTGAAATCATTCAGTCAGAGAAAGACAACTATCATATGACTTCACTCATATGAGGAATTTAAGATACAAAATAAATGAACATAAGGGAAGGGAAGCAAAAATAATATAAAAACAGGGAGGGGGACAAAACAAAAGAGACTCATAAGTATGGAGAACAAACTGAGGGTTACTGGAGGGGTTGTGGGAGGGGGCGAATGGGCTAAATGAGTAAGGGGCACTAAGGAATCTACTCCTGAAATCACCATTGCACTATATGCTAACTAACTTGGATTTAAATTTTAAAAATAATTAATTAATAAAAAAAAATAAAAGAGTCAGATGCTTAACTGACTGAGCCACCCAGGCACCCCAAGAACTGTAAAGAGTCTTAGATATATCATCTAATACCATTCCAGGCCCCTTTTGGTGAAGGAAAAGAAAGCTCCAAAAGCCAAAAGAACTTCTCAAAGTAGCAAGGCTCCTTTGTGGCAGAAATGACTAGAACCCAGGCCTTATCTTTTCCAATATAATACTCACCACACTCACTATTGTATGATGCCTCTGAGCTGGTTGCCACTACTGTCTCCATCAAGCTTTGCTAAGTTCAGTTTGCTGGACTTCTAACTCAGACATGTCCATTAAAAATAGTAACATTTCTTTCCCATTAGCATCCAAGGCTACAGCCTTGTAAGGCACAAGTCATAGACAGCTGCACCCCCAAGTTCCCAAGTATCTTAAGGCTATGGCAAAAGAAAAGAAACTTTTCTTCAATAAGCAAATGTTTTTTCTTATAAGAACAGGTCATTCAGAGAAAAGCCCTGGGCAACTGGTCATTCAGAGAAAAGCCCTGGGCAACTCCGATTGGCATTACTCACAAAGCAGTCCTTTCAATGGTGATGTAGTTACTAGAGGATGTAGAGTCTTGGTTCATCACTTGTTCAGATTCACAGCAATTATCAGGGCAGTTGTTATGCCAGGATCCATAGAGGTGGCAAACAGTTCACTAAATCCTTTCCTTTGGTCTAGTATGAATTTGATCAATGAGCAGAATTGAGTAGGGGGGATATTTAGAAGAAGAGTGCCTTTCTTCAAAACGTACTGGTCACAAAGACTATGAAAACTTCTGTCTAAAATCTGAATGACAGGATAATAATGAGTATATAAGATTGATTCTCAACCCTTCCCACATAGCGGGAATTACAACAGGACTCTTAAAAGTACCAGTAGCTGGGTTCACTCCAGACCATTTAAATCAGAATTTCTAAGGGGCATTATCATCTTTTAAAAGCTCCTCAAATGTTTAAAAATGGGCAGAGTACCCCTGAATACATATTCTTCCAAAGAAGGCACACAAATGGCCAGAAGACACAAGAAAAGATGTTCAGCATCACTAATCATCATGGGAACGCAAATCAAAACCACAGCGAGGGTAGCACCTGGGTGGCTCAGTCGGTTAAGCATCCTACTTCCGCTCAGGTCTTGATCTTGCAGTTTGTGGGTTGGAGCTCAGTGTCAGGCTCTGTGCTGACAGCTGGGAGGTGGAGCCTACTTGGGATTCTGTGTCTCCCTCTCTCTGTCACTCCCCTGCTGGTGCTCTGTCTCTGTCTCTGTCTCTAAAAAATAAATAAATATTAAAAACACACACAATAAGATGTCATCTCATGCAAGTCAGAATGGCTCATTTCAAAAAGAGAAGATATAATGGGTGTTGGCGAAGATGTGGAGAAAAGGGAACACTCGCGCACCTTTGCTGGGAATGCAAACTGGTGCAATCGCTGTGGAAAATGTTTGGGTGTTCCTCAAAAAACTAAAAATAGAAATACCGTAAGATCCAGCAGTTCCACTGTTGTGTATTTACTCAAAGAAAACAGAAACACTAATTCAAAAAAACTGTTTATTGCAGTATTGTTAACAATAGTCAAGATATGGAAATAAACTTAAGTGCCCATCAACAGATGAATGGATAAAGAGGATGTAGTGTATATGTACAATAAAATACTGTCCTTCAGTCCTAAAAAGGAATGAGATTTTGCCATTTGCAACAACATGGATGGACCTAGAGGGTATAATACTAAATGAAATAAATCAGACAGAGAAATACAAACACCATACGATTTCACTTACATTTGGAATCTAAAGAAGAGCATAAATGAATAAAGAAACAAAAAGCAAAAACAGGTTCATAAATACAGGGAACAAACTGGTGGTTGTCAGAGGGGACGGGGGAGGAGTGGGCAAAATAGGTGATGGGGATGAAGAGGTATAAACTTTCAGTTATGAAGTAAATAGTCCCAGAGATGCAAAGTATAACATAGGAAATAGAGTCAATGATATTGTAATACTGTTGTGTAGTGTCGGATGGTAACTACACTTATCATGGTGAGCATTGTGTAATACATGGAATTGTGGAATCACTCTGTTGTATACCTGCAACTGATATAATATTATATTTCAACTAGACTTCAATAACAAAAATTTTAAAAAAATAAAGTTACCTCTTTCAGTAATAGGGGCTCACTAAAGCATTGAATGGGGCAAAGGAGTTGTTTGTGAATGAGATAAGATAGATATCTTCTAGGAAAGCATGTTATAATCTCATCAGGGAGGGAAAGGCAAAGAAATGCTTCACACTTCCACCCTCCCTGATGGTCATAGACCTTTTGCAAGATTTTCTCTTCCTCCTTGTTAAAATGGAAGAAACATCTAATTCCATCTCACCTTGCTCCTGGCTGTGGTGCAGAAAAGCATTAAAGAAGGCTCTTTGTTTTTCTTGATGCCCTCTCCAGAGCAAGTCTGGTCTTATCGCTTTTGGCCAAAGGCTGTTTCAGAGTTTACAGAGCAAGTCTCTGTAATCTGATCTTCCAAGTGAGTTACAGTTTGGGAGTATGCTAAAGAAAAGAAAATGTAGCATTTTAGAGGCAGTTTTTAAAATAAATCATTATATGTGTTATATTTTCCCATCTAAAATAACTTTACCTCTGATTTTTAAACAGCCATTTTAGAAAAGCCTCTTAAATTTATGTCTGGGTTAGGTGAGAGACAACTTACTTTTTGAGTGGAGTATTGATCGTGAGTAAATATTCGTTGAAATTTATTTGGAAAACATTTGATATGGAACCAGGCACATAAGTGAGAATATGTGTGTGTGGGGGGGTGTATACACATACATATATATAAGATCTGCTCCATCAAGCCTCCAAATGCAGGCCTACTGGCTGGAGGAAGGTATCAGTTGGTCATAAAAGTGCGAGTTTAGGAAGAATAACAGTGTCCAGAGAGACTAAGCTCCTATGATCATTTTGGTTCTCCAGCCCCACCCTTCTTGTGGGGAAAATACATTGTAAGAAAAGAAAATATCAGTCTCAAAAACTAATGATAATAATAAAAACCGGTCATGCAACCATGGAAAGTGAGCATGCAATTTATGCACTCTCATTAATCCCCTTGATTATCTGTCTTCAACTAGTACAATTTTGCCATGGGTTTGTGGTGATTTTTTTTTTAAAGGAAAGAGATGTATGTTTCAATTAAGAAAAGGACACACACGCACACAAAAGTCAAAAGGTAAATATAATTTCAATCTGATTAGATCTGTTTTATTTACTAATAGTGCTTTCAGTATTAGAGGTTACCTTGAAAGAAGGGGAAACAAAACTATTAGCAACATATTTAACTCATTTAGCACAAGGAAATATTCCACTAAATTCAGAAACGTATTTAGAGCATCTATCTAGAGACAGACAACGTACTTCGAGTCCATAATGCCTTTTCTCAAAAAGTTTACAACAAGGGTCACTTCCTCAAGTGAGACCTCCAGCCCTCTAGAGACCAGAGGGCTCTGTGACACTTTCTCACAGCAAACACACTTCTCTTTACAGCACTTCCTGTAACAGTCTCTTAGTCACCTGTTTTGAAATGAATCAGTCTGTCTTCCTAAAGAACATCAGCTTCATCCAGAAAGTCACTGTGTCTTGTTCACTAATATCCCCCCAGAAACTAGAACAGTGCCTGGCACACAGACCACGCTCAATAAATATTTGTCACATAACTAAACAAGTAAAGAACAATAACTAAAATAGAAGATAGAAAATAGTAAGCGAGAGAAGGTAAGAAAACGATGGTTATGCATCTACTTATTAACATAAAGGAGGAATTCATAGAGTGAAAGACTCTTTTTTTGACACCACATATTGTTGAAATGTTTCTTCAAGGAAGGATATGAGTCTGTTATTTGCCTTTTGCTCTCATACTAGTGTCTTTTGAAGAGCAGAGGTTTTTCATTTTGATGAAGTCAGAGTCATGTCTCAAATATTGCAGAAGCTATAGAGAATCCTGCCTGCCTAAGTAGCTGCCTGCTTTTTGATTTACCAAAAGGAAGTGGAGTCACTGTCGAAATCATATTCAAGAGCCAATAATTTGAATCTACATTATTAGTCATCATGCTGCCTCATCAGATCTAAGTTTTAAACTAGAAAAGTAGGGCAAGGATATCTCTAAGGAGTCATGTTGTGTACCCTTCCTGGGCCTGATCAGCACCCTAGTGTTAGGCATTCGCTAAGTAGACAACCTGTCTCACAAGACCACTATCCACCCTAGTGTATTACTGATTTTCAGTTCTATCTCTTGGCAGGTTTAATGGTGATAATCCAATAAGGAGTATGGCTTAGAAAGAAGTTTCTACCTTTGTAGTTCTTCAGACTTAATGTGGACTATAGAAAACCTATTCCCTAGGTGTTTGGCTAATTGCACACTGTCATCGGGGTTAGCATGTCCCTTTGTTCTTGCAAAATCGGTTGGAGTAAGCCATTAACTTTCTAGTAAACCAGCATTAGTGGATTCACTGTGTTGATCCCCTTCTGATAGAAAATTTATATGCAATAAATAATTTAACACTGAAATTTACATTACACAGAAACTTCCTGGTGTGATATCAGGGATTATTATCTGGAACAAATTCTAGGCAAAGAAAAAAATCATTTGTACAATATCCGTACACCAAAGATAAGGTTTAGAAAATCACCATTAAACCAACAGACCATGAAATGACAATAGGCACTATTAATTCAAAGAAAAAAATGGTCAACTCTCTTATTTAGACATTGACACTAAATTATAAGTTACATTTGGGACATCAGTGTGTTTTTAGAATTAAAGAAAAGCCAACCAGAAGAAAAACGTTAGCAAAGGCTTTTTAAAAATCCTTTATTTAAAACTATTTGTGCCCTGTCAGCACAGTTTCAGTCCTAACTTGTGAATGGGAAAAGCATTCCAGGATAAAACATTCAGCATCAAAAATACACCAAAAAACATGCAATAATCTATGTCAGAGGAAAAGTAAGAACTTTGATATTACTAGAAGAGTAAAGCACACAAGCCTTTCTAGATTTAGAAATATTGCGCCTACATATTTTCTTTTTATCTCAATATATTTCCTTTCCTAATTGCAATCTTGCGAAAAATAGCATCTATAATCAGAGACAATCTATGATAATGTAAGTAAATTCCCAGAAATGTTTTCTAATGCATGGCTGCCATTTGAATAAGAAAATGAGAGGAGGAAATGCATTATTGCAACATTAAGCAATTAAGGAAATATTATCAAATTAGAGTGTCCAAAAAGTATTAAAATTTGACATAATTTTTCTCCCTGTCTTGGTCAAGCATCACTCATTTAATTCACAATACTTTTTAAATAACATCAGTGTAATTGTCTTCTTAGCCTTCAGAGAAGGTGTAAATAACACTGTCTTCTCGACATACATGGTTGATGGGGGTGGGGACAGGGAATCTGTCTTCCCACTTCCATCAAAATCCAGGTGACGTTTGCCCAGAGCTGGCACAGAATTTCTTGCCACGTCTCAGTAGTCACCCACAAAACAAATTCCAGAAGATCCGTACATCGGTATGTCAAAGCAGAAGTTGTGGTGTGGCAGCTGTGTGATGAGAGTATGTCACCGGCAAAGGACCCAAGGAAGCCAGGTTCTGGTCATCACCTATCACATTTGTTCACCTCCTGTAGCATAAGAGCCATGGTGAAGACAGTGGTGTGGATTTATTTCCCCTTCTTCCTCCTCCAAAAATGTTAGCACAGAAATGGAGTTGGGGGGTGAGATTCTATGCTGTGTATGGACATTTTCTGACTGGAATAACAAAAACATCACAAAATCCCTTGTGGATGATATTCTTTTGCCTATAACCCATATGAGGGAAATATGGTGAAGGATAGTTGAGGCCCATGTGTGCCTTCTCTCAGAAAGGCCCTTTTGCATCTGAAGTGTCAGTCTGGGCCAGGACCTGGACCAGGGGAAGACAGCCAATCACTGGTGCTGGTCCTGACGTGTGGAAGAGGGGTAATGGTGGGAAATGCATGGCAGTGTTTCTGCCTCCTTTAGTACATGTTTCTTTCAGTGGCCAGCAGGACTGGTGTGAATACCTTTGAGGTGGGGACATCAAATATCACCTAAATATTGTGGGATTTCACATAAAGCTAAAGAGATCAGAGTAGGGAGAAAATGTTGAGAGGTGCCTGGGTGGCTCATTCGGTGAAGCGACTGACTTCAGCTCGGGTCATGATCTCACGGTTGGTGGGTTTGAGCCTCGCATGGGGTTCTGTGCTGACAGCTCAGAGCCTCAAGCTTGCTTCACATTCTGTGTCTCCCACTCTGTCTGTCACTCCGCTGCTCATGCTCTGTCTCTGTGTGTCTCTCTCTCTCTCAAAAATAAACAAACATTAAAAAAAATAAAACTTTGAAATATGTGACTGGTAGCAGCAGTCAACAATTTTTGTAGGATTTTAGTTTACCATGCACATTAACCTTCTTCTTCTTCTACAAAATCGTGAAAATAATATTACCCACATCATAAGATTGCTATGAAAATTAAATTGGATAAAACTTGCAAAGAATCTGAAACAGTACCTGATACATACAATATTATTATGTGCTATGCATTTTAACATTATATCTGTTATTATTATTAATTTTCATACTCCCCTATATTTTATTATCCCAATGTTATGCACAAGAAAACTGAAATTTTCTAATTGTACATTTTGTGGGTTTTTGATACACCCACCATACTATTTTAATAACACTAATTATTACTATCATTACTGATACAGTTAGCATTTATTCAGTGTTTATTATGCGCTAAACTTGTCGTACATGTTAATCTGATTTGAACCTTGTTGCTGTCACAGGAGGTAGACAGTATTATCTGCATTTTACTAATGAAATGACCCAGGCCCAGAGATCCTAAATAGATTCACCAAAGGCACAAAATTCAGATGTTGAGCAGAGATATGAAAGCTTAAATCCCTAACTATTCTTGCTACTGGCTCCTATTTTAGTACAATCCCTCTAGGATTTGCCAGTTTTCAAGTGAATCACCAAATGACACACAGATCAAATGGGTGGCCTCGGTGCACCTCGTATTCTCTCTTACTCCAATCCTGATCTAACAAGGAGGAAACTACAGATACCTGGTGCCATGCTTTCGGCACTCGCTCGCCATCCTCAAAGTGCCAGTCCTGCTCTTTGATATGTGGCTCTTAGCTTTGCTGGAGGCAGGGTGGGGACTGTAAGATATGAAGCAGCGCCCCTAACCTGTACCTTCTAGATCAAGCACACCATCACAATAGTGACCGTCAACAGTGTCTCCAGATATTGCCAAAATCCCCTGAGGGACAGAAATCACCCTTGCTGAGAATCGCTCATCTATACTTCCTTGTTAAAATGTTCACACCTATTTCGAAACTACGAGCTTTAACCAATAACAGGGACTGAAACCCAGATTATAAGGCAGGATTGGGTCCAGGTTAATTTGGAGAAGATGAGAGAAATGTCAGTTGCAACAGGACTGGCCGCAGGGATAAACTTCAGCTTAAATCAGTTGAACAAATATTCACCAAGCGCTGACAAGACTCTGGGCTGTCGGCTGGGCCTGTAAGAAGGAACCAGAACAACTCCAATCTCAGGATCCACCATCAGGCATCACCCCTCCCCCCTCCCCAGATCTGCCTGAGGCCTGCTCCTCTGCAGTGAGGCTTTCTTGGATGTTTAATTTCTGCAACTTTGATTTGCTGACTCATCACTTGCTCTTCCTGTCGGAAACTGTCTGGAGACGGGAACTGGATTTAAACTTTTAGTTAAAAGGCACAGAGTAGAAAATCTATGTTTCCTGAGGTCATAGTGACAGTTATCTCTAATTTCAGAAGCATAGAACTCTACTCAGGTAGAAGCAAAAATTATCCTCTGTCCAAACCATGGCAGACTAAGAGTGTTTCACCTCCAAAGGTTTCTACAGCTATTTTAGAAGTTCATTAGGTTTGGGGGGTTTTGTTGGTTTGTTTGTAGATTTGCTGCTGGTTTTGTTTCTATTATTTTTTAATATAATTTTAAATGAGCTTGCTTTTTTCATTGCCTTAAAGCAGACAATATGAGTTCAAATTCTGGCTCTGTCACTGTTTGTGTGTCCTTGGGCAGATTACTCAAGTTCATTACAAATTGGAAAGAACAGTGCCTGAATCTCAGGTTTTATATCTACAAATATGGAGACAGTATTTACTCTGCATTAGGGACTGTCCATATGACTCTGGGTTTCAGCTCAGGTCATGATCTCACAGTTTGTTTCGTGGGATCAAGCCTGTGTCAGTGCAGAGCTTGCTTAGGATTCTTCCTCTCTCTTTCCCTCCCTCTCTGCCCCGCCCCTGTTCCCACTCAAGCACTCTCGCTCTCTCTCAAAATAAATAAATAAACATTTAGAAAGGAGGAAGAAGTGGCAATTAGACATTGACACAGGATGAGGACAGCATCAAACATAACAAAGTCTTTACAGGCAAGCAACTCTGGGTGTGTGGTGCCATTTTGACAGGTTTCTTTCATAAACAGTTATTTTTTTTATAAAATATTATAAATATTTTTTTTATAAATGGTCGATTTTTTTTTATATATAAATGGTCAAGTTTTTCCTAAATTCTGTGTCACCTGAAGGGGCATACTTCTGTCCTTTGGAAATTTCAGTTACAAGGGAGAATATGAGGTAAAGGATACTAGGCAGAGAGTTACAAAGACCCTTTAAAAAATAGCTTCATCTAGTCATCCATTCAGTGTGTGTATAATCATCAGTATGTATAATAATCATTATGGGTTGAATCGTTTCAACTTCAAATGTTAATGTCCTAATCACCAGCACCTCAGAATGTGACCATATTTGGAAATAGGATTGTTGCAGATATGATTAGTTAAATCAAGATGAGATCATACTGGCACGATGTGGGCCCTAATCCAATATGTCTGGTGTCCTTATAAAATGGGAAAATCTGGACCCAGATAAGCATAGAGGGACACTGATACGCAGAGGCACGCCCATTGAAAGATAACCAAACACAAGCCAAAAAAGTCTACAACTGACCCTTCCCTCACAACCCTCAAAAGCCCTCAACAGCCCTGAAAACACGTCAGCTTCAGAATTTTAGCTCCCGACCCTGTGAGATGGCAATGCCTGTTGTTTAAATGACCCAGCTGGTGGCACCTCGTTACGACAGCCCTGGTGAACTAACACAATTGCCAACTGTACCAGTCACATGGTCTAGGTTATGCTACAATAACAAATGACACCCATGTCACAGGGTCTTCTTCTAACAAAAGTTTATTTTTCTCTCACACAAAATCTCTGTCACTCTCCATGGAAGCTGTCCTCTACGCCGTTGTTTAGCATTTCAGGCTGCTTCCAGCTTGCGGCACCTTAAGCCCAACATGCTACTTGAAGATTTTCCTCAACATGAGAGAGCATTGGAGGGTCTCATACTGGCAAGTAAATGCCATCCCTGCCATTGCCTAGAATGTGGCTCTTTCCCACTGTAAGGGGGCTGGTAAAGGTAAGCATCCTGGTTCCAAGAAGAACAGGAAAACCCATAACACCCCCAGACCAATGACATGCTCAGTACTAGGCACACAAAAGTTTGAAAAAACAGATGTGGCTCTCACCCTTCCAGGAATTCAACATAAAGGAATCACACTGGATACGTAAAAGACAAATGCAGAAAGAATTCAAATGCTGGTAAGTGCCTTGAAGGAAACCAAGTGGGTCCTTGATAATGAATAAGAAAGGAGCAGCAGACTATACAGGGTTATCCAGGGAGGCCCCTCTAAGATGTTATTCAAGGTGAGGCTTGATGAATGAAAAAGACCCATCGATGCAAAGCAGAGGCAGAAGAGTAGACCAAGAACAGACCTTTTTACATAGTATGATATCAAACACGTACATGGTGACTACTGTATACCAAGAGCTGTATGCTCTATGTGCCCTAAATATAACCCCATTTTGCAGATAAAAGAAGAGACAGACGGTCAAAGCGATTGCCAAAGCTCACAGAGCTCGTCAGCAGGGGAGCAAAGATTCAAACGCATGCACTTCGGTTCTAGAGCCTGTGTGCTGAATCACTATGCCTACTGCCTACGTGTGAAGAGGTTGGCTTGTCCAGAGAACTCAGTGGAGGACAGGATGGGCCAAGAGAGTGAATCGAAGAATGGCTAGAGGGGTATCACAGAGTATGTAACCAGGGAATAGATCACGTGAGGCTTTATATATTTTTGGCAAAAGTTTAAATTTTATCCTTTAAGGGCAGTTTGAAGCCACTCAGAGTTTTAAGAAGAGCTGGAAAGTGAAACGATTTACATTTTAAAAGACAAGTGAGCATTGCATTGGATCTAGACTAAAATCTGGAAAGGCTCTGGATAGCTGAAATTAGACCTTGTATTTGTTTTCTGGTGCTGCTCCGACAAATTAGCAAAACCTTTGTGTGCTAGACACACACATTTATAATTTTGCAGTTATATAGGTCAGCATCGCACAAGAGATCTCATTGAACCAAGGTCAAGTTGTGGGGTCCTTTCTGGAGGCTCTACGGGAAATCCGTTTCTTTGCCTTTCCCATTTTCTAGAGGCTGCCTGATTTCCTTGATTCATGCACCCCTTCTTTCATCTTCCAAACCAGCAACGTCAGATGATCTGGCTAAGTACATCTTATTTTGCCACTGACTCTGACTCTCTCTTCAGACTTCTCCTTCTACTTTTAATGACCCTGATGGTGACGCTGGACGCCTTCTGATAATCCAAGGCAATCTCTCTCTTTTAATGTCAGCTGATAAACCTTAGTTTCATCTGCAATCTTAATTTCCCTTTGCCTCGGAACTTCACACATTGACAGGTTCCCAGGATGAGGATATAGACATCTTTGGAGGGCCATTATTCTGCCTCCCACACTCTTAAATGACAATCAAGAATGGCTTGACTTAATAAATTATGGTATAACCTTATAATGAATAGCTCGGCAACCTGTAAAAAACAAAAAAGTTTATGACATGGAAAGATTTATGTGATAAAGTGCTATGTAGTGTGGAAGTCCATCATCTCCCACTCCTGGATTTCTCCACATAGTTAGGTCAGTGAGAAGGACAGGTAAGGAAACGCTTTATGTACACCAATTGTGAAAAGTACCAGATGGCAACAGCAGGAAAGTCGGTGCTGAGAATGTCACCAACCTGGTACCCTTGACCTAAATCCTTGCCCATAGGACCTCAGTCTTCCTCCTCTGTACAGACTCTTCCCACATAATTCTAATTCACCTGTCTCTGATAATCGCAAGAATTTCAAGTCTGTTCATTCCTCCTTTACCAAATCTGTTCCCAAAAAGCTTTTTAACCAAAATACACTGTTTTTAATGATGACTGTTTTCTTAATGATCACACTCATGTTTTTCTTTTTATTCTACCAATTTCACCCTTTCTATTTTGTATAGGAACACATAAAAAAGTTAAAATAATATATTCTTTAACACATATGACTACCTATAGAACCACCTAGAAAGTACAGTTGACAAATTTTAATCAATACATCAATAACTCTTTATGATAATACGATTTTTCCCTCTGATTGAGATTTTCTATACTTCATAGGGTGCCTGGGTGGCTCAGTTGGTTAAGCATCTGACTCTTGATTTTGGCTTAGGCTGTGATCTCACAGTGCATGCGATCGAGTCCTACATCAGGCTCCGAGCTGTCAGTGTGGAGTCTGCTTAGGATTCTCCTTCTCTCTCTCAAAATTAAACAAATAAATGTTAAAAAAGATTATCTATACATCTCACCTGTTGCCTATGTTCCTAAGTTTTAGCTTCCAGTAGAAAGCTGTATTTCTCTACATTCTTTGTTCCTGACCAACCTCAAAGTAAAAACAGAGTTTATTCACATCACAGCATTTTTAGCATGCCACTAGGTAAGGGTGCTCGGGTGTGTGTGGAGAGGTGCACGTGTGCACATAGGTCTGAATGTGTTGAGTCCATAAGATATACACCACATCATGATCAATGTTACCTGTAGATGGAGAATATAAATGAGAATGAAGTTTTTATAGCTTTCCTCCTTTCAAAATAAATATGTATATAAAAAGAGAAAAAGTGAGGGGTGCCTGGGTGGCTCAGTTGGTTAAGCGGCCGACTTCGGCTCAGGTCATGGTCTCGTGGTCCGTGAGTTCGAGCCCCGCGTCGGGCTCTGTGCTGACAGCTCAGAGCCTGGAGCCTCTTTCAGATTCTGTGTCTCCCTCTCTCTGACCCTTCCCTGTTCATGCTCTGTCTCTCCCTGTCTCAAAAAATAAATAAAAAGTTAAAAAAAATTTTTTTAAAGAGAAAAAGTCATTTCCATTTGTCAATAAATATGTTTTAAGAAGATTAGAAGTACTGGGTGCTCTACCTTATGTTCTGTGTGTAACTCATATTTCATGGCACTAATGGACCCATCCTCTGCTATCCCTGGGTCACAGGTCACACTGGACTCTGTCCTCAGATATGTGAAAAACGCTGACCCTGGTTAAATAAATAATAAACTGATGCTGAAAGCTAATAGATTTACCATCAACAAATCAACAAGATTCCAGCAGTACCAAAACTCAATAAAGGGAAGAGTCCATTTTTGCCTCATTCACTTTCTGAGGAAGGCTGTTTGTACCTCATTGATTTTTCTCTCTTCATTGAATAACGTTTACCAGCTCATTTAATTTAAAGTTGTAGAGCCAGGGATTGTACGTCTGTTTTTTTATTTATGTTCCCTACCCGTTTCCCCCCACCTTCAGTTTCTTAACTCTTTATTTTACAATGACCATAAATGCCACCTAACACCTGAAGCTGAGATGGGGTCCACCATTGCTTAACTGAAGAGCCTGCAAAATAATTCTGAAAATAGAATGCACAGGTGTATGTGCTTCTTGATTGGCCTTTTCCCTTTTTTTTTTTTTAATTTTTTTTTCAACGTTTTTTATTTATTTTTGGGACAGAGAGAGACAGAGCATGAATGGGGGAGGGGCAGAGAGAGAGGGAGACACAGAATCGGAAACAGGCTCCAGGCTCCGAGCCATCAGCCCAGAGCCTGACGCGGGGCTCGAACTCACGGACCGCGAGATCGTGACCTGGCTGAAGTCGGACGCTTAACCGACTGCGCCACCCAGGCGCCCCATTGGCCTTTTCCCTTTTATGAAAAAAATGAAACATGTTAGTAAACTACCTTTTTCTAGGTTCATGTATTTATTTTGTGAGAGAGAGAGAGAGAGAGAGAGAGTAAAAGAGGAAGAGAGAGAGCATGGAGTAGGGACAGAGAGAGAGTGAGAAAGAGAATCCCAGAATCTGCACTGTCAGGACAGAACCCGACATGATGCTCGAACCCACACACCGTAAGATCATGACATGAGCCAAAACCAAGAGTCAAACGCTTAATCAACTAAGCCCAAAATCAGACATGTTAAAAAAAAAAAAACAAAAAAGGGGAAGGTGAATCAATTCTATTTTTTAAGTAGAAAGAACTAGAACAAAATGCTAAAATATTATATGAGTATGAGATTTATTGAGCTAAGCCTGGCCTTCAGGATTATAGGAAATGAAGGCCAGTTTGCTAAGAAGATTCTTATAACTATATGTCAGAGACAGTAACTGCCACCTTTTTGTAAGTCTGTATAACTCGGTTAGTTTTGTTGCCCAAGTGTGTTTGTCACTCCACTGTCTCCATAAACTTCTTAAAATGCACAAGTCCATACACCAGATTTTTAACTAACTTGTGCATTTTAACATGTTTCATCATTTCAGAATAGTACATCTTACATGTGTCAGGTTCATTCATTCCACAAAAATAATATCGTATACCTCTTGTACGTCAGATACTCTTCTAGGTGTTGAGGATAAGCAAAACAAACAAATAAGCAAAAGTCCCTATCCCGAGAGAGCCTACGTTTGAAAGGGAAGAGACATAGAATAAAAATATATTCTTGTAAATATATAGCTTGTATCTAGAGAAGTAACGCGGCGAAAACAAAGCAGGGTAAAGGCAACAAGAAACGCCAAAGTTCAGGGTCAGGTGAGTACAGATGTCACTCCTCCGGATGGCCCCTGATGGGTTTAAAAGTGACTGAATGATTTTTCTAGTTGTGTTGCTCTTTAAATATAAACGCGTTTTACTCTTCACCATTAAAAATTCTAAACAAAAATAGATCTCTAAACTCCATTTCCTCAAAATCCCTGCCTATTGTCTCTGTCTCCCTTTTCCTTCAAAGCTAGGTGTTATAAAGACAAGTCCACATGCGATTTGTGTCCATTTTCTCACTTTCCATTCAACCTCAGAACTTCTGCCATGTGACTATCCCCACCTCACAGGGAAGCAGCTCCACCAAGATCATCACTGACTTCCCAGTTGCCCAACTGCCTAAACTTCCTTTAACATCTCTGAGTCATTTGTTACCGACCATCACTTCTTCACTGACATTCTTTCCACAACTGCCACACATGTTCTCCTACTTCTACTCCCTTCTTCTTGACCTTTTTGCAGGCTTCTTTTCAGGCTTTTCTGTTATCATCCACTCGTCCCTTCAACCTGGGTTCTCTAGAAAAGGGAGCTAAGGCAAGATTTAAAGTGTGATTACTTTATTTAGGTCATGCAAGCCCAGTCAGAGGGAGAGATTAAAAAAGGAAAGCCTTATGGGCAATGAATATAAAGAGCAGTTTGCTCAATAGATGCATTGACTCAGCAAGCTGGACTCTTCAGGAAGGCTAATACAAGAAATTGCCCTCAGAGTAGTACACAGGAGAGAAGAAGGAAGACGATTTATCTGCTTAGTTCCTCACACCTTCTGTTTCCTCTTGGCTGGAGTCCCAGTAGTATTGACTTTCTTGAACTGGCTGGTGACTTCATCCAAACTCTTCAATGCCCCCACATGGTCTTTCATCATCTAGTCTATCTTTGATGCTGCAATCAGAGTGTCCTTTCTCAAAGAGAACTATAGCATTGCTACGTCCCTGGATAAAATCCTTCAATGGCTCTCCATTGCAGCATCAGTGTTACCTGACATATGGTCCAGCTCAAGGCATTCCGTGGCATGCACGTTCTGCTCCAGCCAAGTTTTCTGAGGGTAGATACATCGTGCTGACTCAAAGGTCTGGCTCTAAGGTTCAGCAAATCTAGCACACTGCTTACTTATGTCTAGCCTTTGAACTAAGGATGATTTTTAGAATCTTAATTGTTGGGGGAAAAAGTATATGCAATAGAGACCTCAGTGGCCTGCAAAGCCTAAAGTAATTAATGTCTGGCTTTTTACAAAGAAGTCTGCCAAGCTCTTGTCTGCACTCCTTCTTTTCGGGTTACTGGGACAGTTAACAACCAACCTCCCAAAAAGAGTGCAGCCAGCCCTCCTGGGACAGACACCACTGGGCTTCTTCAGTCTCATCATGCTCTTATCAACCCCGTGCCCTGTGCTCTCATTGTGAATTTGCATTTCACGTCTTTGAAAATATTTCCCACCTTTCTGTATGGAATTCACATCCCCCAACCCCATTTTGTCTGCCTGAAAAAACTGCTATTCACAACTCAAGATCACGTATCATTTTCTCCATGAACTAACTCTGGCTTCCCACACCACACCCAAAACAGAGGTTCTTTAATTTCTACCTCCAACTGTTTCTCCTTCTTAATTTTGAATTTCTGAGTCCAAAATAATACTAATAATAGCTAACACTTAGCATGTGACAGGTTGATTCAGTGTGATTTACATAAATTAAGTCATTTTATAATCACGAAAATCCATGAGATAAGTACTTCTATTATGCCCTGTTTACAGGTGAAACGAACAAAAATAAAAATAAAAACAAGTTCATAGGTGTTAAGGAACTTGCCCAATGTCACAGGAGTTTAAACCAGCCATTCCTGCTCTAAAGTTGAAACTCAACCACTATGCTATTCTCCCACTCAGTAGTAACTTAAAAATAAAATAACAAGGACATTATGAGTAAAGCTGAATTGAAAAACATCTTGGTACCCATTCTGAAATGGGATTTCTACTTTCCTATATTCATCTGCATCAGACACAAACAGAGGTGCTTACAGTAAGACCCACTCTGATAGGTTTACCGGGTTCATCTTCAGGCAAGAGAGGAGTAAATAGGGCAGGAAAATTAGGAGAAACTGAGAATGTGTAGCTGGAAGTTGCTATTGTATGGCCAGGATAAACATAAAATGATGAAGAGGGGCCTGACAAATAAGGGTCTGACTAATAAATAAAATGTTGAGAATATTCCAATAATCTTATCTCATAATTGGACAGGGTCTGAGTCCATGGTTGAAAGTCCTCTATAATATTCCCAGCATTCCTGTTGAATCATTCCCATCGTTGGCAATTCACTGTTCCCCAAGGCATTCTACCGCAATTTCAAATGGCTCAAATTATTAGACAGTTCTTTATATTTTGATGGTATCTATCCCACATCTACTTTGACTCATTTGCCTTGGTTCTGTTCTGTGGAGATAAAGATAAGACGTGACTACTTCTCCCACATGAGAGACATGTGGTAGCCAATTCTAAATTTGTTCTGGTCTACACTACATGTCTCTCGTTTCTGCGTGAAAGACCAAGGTTTCCTGCCTCTCACTGTCCAGTCATTTTCCTGTGAACCTGAGCTCATCTGCCAATGTCTCTTCTACTCTCCGGTATCCCAAACCAGACACAATATTATAGTTTCAAAGTCTCACCAGTGCTCAGACTAAAACTATTACTTCTGCACTGAAGAAGCTAGTTACCATATCTGTTCTGTCACCATAGTTCGGTTACCATGACTCACAACTGATTTGTCAGGAGATGGCCATATGATATTGTTACTTCAGATGATGCTTCTGGGTAATAAAAAACTGAGGTCCGTTTTATTTTGTTTGTCTCTTTGTCTGCCTTTGTTATTAGTAGCACTCCCGTCTAACTGTGACTTACCCAATCTCTACATGCCCAGTAGTTTGGGATCTTTTTCAAAGAACATACATAAAAAGCTATGGATGTATGCCGAAAGTATCTCATTTCACGGAACTAGCCCAATATTTCAACTTACTGAAGATCACGTACATTTCTGGTTCTGGTATATGGTCATTCCTCCATCTTCACCTCTCTGTTCATAAGCATGCAGGGAATATGCTAATAAATCGTTCAACTGCTCATCAACGCAGATGACCCTGGATAACTTCTTTCGCCAAGCTTGCGCAACTCCATGTGCCTAAAATGTAAGAGATTGCATTTTTTATAAAGATTCCGGAAGGAACTGAGACGTCTCACTCCACAGACTGGCCCACTTCTAATTAGTGGAAATTATCGAGACTCTTCAGAAATTATATCAATGCAGTTTGTCAGCAATCTGTAAAGTGATTTGCCATTGCATCTGGCACTGACAGTTGGGAGCAAGTGTACCTCTCTTTTGAATGGTCTGGTGACAGTTGATAACTGTCATTCAGTCAGATCCTGAGGGCGCCTCCTGTCTTAAACTGAGGCGGTTTCAAATATGAGGCCATGGAATCAGTAAACAGACTCTTTGACATATTCAGAGGATATGCTAACAAATTCTTTATTCTGTTACTCTTGATTGTTACTCTTGATATCACGGAGCACATATTAATCCGCTCTGTCATTCACTTAAATATGTTAGGTATTTTTAAATCTCAGCTTTCTGTTAATAAGTGATTTATGGAGATCTTAGTAGAAAATTAATAGAGCAGCTATTGCTATTTGTTTTTAAAATCAACAGATGTTTTCCAGCATCATTGATGGCATAGGAGAGGATTCCAAGAAGGCACTGAGGACAATAAATAAATAAGACTTATAACCTGCTCTCAAGGAGTTTCCAATCTATTGAAAGAAAAAAGAGATAAACACTTACTAGGCTAATGACACATAAAGGGAAATGCAAAAAATATATAGTAATACATGATGTATGGCACGAAATCAGTACAGGAGACTCATAGAGGGTTAATGATATGAATTGAGGGGCTTGAGGTTGATTAACATTGACAAGATGCAGATGATAACATTTTTATGGGGGAGGAACTATGTAAGCAAGGTTTGGAGGGGACAGCTTAACCGTAAAATGATAAACTATGTAAGTGAGGAATAATAGAAACTAATAATTTATATTCTCTAACAAACCTTTTTCCATCAATAAAATATTGATTAAAATTGAACATTCACTTAGCTGCAGTGACAACAAAGGGCCTAGAAAAAGAAACACTCTGCCCTCTAAACAGATGAAAACTTAACAGAATAAACTTATACACACACACACACACACACACACACATATATGTATACATATATATATATATATATGTTTCTTCTTTTCCATATATATATATGGAAATGACATATAAATGGAATTAAAGATGAGATAATAATTACACAAAAATCCATGCATTTGTATGGAACTTGTAACATCGGTGGTGGAGCAAATGTCATGGTCAATCCATTTGGGGTTGAGTTATATTATATTATATTATATTATATTATATTATATTATATTTATAATGTTTTATACTTGAAATAGTTACATTTAAATTATTCCCAAGATTAGATTACATGATATCTAATTTTAAATTCCTTGAAATCAGGTTCTTGTAACATGATTGTTGCTTCGTTATCTTTTTCTTAGGAACGAAGAATTTATCCTCACTTTTCTTTTGCGTATGGGTTTCTATAAATCCTTTGATTCACAGAAAATATATTACGGGCTGGGACCCTTTATGTTCTGTGTTTCAAGAATACTAATTGTTATTCAAGGGTCTCTTTAACATTCTGTATAATGAAGAATAGTATTACTCTTTAATCATTGCTTGATGGATTACAATCAGCATGTCTAGACAAAGTGAGTTCATGTTTTTCTCGCAAGAAAATTAACAAGCAACAATTATGCAGCTTGTCCACTTTTTTTTGCAAGGGAAGCTTCGAGAGCTTCAGTAACTCAAGCGCTTGGAAGATGACAAATCGATCGATAATAATCTTCTGGCTTTAAATGGCTTCAGGTATTCTCTGCATGTACACAGTTACTACTACCAACGAGGCTGCTACCTTAGATTGCCTTGAGTCTTTAATATTTTTCTACTGATAGGAAGAATATTTGGTGTTTGAGGACCTGGAGAATAACTTACTTATGCTGAATGAACTGCTCTTTCAATACACTGCTGTTTTGTTCCTAGCACTTGCCTTCAGTAATTTATTTTAGGGCAAACCAATGAGATCATTAAAAATGGGGTAAATGAATTTTATCTATACTACAAAATTGGATGGTATCTAAAAGACAAATCAACTATTCCTTCTCTTTCTTCCATTTGATTTTAAGATGCATGTCTTTATGCTAAACAGTGTAGGTGGTAATTATTTGTTCTCCCTAATATCTGAAGTTCTCCACAATTGCATAATCTAAGAGTAGAAACAACCATATAAGCAAAAAAAAAAAAAAAAATCACAATCCAATGCAGTAGAAACCATAACAAAAGTGTCAATGTTGGGGCACCTGGGTGGCTCAATCAGTTAAGCATCTGACTTCAGCTCAGGTCATGATCTCGTGGTTCATGAGTTTCAGCCCCACGTCAGGCTCTGTGCTGACAGCTCAGAGCCTGGAGCCTGCTTCGGATTGTGTCTCCCTCTCTCTCTGCCCCACCCCCGCTCGTGCTGTATCTGTCTCTCTCAAAAATAAACATTACAACAAATTTTTAAAAGAAAAAGGTGTTAGGGCACCTGGGTGGCTCAGTTGGTTAAGCACTGACTTGGGCTCAGGTCATGGGCTCAGGTCAGGATCTCATGGTTTGTGAGTCCGAGCCCTGCGTCAGGCTCTGTGCTGACAGCTCATAGCCTGGTGTCTGCTTCAGATTCTGTATCTCTGTCTTTCTCTGCCCCTCCCCTGCTCGCACTCTGTCTCTCTCTCTCTCAAAAAACAAATAGACATTAAAAAAATTTTTTAAAGAAAAAAGTATCAATGTAACAAATAACTTCAACTTGGAGACAGGAGAGATTTCATAGAGGAGATGGCATTTCAAGTGATCTGTGAAGGATGAGTATTATTTACCGGGTGAGGAAAAAGGAGAAGGGTATAGCTAAAGATGTAAAAGCATGTACAAATAAGGAATGACTACTTGGCATATTCAGAAAGGAACAAGTACCCTGGGGGTATGTATGTCCTGAGGTCTTAGTCTGGGCTACTATAACAAAGTATCATAGACTGGGTGGCTTAAGAAATTTTTTCTTCATAGAGTCTGGAAGTCCAAGATCGGGATGCCAGCACGGTCGGGTTCTGGTTACAACATCTTTCAAGTTCTGAATGGCTGTTTTCTCATTGTATCTCCACACTGGAGAGCAGAGAAGGAAAGCAAGCTCTCTGTGTCTCTTATATGAGCCCTAGTCCCATTCACAAGAGCTCCACTCTCATGACCTCGTCTAATCCAAATTACCTCCCAAAGGCCCCACCTCTTGATATCATCACATTGGAGAATAAGGTTTCAACATATGATTTTGAATTTTGGAGGGACACAAATATTCATCTGTGTTGCGATACAGACGATGATATAAATACAGATAGGTATAGATATAAATATAGATACAGATATAGATATATACTTATACCAAATCATTATGCTGTAGATCTTAAACTTATATAATCTTGTATGTCAATTATACCTCAATAAAACCAGAAGAACCCAAAATTCACTTGCTAAATTGCTTAGAATTTATGCTACAAGCAGAGGGAAAACAATAGTTTTAGAAAATAAGTGACATGGAAAGGTATACACAGGGACATGAATCAGATGAAAAGTGGTTGGAATAGATAATAGCATGTGTATGCCTGTAGATATTTTTTATAAAAATATTATGAAATTTTTATATCACACCTACAATCCTGATCTCCCTGGACAGTCTTTTTGCCTTGGTCCACATGTTCCACAAACGATAGGTCTTGAAACAAACTGAAAGATCATCTAGTTCAATACTCTCTCTCATCTTCCAGATAAAGAAATTGAACGATAAGCCACCCCAAACTTGGTAGCTTATAACAAGCACCATTGATTTAATCCATGCATCTGTGGGTGGGTAGCTCGTCCGCTCTGACTGCTGATGTAGGTTGGGCTCACTCATGGCAGTATGGTCAGTTGCCAGGAAAGATGGGAGCCGACTAATCTAAGATCAGTCACCTGGCATGACAGCTCATCTTGGAGGCACGTGGTGCCCCCAGCAGGTCAGCCCGTGGTCTGTGTCTGGCCTCCAAGAAAGCGAGAGGAAGTATGAAAGCCCTCCTGAGGCCCCCACCTGAAACAAGTTCAGCTTTGCTTCTCCCATCCTATTGGTCCAGACAAGGGACAAAACCAGCTCAGGTTCTAGGAGTGCAGAAATAGTCTCCACCTCTCATCTCTGGATGGAAGGACATGCAAAGAAGTACGGCTTTTTTTTTCTTTTTAACTCTACTTGACCTACAGAAGTTTTATGGCAACTTCTACATCACTCTAGCCATTAAGAACACCAGAAATTAACTCTTTCCATTTAAATTGAGTGATATCCCTCCATTGTTTCTACCACTCACCCAGGTCACCCATATCTCTTTTTATCAGACATCTTTTTTTAAACTACCACATTTATATTAGTAAGAATTAGTTTTCACAAATCATTTGTCCTTGTACAGTTTTCATGAAAGTTTTTCAGAAGAAATGCAATATTATTAAACATTTTCTGTATCTCAACCAAGCCTGGCCAGTTAACTTGCTTCCATCTGAAATCTTATCTCAACGCAGGAGAAGAACAATCTTTGGATCTTTCTGCAGCCACCCAAACAGCCCTCCTGTTTACAATGGGGCTCATTTGCAGATACACGGAAGGGCATAAAAATATGAATGCAAATGTATTCTCTTCTTTAAAAACAGATTTGGATCACTTTAGTATATTTTTGGAAAACTTTGTTCACTTCATCTTTTTGGCATTTCATTATACTTTACGATCACAAAGTCAACTCTCCTGCAACAAAGCGAAACATGGCCCTTTGAAATAAATGTTGTCATTAACAAGCCATGCCAGGCATGGTGACAGATTTGCAGCTGTAATGAATAACATTTCCCGCAAAGTTCTTCTGTCTGACAGAAAAGCTGTGACATTACTGCAGGCAACAGTGTTGAAAACTAAAAGATTGATTGATACAAGTGGATAATTGAAACCTCAGTACTGTCACATGCATGTCAGCCTAACAACCAAACTACTACTCTAAGATAATATTTATCATGATACAGCCTCTCTATGAATAAAAAAAAACCCACTTGTTGAAAAACGTAGACTATATCCCATTAAATATGATTTAGAGGATGCCATTGTAGATGAGTCCATCAGCATCAATAAATTACACAGTGCTCAAACTTACTCAAAAACTCACATTATAGTTGAAAATTAGTTCCTGCAGTAAAATTCAGTCAAAGTAGGCATTTAATTCTCTTTTAATAGCAAAGTAGAGGGTACGTTTTTTTAGTTCATCTGTGATTAACCTTGCAGTGATCCAGTATTTAGGAGGCTGAATTTGAAAAAATAAACAGGATAGAGCCTCGATAAAATTTTCTTTTCAAACCATATCTCTTCACATCTACTCACTTATACCAGATTTATTTCTAAATACTTATAGTTCTATATGTATACAGAAAACATGTGTTCTTGCAGAGAGAAATTACACATAGAAAAGTAGAACATATATTTTTGCCTGTGGTAACTGTTTCATATTCAACAAATTAGAGGAAGAGATGACATTACTATAGAGAGCAAAGATTATAACCCGTGAACTGCTTATTCACATGAAAAAGGCAGGAACCTGGAGGCCTCAGCTTTTCCAGAAAATTTGGAGTCTTTGGAGATTGGTGCCAGTTCTCTGGGTATGCTTGCATATATATGAAAGGATTACAATAGTCATTAGGGGGACCAACTGGTGGCAGTTACCTGGGATGTTTCCTAGATATATAATGGAAAGTGTGCATCTGGGGAAACCCTCAGTCCCAAGCAGAGGTGACTAAGCATGTACTAGTAATATACACATAACTAATCATGAATATCTTGTGTATCATAGATTCTTTTAAAAGCGATGAAAAGTGTGGGCCCATTCTCAGAAAAATGTACACCCCAATTCACAAAAGTTTCCATTAAATTTCAAAAGGTCATGGACCCATTTACAAACTGCAGCTTAATAACCAATTCCACTAGATCATTATTCCATCTCTTTCCAGCTGACGTCATATCTATAATTAGTGAGAAGATCTTCTGTGCTTATTGTTAAGGTATCATTTGCATTGTACTGAACAAATAAGAAAAGGTGAAATGAGTTTGTCACCCCAGGGCTTTATAATTCCAAGAACACACAGAACAAGAAAAGTGACATTTTTTTTCCAGTGAGTATAATGGGGGAAAAAATGGACAAAACAGAATAAAAATGGCCTTCAAAATATTTTTAATCAAATTTGCCTTGTAGGTTTTGTAGTACTGTTAATGTCAGACATCTTCTAACCTTTTCGCTGGATTTCTCATTTCCTGCTACACTGTCCATCAAAGCCTGCATGCCTTAAAACCTTATCTTTTTTTATTTTGTTCAATGATGTACGGTGGGTTTTTTCTTTTGAGCTTTTGTTTTACTTCAATTTTTCTCTAAAATGATATTATACGTCTACATGTCTTTTTCTCCTTTCCTAAACACTTTATTTTGGTTTGGTAACATCACCTGGGTCACATTTTCATCTTCTTGCTTACATCTCTTTCCTTTTGATCTAACATCGCAAGAAGATTATTGTGTATTCAGGATTCTGGAAGGAGCTCACCTTAGCACTGATATATGAGAGTTCATATTAAGCACATAGTTCTGCAATTTCTTACCAGAACCCTGACTTTAAATCTTTATTTAGTGTCCTTCTTAGTGATCACAACATGGATTTTGGTGCAGTGCAACTTTCTCAGGCAACCATGGTACTCAGCTTGCCTTTCAATTTCCTACTGCTCTCTTACACTACCATGGTCAATCACAGCCTCAAATTTCATGTGGTCACCTATCTCCATGGCCCTGCCTCTCATATTCTCATGTATCCATTATGTAAATACTGCATGGCCTTTAAGTTTAAACTCCTCCATGGTTTGTTCACTCAGTAAATTTTTACTGAACGCCTGCTATGTGCCAGGTACTGCTTAGAGCAAATCACACACACACACACACACACACACACACACACACAAAAGAAGGAAGAAAAAGAAGAAGAAGAAGGAGAAAGAGGAGAGAAAAGAAGTCCCTGTCTCCATGGAGCTTTTCATTCTAGCATGAGAAATAATAAACAGTTAACATGATCAAGAAGTAAATTATACATCATTTTTAGAGCATAAGTCCTTTGTAAAAAGGAAAAGAGCAGAATAAGAGATTGGTGAATTCAGGAGGGCAGAATGGCGGTTTAAAATTTTTTTAAGTTATTTATTTATTTATTTATTTATTTATTTATGTATCTATTTATTTAGAAAGGACAAGTAAGGGAGGGGCAGAGAGTGAGGAAAAGGGACAAAATCCCAATCAGGCTCCACACCATCTGTGCACTGATGGTGCGGAGCATGACTTAGGGCTCGAACCCATGAAACCATGAAATCATGACCTCAGCCGAAGTCGGATACTCAACCAATTGAGCCACCCACTTGCCCTGGCAGTTTTAATTTTAAGTTGAAGAAATAATTAAGTGACTAAGTGATGGAGGCTTCCGTCAGGAGTCAACCTTTGAACAAGACCAGAAGGAGGTGAGGACATGGACATATCCATTTATAGATTTGTGAGTTCTGGAGGCTTCCAGAGGTTAGAACTTGACAATGCTTGCACTGGGTGTTTTTGAAAAGGAGGGATGGTTAGCTGAATAGCTTTTCGAGGTTAGTTTTCAAGATCTCACCCAGGAGCAACACCAGTATCTCACCATTACACTGCAACTAACAGGTGCATTACTCTTCCTAGATAGTGTCATGTCCGCAGTGACCCCCAGGCTTTCCAACATGAGACCAGTTTTGCCCAACTCCCTTCTGAATTGTTGAACTAAGATAAGATAACGCACATACTGAAGACCTTCAAGGACAGCCTCTCTTTCCCTGTCCTTCCCATTCCTCAACTCTGCACCCCCAGTACCTTCTTAGTTCCCTTTGAATGCCTGTATGTAGAAACTAATCACACTTTTTAAAATTAAATTCCTATTTATCTGGACCATGAGGATGAAGATATATTTTTATCTTTGCATCCTTAGCCATGATGCTTGATAAATATTTATTGAGTGAATGAACTGTGGAGTCCATCTAATAGCCTTTTATGTTTATAAACGTGAAAAACAAAATTTAGAAAAGTAAAGGGATCTATCCCAGGTTGAGCAGAGAGTTAATATCAGAGCCAGGAGATACTGGCAAGCAAAATAATGTGGAATCACCAACTTAGAAAAAGGAATATCTATTGCAAATCTTTTCAATGAATACAGAATGAATTGTTCTGCCATCTAAAATTATATGTCTATGTAGTAAAACATGGCGCTAAATAAACCAAGTACTTATGGCCATCATTCTCATTAACTGCTTTGATAAAAAGCACCGACTCGTGCTAGGGCATGTGAGGTCTTCAAAAAGCCTCTGCTCTCTAACTTACCTCATTTTTCTTTAGTTTATTCCTATTAGATCGGTTATTTGCAAGCCATCCACCCAACCCTTTTCTGGGACACATAAGAAAATATAAGGTCAATATAATAAGAAATTTCACCCAAAATACCAGCATATTTTGAAACAATATCTAAATTTTCAGTTGAAATGTGAAGTCGTATGTTTCAGAGACTGTATCAGCACCTCTGTGTATGTGTGTATGTGTAGAATAACTAGACATTCTACCTGCTGCCATTGTGCAAACCTTTCCCACTGTAGTCCAAGCCAAGAACATTGCCAACCCAAGTATGTGTCTGAAATGTGCCTCTTCTTTGTTTCCATTAGCTTTTATTCTCCTAGAGGTCTCGCCCTGCCCTCTTGGCTTCCATTTCTGGAACAACCTTATTTTGCATCAAACAAACCTATGACTTCCATTTTTACATGAAACCACCATAGGATTCACTATTCTGGGAGACATACCTTGACTATCACTTTCCCACATGGACCAAATTGAATATGTCATACCCTTGCTTTGTTTCAGTTTCTGATTATTGTCCCTCCCCCCACCCCAGCCCACTAAGTGAAAGGGCATTAACTCCTATTATGCACTTGGCAAATTTGTCCTTATGGAGAACTTCACACTCAGTATCCCTTCCCAACTTGTGAGATAAATTTCTTGCATAGGCAAATAAAACTAAGTCTGGTTAATTTAAGGAGAAAAAAAAATGGAATTTATTGGATGGTGGATGGTGATTCATAAAATTGAAGGAATGACCGAGCAATCACTTTCAGGATAAACAGGAACCAGGCAGCTTCTTGTATCTGGCATCTGGATCTATTAAGTTATCTCTTCAAGACTCCACTGTGAGGATTAATTGGTATGGTAGGCAAAATAATGTCCCCTCCCCCAAAGATATCAACACTCCAATCCCCGGAACCTATAAATACGTTATTTTACAATGGCAAGAGGGGCTTTGCAGATGTGATTAAGGATATAAACCTTCAGATGGAGAGATTATGCAGGATATTCTAGCAGGCTCAATATAATCACAAGAGTCCTTAAAGTGGAGAACTTTTTCTGGCTGAGTTAAAGAGAGAGAGCTGTAATGATGGAAGAAAAGTCAGAGGGAAGTGATGTTAACCAGTTTTGAACATGGCGAAAAGGGCTCAGGAGCCACAAAATGAAGGTAGCCTTCAGAAGCCAGAGAGGGCAAGGAAACACATTCTCCCATGGAAACTTCAGAAAAGAATACATCCTTACCAACACCTGGGTTTTAGCCCAGTGAGGCCTGTGTTGGACTCCTGATCTACAGAACCACGAGCTAGCATATTTGTGTTGTTTTAAGCCACTAAATGTGTGGTAACATAGCAGCAATAGAAAACTAACACAATCAGCTTCGGGAGAACTTCTACAAAATGAAAGACAAATCATCGCAATTTTTAGCTCCAACCCGTTAAAAAGAGAGAGAGAGAGACTGAGATCATTCAGAATTTTGGAGGCAGCATAAATCACATTTGGGTGGTCTTCTCTGATCCATTTCCAACCTGAGAGGAAAACCCTGCCTGCTCTCCAAAGTTTAGACCTTTTTGATACAGCATGTATTACAGTGCTCAAAATTTGGGTGTGGATTAGAAGTATTTAGGGGATTTACATTAAGCTCTGAGAAAAGAATCACAGCATAGACGTCTAGAATTTTAGAATGAAACAAAATCCCCCTTGACAAGTACTCCTTTCCCCTGGGAAATGGTTCCTGACTTCCTCCTAGGGTCTGATGGATGCTGAACACAGGCCTGGGTCACCGGGTAATGTGTAATCGGAGCTGTTCTTCCAGTAAGTGCTACGTGTTCTACTTTACCATTAGGGTGGGCAGTCCAAGTGTACATGGGGCAGGACTGCACAGGTTTTGAAGGCCCAGTGAAGTGCCTAAGCAGGTGGTCCTCACTAGGCGATGGTACTCCAGACACTGTCATCTCATGCTCAACAACACCTGTGGCCTCATGGCTAGGACTCCGTGTGAGTCGACAGGGGATGAAAACATACCGTCTTAGTATAGAGGTGGTTCTGAGCAAAATGCTGGCACCAAGCAGAAGTTTACTGCTACGGGGTTCATTCTTCACTCGGAAGCTCCCTGAAGATGAGTGGGCAGAGCATCATGACTGGAGATTGGCAACAAGATGTGAAAAAGGAATGTGGAGTTCTGGGCTGCAGGACATATCTGTTGCTTTGCCCTTTTGAGCATTGCCTCTCATATGGCCAACATCACATTACTTTTACCTTTGAGGAGATAGTCCCCTCCTATTATAAGATGTCTCCAGACTGTTGCAGGGAGTATGGCCAGAGTCTCCAAAGATGAATTCGCGAACAAAGTGCAGTGAAGTGAAGGTCCTCATACTCGAGGCCCTGACTCCAGAATGAAGCTTCTTTTTATTAGGATAATTGCTAAAGACTATGCGCATAAAGTCAGCTAAGCAAGTGTGTGAATCAATCTAATGGTTTAGCTTTTCAAGGTTGAATTTCAAGTTAATTGGTTTCTATAACACTAGGAAGGGTCCGGTGTGAAGGAGGATCCGGCCCTGGACAATATTAATGGCTCTAGGCGTTCCTTACAAGCCGCAGCCACATTTATCTGTGTAAACATGTCCTAAAGCCTTGCGCCTTCTCCAGCCCTTCCCTCTTCAAGCCTTTTCCTTTGACGCTTCTCTCCTGCATCTCCCACACCAGACCTCTCAGTATAGTGCTCTGCCCTTTACTGAGGACAAGCAGCACCCCTATTGCCAGCTGGGGCAATCACACATGGAAGACCTTGAATGTTTGTAGCTTCAGCAGCTGGAGAACAGATTAACTTGATTCATTTTAATGGCAAAACCCCGAGAAGATTGTTCATCAGTTTCTCCTTCAAAGATTCCTGGAGCTGCCTGGTTCTTGATCTTTCCCTAGCCTGGATTTTGTTCTTTTCCTTCAGTAATGTAAGCTATTACTTACCTTACTAGTTAATTCTCCTTTTAAATGACAAGAGTTAATTACTGTTGTTGTTGTTGTTGTTGTTGTTACTTGCTGCTAATCAACTCTGACACACTTCCTCACTTATTTTATAAACTGTGCGTAAAAGAAAGTGTATTTTATACAATTACTGCAGATCCATTCTTTCCGAAGAGTACCCACGCTGGGGTGTATTATGGCAATTCACACACTGGGAAATACCTGCCCACACAGGAAGCATCTTCTCAGGCATTTTGTCAGTCTTCCATTGGGTGGAATTCTTTGTGCCCTTAAGAAAGAGTTGTCCATTTTTAGGGGGTATTCATTCCTCTTTGGAAACTCTGCCAAAATGGAGAATTATTGGGTCTCCACCTCCATATGTTGTCAGACCCCTCCTCCTCCTTTAGGTTACGATCCAGGAATAACCTGCTCTATTGAAGGAGTGGCAACTCATCCAATCATGAACTTTACTGTCAAGAGGGAGGGATGGGTGTACCGTCACCAAACGCCTCCACCATCACCACCTCACCATAAGTTTCTTAATTTATAAATGGTTGTTAGGATCCATTACCTTAACAGCTTCAGTTCTGAGGAACCATCCCACATTACTAACTCGCAAGAATCTTGACTACTTCACCACTATATAGAAGCCTCTTCCATGGTCCACTAGCTTATATCTACCATGAGTATCTAAAATTTTCAGTAAGACCCCATCTCTGGGTTGCATCTCCTTGCATGTCAGTGGAGTTAAGGTGCCTTTGCTGGTACACAGCTTTAAGCTGAGCTGCCCGTGCTAAGCATTTGATGGTATTCAGTAACTTGAATGTTTCTCCTTGTTTTAAGTGCATAACTGTTCAAACTATTCATTTGGCTTCCCCTGTTGGCCAATGAGTGTCTTTGGATCCATCTTAAATATCAATAAACAAGGAGGGAAGTTGGTAACATTATACCAGTAGCACTGTGTGCATGACACGGGAAGCCCACATATTTGTTTCTGCCTAATAGCGTCTTTATTTCTGCAGTCCAGAATATACTACAATCAGATTTTTAGAAGACTTAGGCACCAAAAAGATTATGGAAGCACCACTTATAAGTCAAAATAAAAGTGATAAGTACATACGAAATAAAGTTCAACTTAATCTTGCTTTTTCATTAGTATTATGTTGACTCTTTTCTAAACTGTTTTTGGTGTTTCCACTTTGCTGGTGGCATACACATGTACTTAGTTCATCTATTAGATAATCACTAACCCCCCCCCCAAAAAAAATTAACAGATCTTCCAAATCTCTCAGCTCCTTTGATGATTTTTATCAAATGAAATAATTTCCTGTAGCAACTTAGTCTCCATTTTTCTTCTCTGTTTAGAAAAGATCTGATCAGGAAACTTATAAACCTGGATCTGAGCAAGTTGTGTGTAACGGAGAAGTTTTCCCAGAATGCTGGCTGTGATGTTTTCTGCCTAGACGGAAAATTCTCTGATGTAACATGTAAAGTGGCCTACTACCGGCAAGGTTCATATTCTGAATGTCTACTTTTAGAGAAAGAAGTGGAATGTGGGTAAGTCACTTTTAAGGAGACTGACTTGAGGAACAATAAATGTGGCTGAATGCATTAGGTACAGGTAACGTATTTTTCTTGAACTTCTTTTATTTACCTTCTTGGGTTAGAGGAAAAAGCTATCTCTAATTTTCTCTTGCCTCTTCCCTTCTAAGATAAGAAAACCTATATCCACAGCAACACCACACACAGTTCACTATTCACTTGCGCTATTTCCATCCGTTTACAGAGTAGACTCTCCTGAGGTTAGAAAAACACCTACATCCCTACACTATCAGGGTGTCTTTTTTTCCTCCCACAAATAGCTGCAGCTGTGAATCACCCCCATAGTACACTGTATTCACTCTCTCCATGCTCTCTCCTCTCATCTGGAGACAGCAACAAAGAAAGTGAGGAAATATGAGTCGCTAATGCTGGGGTGATGGCTCAGGGGTTGTAGCCCAGAGCTTCTAGCCACACAACTCTCTCTTTTCCCATAAGCAACCCTTTTGCTGACCCAGATGGCATAAAATGGCATATACCTCTCTGCTGGATATGGTGTGAGTCCACATGGAGGGGTCTCTGACACAGAGCATGTACAGCTCTGATACTTAACCCATCTCTGATCAATATGCAAAATATAACCCTCTAAGAAAGCTACTCACTCTACCCATAATATCCAACTTAGCGAAGGAATATTTGTGAGGGGGTTTTCAGACCTTACTTAGAAAGAAGTCCCCAGGGGCACCTGGGTGGCTCAGTCGGTTAAGCGTCTGACTTCAGCTCAGGTCACGATCTCGCGGTCCGTGAGTTTGAGCCCCGCATCGGGCTCTGGGCTGATGGCTCAGAGCCTGGAGCCTGCTTCCGATTCTGTGTCTCCCTCTCTCTCTGCCCCTCCTCCATTCATGCTCTGTCTCTTTCTGTCTCAAAAATAAATAAAACGTTAAAAAAAAATTAAAAAAAAAGAAAGAAAGAAGTCCCCAAATAAAGTCTTTTAAGTTATGCATGATATACCACTTCAGTCATAAACATTAAGTATAAATAAGACATCCCGCTGCATATCAGACAGACTATAACTAGTGGCTAGACTCTTTACCCAAGACTCTTATATAGCCCCACATTAGCCTAGCCATGTGGATGTCAAGCTGTGTAAAACACAGGGACCTATGTTCCCCAGAATGATAGACTTCCCTGGGTCCATAGGCCAGTGCCACATCTCTCTTCCCGAGCCTTAAGCTGATCCTGGCCATTCCTTGTCTGGCAAAATATCTGAGTGTCAGGACACAAACTTTGAGTCAAAAGAGAGAGAGGTTTGGGTAGATAAGTCTGATATTTACCTCTCCACTCATAGTAACTGGTGAATCTTCCAAGATGTTTGCAATTATCTAATGTTCTTTAGACAGAACCAGTTGGAGGGAATATAATGGGTTAAGTAGTGCCCCCTCCAAGAGATATATCCATTTCCTAATCTACGGAACCTTTGAATATTACCTTTTATAGCTACAAAGTGGATATTACCTCCCAAGAAATGAAACGTAATCATTCCTCTTGAGAGGAAGAGTTTATCCTGGATTACACAGGTGTGCCCTAAATGCCCTCACATGTATCCTATGAGAGAGAGGCAGAGGGAGTTTTGACACAGTCAGAGAAGAGCAGGAGGCAATGTGACCACAGAAGCAGAGATTGCAGTGATGCGGCCATAAGACCAAGAATGCTAAGTCAACCACCAGAAGCTAGAAGAAAAAAGAAACCCATATTCTCCTACAGCTTCATGGGGAACACGGTCCTGCTGAGATCTTGACTTCAGATGTCTAACCTTTCTACACCTGTGGAAGAATAAATTCCTGTTGTCTTATGCCACCAAGTTTTTGATGATTTGTTACAGCAGCCACAGGAATTGAACACAGGTATAAAAAGTCTCTTCTGGACTTGTGTTCATACTTTGTTCAGAGATACTTTGTTTCATATCCTCCAAGAGCAATAGAAAAGACATTTGACCGGTGACGGTTTCAACATTATCCCTCAAGGTAATTAAAATCTCTCATGCTTTGAAAAGGCTTGCCAACACAACTGCCATCACTTGCAAATAGTTTATGCTCCCTGGTGGAGGCCGGTAGGAATGTCAGTGATATGCCAGAGAACCGCCTGAACTGGAAAATTTATCTTAATGGAGTTTTGTTTTTCCTTTTATTTCTTTGCTAATGGGAATACCTTAATAAAACACTCAGTATCACTGGGTTTCTAGTCAGCAAGCAAAGATACCCTCAACTTGGAGCGTCATGTACTGTTCAGAATTAAATTTTTTTTCAGTCTTTAGAAATATATACCCATCCCAGGCACCTGGGTGGCTCAGTTGGTTAAGCATCTGACTTCAGCTCAGGTCATGATCTCGCAGTTCAGGAGTAAGTTGGGGCTCTGTGCTGACAGCTCAGAGCCTGGAGCCTGCTTCAGATTCTGTGTCTCCCTCTCTCTCTGCCCCTCCCCTACTCTCATTCTGTCTCTCTCTCAAACATAAATAAACATTTGAAAAAGAAGAAATATACAGCCATCCCGATTATGCCACATTTCTTCAAACCACCACAATCAGCAAGTAGTGACCGAGGTATAATACATCAAGTAAAGGCCACTCAGCCTGATGCATTAAGTCACCGAATTCCCCTAGATTGTTTCCCATTAGCAAGACTCCATCTCTGTACAGTGTTGCCCCCCTTTCAAGCAGCCCACGTCTCAATCAAGAAGAAAGCATATCATCTCCACCACCACCCTCCACAGCTCCTCCTCTAGTTCTCGTTCATTCCTCAAGTGTCAAACAATCTCCAAAGTCAAAACTGTTGAGATTACATAGGCTGGTTCTCCTCCACTCTATCACAAACTGTGTGCTGAAATGCATTAGGAAATTCTTCCTGATCTCCTGGCTTATATTTGACCGTCCTCATTAGAACACAGGCAGATACATGTAGTCTGGTCAGATACCACTTCACTGTAATTGCCAGTGTAAACAATAGAACATGTGACATAAGTTGGAATTTTTCCTGATTAGTACACACCTCCCTCAAACATGCAGTACGTAAGCAAAGACCTCTACCAGTTCCCCTCATTTGTCCAAATTGCAGAGGTCAAGTTAAAGTGGATTTGTAGGACATGAAGATGTTGGGTGCTAGTTGCTTTGTCTTTTTTAAAAGTCAAGAACTCTCCTGAAGAGCTGGTCCAGAGCCTGCTGGCCTAATGTGACTAGAATGTTATGAAAACCTTGATACAAGATTTAACATCAAATGAAAGAAGATATCGAAGTATTAGAAGTCTGTAGATCCATCATTATTGAAAATAAAACTCAAGCGAAGAAGGAAAATGGAAAAAATACTAAAATGACATAACTAAGGAAGTCTAGAAATCGAATTTTTGTGTTACCACCACAAATGTAGAGTGGTGATTTTCAAACTTCAGTGTTCATATAAAGCACCAGAGGACCTTGTTAAAATGCAGTTTTTAATTCCATATATCTGAGGTTGGGCCTGAAAGTCTGCATTTACAACAAGCTTTCAGAGGATAATGATCTAAGGACCACACTATGAGAAGCAAAGCTTTACATCGTGAAGGCCTGAAATAGCGTACTACCTTTTTCCAGTTAATTATGACAGCACATATGCTGCTCTTGGGTCTTGATTAGTTCAGCGCACTCAACTACATGCTTCTTTACAAGCTTAGAGGAGCAATATTAGAAAGCTGATGCCCTGGGCCATCTGCCATGGCAGATTCACAATTATGTTGTATATTCTTTCCATTAGAAACTGTAATGTTACAAGATATCCCTGACCAAGCTCTCTGGTTGATCAAATCACAGTGACTGGTGCCTGAAGGTGGATGGCCAAGAAGGTAAGAAAGTGCCTGAGGAATCACACTGGTCACAAGCCATCAACATGAGTTAATAGCATATACAAGAAAGGGAATCTTATTTCTTTTCTAGAAAGCAGCTGTCATTACAGTGTCTTGATCAATGAACTTGTTGTTCTTTGCAGAACTGTCCCCACCAAAGTATTGGCTAGAAGCTTTATCTTGCAGGGACATATGAGGAAGGAAGTAGAATTAATGTTGACTCAGAAACTAGAAAATACTTGTAAGCGTTTATAAAATGCTGAGCTATTCAACATCATTTGTCCAAATTTTCTACATTTCTATGGAAAGGGCCCAAGAAACTTTAATGAAGAACCATATTGAACAGAAATGTCTTTCTTGTGTTTCAAAATTCAAAGAGTTTCTGATTTTAAGTCAAGCCATTACTGCAACAATTGCAGGTTTATGCCATTGATAGTGGTTTGGAGTTACCTCAGGCGAGCTCGTTCTGTCAGTGATGCCTAATCTGAGCACTAGCAAAGGAAGACACTGAAGGAAGTAGAAAGCCCAGACCTAACACTAGTCCTTCCTACAGGTGTCATGGGACAGCGGATGATAGAGCCTGTTCAAAAGCCCCTGAAGCCCCTAAAAGCTTGTTCTCAGAATTAACAGTGTGACAATTCTCCAAGCTTCCCATATATGAAAGTAATATTATTATTTTTTATTACATTACCCCCGAGTCACTTTATATTATAAATTATGACTTTTTAAATACCCTGCAATTTTTGAAGTGAGACATCTAAGAGGATAAAAGTGAGGCTCAAATGTTAAGTAATTTGGTGAAAAAAAGAGGCTAGTGACATACAAAGCCAGATGGTGACACCAGATTTCTGAAGTCCAGGTCTCATCACATTCAGCCAGACTAACCTTGGATGTATATGTTCATGTTCAACAAATGGAAACAATCCCACCCAGGCTATAATGAGGCAATATGCCTTACTGTCTCCATCCAGACCTAAGACAGCCCACACATATTGTAGATATCATCGTGTCCACGCTGCCCTTCACATATTTATACCCTCAAATTCCTCTTTGCAAGGACCCGTGGTCCTAGGCCAACATGCAGCTGCTGCATTGGCACAACTGAGATCGAAGTCACGCAAGTTTCCAGGTACACACAAACGAGTATGATGTTGCTGCGAGAGCACACACAAAAACATTCTTCCTAACTGCCAAAGCTTTAGAAGCATTTTCTGTCCAATTAGTATTGTTCACTATATGTGAAGACCATACCTTCTAAAAACTCTCAAGAGCCATGAAATGAAAGAAACACTGACTGTTCTGGGGACAGCATAATCAGGACAGAAGTCAGATGTTTTTCACCGACTAATAGAGCACAGTCATCGTCTCATAAAATGATGCTTCCTTATTATTTATTTATTTATCATTTATTTTGAGAGAAAGAGAGAGAGAGTGTGCAAGGGGGTGGGGGGGGGCGGTGAGGGGCAGAGGCAGAGGGAGAGGGAGAGAAAATCTTAAGCAGGCTATGCACCTAGCACAGAGCCCGACGCGGGAGATGATCCCACAACCGTAAGATCATAACCTGAGCCGACATCAAGAGTTCAACTCTCAGCTGACTGAGCCAGCCAGGCGCCACAATGCTTCCTTAATATTTAAGTGATCATGCCCCTCTACAGTACATGACAAGGGGTAACGGTGTGGCATTCTAGTGTCTATTACATGCACTGGAGTTCTGCAGTAGTTTGTGGAGGTCATCATGTGAGTGTGCAATCGGGAAAAAAAAGAGAAAGTTAAATGTAAATAATGCTACAGTATTAAAAAAAATCTTTTTAAAGTGTCCTCTAACTTTTTTATCTATTTTCCAACATAGCATTTTACTTCTTTTCTAAGTTTATTTTCTTTGCTTCAGAATTAATAGCAATGCCCATTTAACATCAAATCTCCAAGGGTTCATTATATGGGTCATCGCTGTGTGCTTTGGGGAATTCACCCTTCCTGAACTGTGAGTCAATTTTGATTCTTCAATATCTATGCAAAACAGTTGCTAAATGCTGGTAATATAGAAAATGAAATATACTCAATCATCATTTGGAATTCTTTTATAAGGGAGACCGTGAGTGAAAATTTAAATCCACACAATTGTCATAAGCTCATATATCTGCTCAGCTTATAATTATCACAATCTTTTATAGCTAATAGAGTAATCATTAGCAACAGATAATTTAATAATGTGCATCCGTTAATTGTTTCTAGGTATACTTTCTTGACCTTTAAGTGGAAATAATCCCTTTTGGGCAGTAGGCTGGAGTCTTTAGTTGGTTGTTTGAGATGCAGAAAGACAGATTTTCAGAGTTTGTCTAGAAGAACCAGGAGAAAGATAAAAGGAAGTCAGGGATTTGCTCTTCTGCATCAAGATGTGTCAGATAATGGAAAAGATTATGACATATTGAGTTACTGTCACTGTTTATTAAGAGGAGAATGCATAACTTAGCATTTCCTACTAAAATTTCATTATATGAGGAAACCAAGAGTTACCGAAGAAGGGCCATCAAGCTCGTCTCCTGGAATTATTTCCTTTTTGGCACAATCCAGACTGATTACCATCACTCATATATGACTCAACAGGGAAAAGTCTTTTTCTATTATTGTCATTGCATAACTTTAATTAAATGTATTCAATTATTGTGTAATAGGAGATGTTTTATTAATAACTGTGCAAATTATCATGGAAAATGTCCTTTTCAATAATTCCCTCACATCAAATTCAAATAAAAAAAAAAAAAAAAAGAAGATTTCACTCCAAGTTCAGGTTTAGCATAAGGAAAAAAGCTGGAGTCCTCAGTGTTCCATGCCTCATTGTCAAATAATGCCCCCACTGTAATTACTGCCAGCATCAGTGATCACCAGAAACTGACATTAGGGAAAATATGACTTAACAAAGCTCCAATCTATTATAGTGACACTGCCCTCTCATAATCCATGTCCTTTGAAAACGTCAAGTTCAGCTTTACTAGTGAAAACCTGTTTGCTTCTCTGGTCATTGCTGAAGTGCAATGAAGTCAAGAAATGTTGCTATTTTTGTTTTTAATGACAACATCAGCATACCAGGTAATGAATGTCTGGTGTAATTTCAATATTCTCACAAATAAAATTACAATTTTGTTATTTAAATAACTATAATAGGGGCGCCTGGGTGGCTCAGTCAGTTGAGCGTCCGACTTCGGCTCAGGTCGTGATCTCATGGTCTGTGAGGTCGAGCCCCGCCCCGGGCTCTGTGTGTTCGGCCCACCTGAGCTGCTGACAGCTCAGAGCCTGGAGCCTGTTTCAGATTCTGTGTCTCCCTCTCTCTCTCTGACCCTCCCCCATTCATGCTCTGTCTCTCTCTGTCTCAAAAATAAATAAACGTTAAAAAAAAATTTAAATAACTATAATAAAGCAAACATATTTGATGTGATTAGTTTTTTCACCTATGGAGTCCTCTGCTCAAAGAAAAAATGTGAGGAATATTCAAAGCTTAAAGAAGCCACCAATTAGCATTTCAATTACTGTAATTTAAAAAGAAAAGATATAAGTCAAAAATAGTGTTATTCTACATAAACAAATTTGTATTTACTTTCAACATCTTAACAATATTATATGTCCTATTTATAATATCTTAATCTTACAGTTTTAAACAGAAAACTCCTGGGGGGGGGGAGGGAAAGCACATAACTTTCTCCCCTTTCTTCTATCTCAAAATGGAGTCACATTTTTAAATCATATTTAATGGGAATGAACTGTTTATATTATTACAATAATGAGAAATGGGCTTAAAGAATGGAATGTGGAGTTTTAAATTAGTATTTTTCCCTCTAATGATGAAACCACTGTTGAATACACTAATCCCCTCATGCTGTCAGATCCATTATCTGTATTTATATTTTATAAAAGTGTAAGCCCAGCACTAAGCACAAAGCTACTGAAATAAGAAGATAAATAAAATTTTAAAATTCTAAATAAACAGCACATTGACCTGATCCTTTGGGCGGTCGGTTCTCTACTATTTTTAAATAAAGTCGAAGTATGGGGGAAAAAATTTATTTTGAAATCAGTCAGGCTTCTCCACATACAGCTCTATGAACTTTGGTGTGTTATTTAATCTCTCTGAGGTTATACAATGGATAGAACTACTAGAAACAACATACAAGATATATTTGATTCAAGATGACTAACTAGGCAAGCATTTATGTCTCCTCAACACCAAATTCCATTAAAATGATGCAAAACATATAATAAATTTCTAGCAATGCTGAAAGCCTGAGATGGTGTTACCAATTGATCAGAATAGGCTACTTTCTGGAAACTATGACAGATAACAGCAGGATAAGAAAACCTAAGAGAGGGATACCTGAGTGGCTCAGTCAGTTAAGCCTCCAGCTTTGGCTCAGATCATAATCTCATGGTTTCTGAGTTCAAGGCCCACATCAGGCTCTGTGCTGACAGCTCACAGCCTGGACCCTGCTTTGGACTCTGCGTCTCCCTCTCCCTCTCTCCTTCCCCTGCTCTCTCTCTCTCCCTCTCTCTCTAAAATAAATAAACATCTTTAAAGGAGCAAAAAAGAAAACCTAAGAGAGTGAAAGGAACAACAAAACTACTTCCCAACAGAAAAATAAGAGCACCACCTCAAAGCTAATACTGACAGCAGAACTCAAAAATATCCTCATGCATGAATAAAGTCGAACTGTGTAAAGGAAGGGTCAGTGGGAAATTCACCAGGTAGTTGGCTGAAGAACAGAGCAGTTGAATCTTGGTTCCACCCTCAGAATATCTGACACTGGGTGTATAGATAAGACAGTAGAGCAGGAAAAAAAGTGCTACCAGGTAGCTTATAACCATCACCCAAGAGTCCCTACTCAGAAGTCAAAACAGTTAATACTCAAATTGTACACCAAGACGCATAAGCACACACACACATATTCCACGGCATGAGCTGGGGACACTACAGCCCATTCCTACACTCACATTTGCTGCCTAGAGAAAAGTTTCTCACTTGGGCAGAGGAAATACACTCTGGGCAACAATTTTGATCAGTTAAAATCCTTAACCATGAATCAATAGACATTTGAAGAGAAATAACAATATGAAGCAAGCAAATAAATATGAAATAGGAAAACTAAACGATCAACAAATATTAATATAAGAAAATAAATACTAAGATGAGAAAAACCAACAGATATTCAAAAGGATAGTGCAATCATTAAAAAATAGTAAAAGAACAACCTGCAATGAAAAAGGAAAAGTGGAGTACTTCAAAATTCAGAACATAATTACTGAAATAAGAATTAAATAGACACATGCTAAATAGATTTTACACAATTTAAGATTTTTTATTTTTTTAATATTTTTTAAGTTTATTTTGAGAAAGAAACAGAATGAGCAAGAGAGGGGCAGAGAGAAAGAGAGAGAGAGAATCCCAGGCAGGATCCATGCTGTCAGTGCAGAGCCCCACGAGGGGCTCAAACCCACAAACTGTGAGATCATGATCTGAGCCAGATCCAAGAGCTAGGTGCTTATTCAACTGAGTCACCCAGGTGCCCTATTTTTTTTTAATTTTTTCATGTTTGTTTATTTTTGAGACAGAGAGAGAGAGAACGTGCACACACGGACACAGAGGAAGAGCAGAGAGAGGGAGACAGAGGATCCAAAGCAGGCCCAACACTGATAGTAGAGAGCCCGATGTGGGGGCTCAAATTCACAGAACCACAAGATCATGACATGAGCTAAAGTCCAAGGCTTAACCAACTGAGCTACCCGGGCACCCCACACAGTTGAAGATTTAATTAGAAATCTGAAAAACCAAGTCAAGGAATTCTCTCAGAAGGCAATACAGATGGACAAAGAAATGAAAAGCATAAGTTTGAAAGAAAAGGGTGTAGAAACAAAAGCAGAATTCCAACATGATTGTAGAAGAAGAAAACCAGTAGAATGAGAAGTAGGCCAAGGTAACAATATTAAAAAGAATTTGAGATGAAATTGTCAAAAAATATATTTAGATTAAAAAGTTTAATTCTTTATGGGGACATAAATGTATACATCCATTAAAAGGTGAGTACCATGATGTTGATATAAGCCTTATGTTTATATAACCCAAACCTGGAAATAACTTAGGTGTCCATCAACAGGAGAGAAGATAAATCCTCATAAATTTGAACAAGGGAATGCTATGCAGCATTTTAGAAAACATCAACTAATGATAAATGCAACAACGTGGATAAATCTCACAGACAAAATGATGAGTCATAAAAAGCCAGACATAAGAGTACATATGTGACTCCATTTATTTGTGAACCAGGGACAGACAAAACTGATCAATGGTGAGAGGGGGTCAGTATACTGATTATTGTTGATAGATGAGAATAGCAACTAATAAAGAACATAAGGTGGACTTCTGAAAAGTGGTCTCTGGGTGTTTACATGGGTATGTGCATATATGTAAAACTTCTAGTTATACACTGAGGATCTGTGCCCTTTACAATATTTATATTTACTTCAATAAGAACCATTGCAAAGTTCAAGTCACCAGGAAAATAGAACAGTTGTGAACATTTTTGTAAGAAAGAGCCTTCACTAATCACAGTAAATATTTTTGTGTCTTTTGATTGGTTTACAAGTATAAGACATAGTCAGAATTTTTAAAGACAAATAACACAGGTCATGTGCCTAGTATAGTGGTTTCTACACTCAAGAAATGATAGCTGTTTTTCATACTTTAAAATTTAATGATTCAGGGCGCCTGTGTGGCTCAGTCGGTTAAGCGTCCGACTTCGGCTCAGGTCATGATCTCACGGCTTGTGAGTTCGAGTCCCATGTCGGGCCCTGTGCTGACAGCTCAGAGCCTGGAGCCTCTTCAGATTCTGTGTCTTTCTCTCTCTCTCTCTGCCCCTCCCCCGCTCACCTCTGTCTCTCTCCGCCTCTCAAAAATGAATAAACATTAAAAAATTTTTTTTAACTTAATGACTCATTCAAGTCAAGAGATATAGGTAATAGAAATATTTATACAGTAATAGGTAATAGAAATATTTATACAGTAAATAAATATCACAACACTCAAGAGATTTTCAAATATTTATATGGTCATTATTTTCTTAAAATCTCACTAAAACTCTGCATGGGTTTGCATGTCTTATTTCTGATCTGAAAATCAGTTAAGCAAGCTTTGTATGTTCAGTGATCTGACAGAAAATTATGCAGTCAGGAATGTAACTCCTATCTGCTGATTTCAAGTCAATTAAAATTTCCACTAACCGTGCTATGAAAACCTACTGAAACATGTAAGTGAAATACTATTTTTCTTGTCTTGGATCATGGAGTAAAAGGATCCTATCAAGGTTAAGTATGCAAAGTAATGAGCATTTGTTTTCTGTATCACCTCCGAGCCATCATTTGGCCTCCACTTGACTCCTGGTGTCTTAGCAATTCACACCCTCAGCGACCATTTGGAAAACATATCAAGTTCCAGAAATTAGAAAGGCTGCTCATCCTTTCGTGAATAGACACTTAAGTAAGTACATCTCCTCTGGCAGAAAATGTGGAAACTGAAGAAGTACTGAAGAAGTATATTTCCATAGATTCTAGCTGATAACTTGTGAATTCCAAGCACTGAAACTTATAACTGATTTCAAGGTCATGTGTAGTAAGAAAATGTTGGGCATGTTGCATAGTCAAGATTTTCGGAGAAAAATAGGACAAAAAAGGAATAAAACAGGAAAAATGGCAATGGTCAGAACCCCAGCATGTGTTGATTTCTTTCACTTAACTACTTAATGCTAACATTTAAAAAAAGGTCAGATAACATTTCTCTAATAATTTTGGATTCTAAGAGGTCATTAGGTGAACCTTCTTAAACACAAAAGCTAATAAAGATAATATGAAATTAGTAACCTGACTCATGTTACTTACTTACTTTACTTATTAGTATTTCCTTCCTTGCCCATTTCTTAAACAGATTAAAATATTCTTTTTTTTCCTTATAAATTAATGCCATGTTCTTACAGATACTAAATGCATGCAAATTCTATATTCTTATAGAGAGCTTCATCTCCAAATTGATGTTAGCATTAAGATGTCTGTATAATACAAAAGTGTATATGCCACAGAAAAGTCCCTGTTGTTAAATTTCCATATTCCTGAGTGTTCAAATGATTATGGCAATTTATTGTCCTTGAAATTTATGTTCATTACATGGGCAAATTCAAATTGTCATTTTCTTTCACACAATATGTTATAATTTCAGAGCTATTTAAGTAATGTACAAAAAGCACAGAGTAGATAAATGGAAATTGTAAAGAGTAATTCAATAAATAATAATCAAAGCAGGACAATCAAAAAGGAAAGTCATGTAAAAACTGCCAAATTTGAAATGTTTTAAAGCAAGTGAGCTAAGTGTTCTCCTTCTTTTCTTGAAATATTATTTAACATGCACCTCTCTTTATTTGTTCTGGGAGGTTAGGTCGTAAGTGGAAAGGAAATAAAGTCCATCCTCCTAATTGGGCACACTTCTGCTCTCTGCTCCAGCATTTCCAATTTCCTGACGTTCTGGAGTGAATTCAAACCTGATCACTCTGAATGAGGTGCAGAAATTCTGACTCCATTCCTTAGGAACTTTGCATTCAGCTCAAAGGTTCATATGAAAAATTTTTAAATGTGAAGCATTCATAAAGGATTGCATGGAGTTTGGATAGAGTAATAAACAGGGTCTCTTTCACCAGGATCAGATTCTCAATTGCCCTGGATGTTCAACATGCATAACTTCTACTCAGGTAAACGTTACCATCTCACGGCTTACCTGTCTGGCAAAAGTTTCAATCTCCAGATTTCTTCCTAGTGCATTTCTATATATGGACTTTTCCTCAAGAGCCATCTTCGCATCTTGCTTGACTGAAATCCTTTGCAAAGGGAAGTGCTTTATGGGAAAGAGGCTTTTCTGCATTCCAGGTGGGATAAGGCATACCTCTTCTGGGACAGAAGGAAGAGGCTATCCAGAATGAAGAAATCAAAGAGAAGAAGAACTGAACTCCGTGAGGTGCAGGTACATGTGAGGGAGTGGCTAGTGACTGAGAGGGGAAGAGGATTCCCAGGAATGGCACAGTCTCAGAGAGTCTTGGAAAACTAAAATGTTTCAGAAAGTTTTTCAAGTTGCCTCTGTCAGTAAACTTGTTCCTTCGTTTGTCCTTCACTTAAAATTATTCTACATTGTTTACTAACGTTTTGACAAAAGAATAGAATTATTTAGGAAAACTCAAAGAAAAGGGCTGGGAGTCATTTGTCATATCAATTATAGACATGCCTAACTAATCTTTGACAAAGCAGGGAAGAGTATCCAATGGAAAAAAAGATAGTCTCTTTAACAATGGTGCTGGGAGAACTAGACAGCAACATGCAGAAAAGAATGAAACTAGACCACTTTCTTACACCATTCACAAAAATAAACTCAAAATAGATGAAGGACCTGAATATAAGATAGGAAACCATCAAAACCCTAGAGGAGATACCCCAATGTTTATAGCAGCACTCTCAACAATAGCCAAATTGTGGAAAGAGCCTAAATGTCCATCAACTGATGAATGGATAAAGAAATTGTGGTTTCTATACACAATGGAGTACTACATGGCAATGAGAAAGAACGAAATATGGCCCTTTGTAGCAACGTGGGTGGAACTGGAGAGTGTGATGCTAAGTGAAATAAGCCATACAGAGAAAGACAGATACCATATGTTTTCACTCTTATGTGGATCCTGAGAAACTTAACAGAAACCCATGGGGGAGGGGAAGGAAAAAAAAAAAAGAGGTTAGAGTGGGAGAGAGCCAAAGCATAAGAGACTCAAAAACTGAGAACAAACGGAGGGTTGATGGGGGGTGGGAGGGAGGGAAGGGTGGGCGATGGGTATTGAGGAGGGCACCTTTTGGGATGAGCACTGGGTGTTGTATGGAAACCAATTTGACAATAAATTTCATATATTGAAAAAAAAATAAATATATATATAATACAAAAAAAAAAAAAAAACCTAGAGGAGAAAGCAGGAAAAAAACCTCTTTGACCTCAGCCGCAGCAATTTCTTACTTGACACATCTCCAAAGGGAAGGGAATTAAAAGCAAAAATGAACTATTGGGACCTCATCAATATTAAAAGCTTTTGCACTGCAAAGGAAACAATCAACAAAACTAAAAGGCAACCAGCAAGCAGAATGGGAAAAGATATTTGCAAATCACATATCAAATAAAGGGCTTGTATCCAAAATCTATAAAGAACTCACCAAACTCCACACCCAAAAAACCAATAATCCAGTGAAGAAATGGGCAGAAGACATGAACAGACACTTTTCTAAAGAGGACATCCAGATTTCCAACAGACACATGAAAAGATGCTCGACATCACGCCTCATCAGGGAAATACAAATCAAAACCACTACTGAGATACCACCTCACGCCGGTCAGAGTGGCTAAAATGAATAAATCAGGAGACTATAGATTCTGGAGAGGATGTGGAGAAACGGGAACCCTCTTGCACTGTTGGTGGGAATGCAAACTGTTGCAGCCACTCTGGAAAACAGTGTGGAGGTTCCTCAAATAATTAAAAATAGATCTACCCTTTGACCCAGCAATAGCACTGCTAGGAATTTACCCAAGGGATACAGGAGTGCTGATGCACAGGAGCACTTGTACCCCAAAGTTGATAGCAGCACTTTCAACAATAGCCAAATTATGGAAAGAGCCTAAATGTCCATCAACTGAAAAATGGATAAAGATGTGGTTTATATATACAATGGAATACTACTTGGCAATGGGAAAGAATGAAATCTGGCCATTTTTAGCAATGTGGATGGAACTGGAGGTATCATGCTGAATGAAATAAGTCAGGCAGAGAAAGACAGTTACCATATGTTTTCACTCATATGTGGATCCTGATAAACTTAACAGAGAACTGTGGGGGAGGGGAAGGGGGGGAGTTACAGAGAGGGAGGGAGGCAAACCATAAGAGACTTAAATACTGAGAACAAACAGGGTTGATGGGGGTGGGGGAGAGGGGAAAGTGGGTGATGGGCATTGAAGAGGGCACCTGTTGGGATGAGCACTGAGTGTTGTATGGAAACCAATCTGACAATAAATTATATTTAATATAAAAAAATTATAGACATGCCTTTGTTCCAAATCACTACTCTGCACCTACAATTTTGGCCCTAGCTTTTTCCTAAGCTCATGTGAACAAGGTCAGGAATTTAGTAATTGTCACTCTGTTGTGAAAATTGTATTGCTATAAAGTAGTATGGTCAGCAAGACTTGTTTGGCAAGATAAAGATCTTACACAAAACATGAGGTTAAGGGAAAAATAATAAAATGGCAATAAATACAACTTCAAAGCAGGAAGCAAACCTTTTAGAATCATCCATTTCCAAACGAAACCAGATTTATCCATTAAAACCTGCTTTGGTAGGTAAGTATTTTTTTGAATCCTCCCATAAGAAAAAAACTGCAGATTTTTCTGCTAAGACAAATTCTTTCATAAGTTTTATGCTCGGCAGACTCCATGGCCACTCCATATACGAAAAGAGTTTATGGGCAGCTGTCTGGTCAGAAGATGGGGACTTGACTTGAAGCAGGATTATTTACTATAGTAAGCACATTGGGTCAAATACTTAGTTGCGAATTGAAAGCTAGGACTGTCAAAGTCCCCAAAACAATCCCCTTGACATCACTATGGTACAGACCAGGTTTCTTTTCATAGTTTCCAAACAGATATAGCAATTAAACATCATTTACATAGCATTTTCTTTTGTTGTAGTTGTTTTTCAGAAGTCTCATCAAATGCTTGTTCGTCAAGTATATTAACTAAAATATAACTCATGAAATGTTCATGAAGTATAGTAACTACACTTAATATTACCCTTGTCTCGACCTGATCTTTTACTCGTATATTAAAATTATGGGGCATGTAACAGATTAATTGTTCTGCACTATTTAACGCACCTAGAAAACTCCGTGCTTGCCTTAAGAAATTTTGAAGGATATAAACTTCAATATATGTTGGATAATATTTCTTTCCCTTTTTGAAGAATGCTATACCACATTGCCATCGCTGTATTGGCCAGAATGGATGTTATCATTAGGAAGAGAATCAAGGGAAGATAAATATCAGGTTCCTCTTGTCCAAACTTCCATTGTTCTCAGCAGTGTGCCCTTGGTGTTCTCTCTAGTTCTTAGGCGTTTGGGGTCTACACTAGACTGTATGCTTTCTGAAGCAGAGATTTGCTTTTATATGTATTTAATGCTAAAATTTCTAGCATTGCTGTATGTAAAAAAAAAAAACAAAAACTTGTCAAGAAGTATTTATCCTTGGAGAGATACTGAATTTCACAGGCAGGTAAGAAGGAAGTACTCAGGAGAGAACACAGCTTGCCAGAGCACTGAGGCATGGGGCAGGTGCATTCAGTGGAGTCCCAGCAGAGCAGAGGGTGCGTGGTATGGTCTGTGAAGGTGATCTGCATAGCCATTTCATCTAGCTTCTTGGTCAAAGGGACACATGGTAAACTTACAGACAACACTCCAAAAACTAAATTTCTCTGCCCTGCGTCTTCCTCCCAGCAGGAGTGAGGAATAGCTACCCAGGCGCCTTTGCAATGGTCATTCTTTCTTCTGCCTGCAGTGATCTTCCTCTGGGTCATTTCATGGCCACTCTCTTCTCATCCTTCACAATTCAGCATGGGTGTAACCTTGTCACAGACCAATTCAACTAAGCATAGATCTGTCCAACCATTCTATCTTTAAGTATGTACGTAGCTTTCTTTACATATGTAAGTTTTCCATCAGCCCCATGCCTCTATCTGGCAATATAATTTGAACTTTTTAAGGGGGAGCTCTGAGTACCTTTTCTTCAATGTATCCCAGCAAAAGAAATGGTGCCCGACTCACAATGGCACTGTTATGGACTGAATGTCTGTGTCCCCCACCACCAGCAAATTCATGTGTTGAAATCCTACCCCTCAGTGTGATGGTGTCAGGTGGTAGAGCCTTTGAGAAATAATTAGATTTAGATGAGGTCATGATGGGGAAGACCCCATAATCGGGTTAGTGCCCTTACACGAGGAAGAGACACCAGAGCTTCCTCTCTCCATGTCAGGTCTTGACAAGAAGGCAAGCCAGGAAAATGGCCTTCGTCAGACACCAAATCTGCCAGGACCTTGATCTTAGACTTCCCAGCCTCAAAAACTGAATAAACATTTATTATTAAAGCTACCTAGTCTATGGTACAGTATTTGGTTATAGCAAGCCAAGTTAACTAAGAGACCCTCAGTGTATTTTCTTGAGTACTACTGACTCACTAACCCTCCACTGACTGTTCTGAGACAGTTTTTAAGAAAACAAGAAGATTGAAGGCAATGTCCACCTGCAAGCTAAGGGTATCTAATATCAGTTTTACTTCATTGGCTTTGGCACATGGGATACTAGGAACAACCTCTGGGCGTCGCCATAATTTCTGAGATACAGCCTCTTCTCATCCTACATGTTTTGGAGCCAACCGATGTTACTAGCAATAATAATTATTTATAGCTAAAATGTATTGAGTGCTTACCAAGTGCCAACACTGTTGTAAGTGGTTTACATATATCATTTCTTTGCTCCACACAATAAAGCCCATGATGTACATTCCATCAGAGGTCTCATCTGACAAACAAGAAAACTGAAGCCCAGGAGGGAAGAGTGACTTGTCCGAGGCCACACAAAATGCCATCGGTTTTCCTTCTTTGACTTCTCTTTCCGTCAGGATTGGAACTGTACACTGAATGCCTGTGTTTTCCTTCTGGAACTTATATACCCTTATGACTTGGGTGGCTTTTCGGTCCTGGGTGGATAGGAACTTCCTTCACTACCTTCCACCCTTACTTCGGGAACTTCTCGTTCTTCAGGTCTCAGCACAAGTGCCATTTCCTCCAAACACCAGATTTCCCCAGGTAGAGTTTAAATGTCATTCTTGAGTGTTCATGTACAGTCTATACTCCCCCATTGGAGCACTTCTCATCCTGTGTTAAAATTGTTTATTTATGTGTTTGCTTCTGTTCTGAGACTTCAAGCTTATGGGAGCAGGAACTGTATTATCCCATGTATATGTAACTCAACAGTCTATCTCTAATATGCTAACCCCTAGCACGGTGCCTGCTACACTATAAGATGTTCAGTAGGGAAAGGTTGTAAAGGAATGAAGGAGGGTAAATGAACACTGCCCTCTGGACTGAGTTATGATATGAATAGAATGCTCTCCTAGTCCATGACCCTGCCATTAGCCTGTGTCACTCAGGGTATCACTTCCTCCCTGGGCTCCCTTTGTTATGCTCCTACCTGTTGGATTCAATCCCCATTATGCTCTTCACTTGATCCATATCTGAGCCTTTAGAAAAATTATAATTCTTTACAGGCAAAAGAATGTATTCTGTTCACTACTATTTCCCCAGCAAGGAAGACAGTGCCTGGCAAATATAAATGATTAGATATGTATTTGTTGAAAGAATCAATGAGTAAAAAAAATTAATGAATGGTACACTGAATAGTCCATTAACCTCTCAGAAACCAGACTTCAGAACTCTAACAGATTATAACTCCCACCCTTCTTCTACAAGCCTCAGATTTCTTTTCTATCTCCACTAGCTGTGATGCTGAAAACCAAAAACATCTTACATTCAAGAGTGCCCTAAAGTGACATCATGAACCTGTTCTCGTTCAGATTCATCCTGACAACATCTCAGATGTAATAATCCGCTTTTATCTGGCTTGTCAGCAGACAAACCCTCCTTTCACAACTTGTCAATGGCTAATACCAAGCAAATTCCAGAGCCTGCAAATTCATCCACGCCATCTCCACTGAACTTTAGACCTACCTGGATCCTACCACTCAAGTTATGTTCCTTATTTTTTATCTGGGGTTTCTGAACGGCCCATAAAAATATCGTTCCACATTTTAAATTTCATTACACTGGACCTTATTAAAGGAAGGTTTTTAGATATTTAAAGATGAAGAAGGTTTTAAAGATATTGAAATCTCTATTTAAAATTTAAGCTTCATTTAAAGCTTTGCAGATATAATCCCAGACCGATTTTTTTACCCATGAGCTTATAGTTTGCTTTTGGCTTTCCTGACTTTGACCCCCAACATGTAACAAGAACTTTAGCTCACATATTCATTCTTTCTTTTTTCTTTCGACTTCAGCTACCTAAAGTAAAATATGCTGCCTTAATTTTTTATTTTAAGACTTGGTGTCAAACATTAACTCTTCTGACACAGATTCCAGCCAGGACGATCTTGGTCCTTACATGGATGGAGATTGAGACTGGGATACTCTATTTTACTACAAAAGAATTAATATATCAGCAGCAAAAATATAAGTATGGTGTCATAGGAGAAGTACAAAGTCATTTGTATTCTCTTATCCTTGTTTATAGAGCAGCAAAACCATAGAGGAACTCATTCCTTTTCTTTGGTGACAACTAATATAATTTTGGATTATAAATTTTATGTGAAAGGTGGCTTAGTTATAGTTATATAAATAACTTGTAACAAGAGGTAATAACACATTTGAAAACTTCTGGATAAATATGTGTATTTAGCACAAGTATTTAGCCCTAAAATGACTGTAAGTAAAATTTTTAAAAGACATAAACCCGCAAGGACAAAGAGAAAGGGAGAGATCCAGAAACTTAACAGCAGATTTATGAGTGGTAACTGGCATTACATTTCTGAGATTTTAAAAAATATTCCACATTTGGAAAGCTGAGGAACAAAACTATTTACATTGTAGAACCTTCAAAGTCTCAGGCATTGATAGCTTCAGATATCTTGGAAAGTTGAGACAAAACTGGAGCTAAAAACAAAGCTTGGTTAAAGGTCTAAGAAACACGTTTCCACACAAACCAGTGTCCCTCTCTCACCCTGACAAAAGACTGGAGATTTGTTTTCTGGAATGGTAACAGAAAGTCTCAAGGTTGTGATACACTGACCATAGCCATAGATCAATGTGACAGGGGGAGGAGGCCTCAATTTAAAATAGTTTACAACATAGTGGACACACTGAAGTTCAGATCTTCAGCTTTTTTCCACCTGTAGCCTCCCAGAATGCTGACAATCAGACATAAATGCTCCAATCAAGAAACTGGAGAAGACTGCTCTTAGAAATCTGACCAGCTTAGGAAAAAAAAACATCTAAAGAAATTGGCATTCAGGTTTACCAAGTTACTCAAGGCAAGGGTTAGTTTCAACACTACAGGAGTAAATATCACATTTAAAGACACATGCACAGAGCTCTTAACAGCTTGTTACTTTCCCATCTTTATTTTTTTTTTAATTTTTTAACGTTTATTTATTTTTGAGAGAGATAAAGAGACAGAGCGAGAGCAGGGGAGGGACAGAGAGAGATAGAAACACAAATCTGAAGCAGGCTCCAGGCTCTGAGCTGTCAGCACAGAGCCCGACCAGGGACTCGAACTTACAAACTGCGAGATAATGACCTGAGCCAAAGTCAGACACTTAACCGACTGAGTCACCCAGACACCCCATGTCCCATCTTTAAACATAAGGCAGAGATCACCACATATCTGAGGAAACATCTAATATGAAATATGGTAACCAAGAGAAAAACAGAAGAATACAATCTAGAGAGAAAAGAAACTATACAAAGAAAAAAAAATCTTCAAATACTATCATTTCTAACCAGAAAGAAATAAGAAAGGACATTATATATTTGTGAAGGAAGAAGACGATGCTATTTTTAAAAAGGGAAGAGGGGGGCGCCTGGGTGGCTCAGCCGGTTGGGCATCCGACTTCAGCTCAGGTCACGATCTCACAGTCTGTGAATTCGAGCCCCACGTCGGCTCTGGGCTGATGGCTCAGAGCCTGGATACTGCTTCCGATTCTGTGTCTCCCTCTCTCTCTGCCCCTCCCCCATTCATGCTCTGTCTCTCTCTGTCTCAAAAATTAATAAACGTTAAAAAAAAATTTTTTTTAAATAAAAAAGAAAGAGGGTATTTGGGAAAAAAAAAGAACTCTTGGAATTCAAAATATGATAGCAGAAAGGAAAAACAATCTCAATCAAATGTTTAGAAGATAAAGAATATGTTGTAAAAAGACGGAAACATGGAAATAGAAAAAGATGATGAAAAGAGCCCAAAATGAAAAAACAAGGTACCTGGACAGTTCAATCAGTTAAGCATCCAACTTTGGTTCAGGTCATGATCTTGCAGTACGTGGGTTCGAGCCCTGTGTCAGGCTCTGCGTTGACAGCTCAGAGGCTGGATCCTGCTTTGGGTTCTGTGTCTCCCTCTCTCTCTGTCCCTTCCCTGCTCATGCTCTGTCTCTCTCTGTCTCTCTCTCAAAAATGAATAAACATTTAAAAAATTAAAAAAAAAAAACAACAGAAAATACAGGGAATGAATTTTTCAAGTAACTATTTTAAGCATTTTCCCAGAAATGAGCCTCTGGGTTGGCTTACTGAGTTGACTTGAGAAGAGTTCAGCCTCATGGAATAAAATGGACTCACAACAGTGCATGTCGTCGTGACATTTCATAACCTCAGAAAAAATACAAGATAATATACGCTCCCAGAGAAAATAAAACAGGCATTATTATAAATAGTCAAGAATCGGAGGGGATCTAATGTAAAGCATGGTGATAATAGTTACTAACACTGTATTATATACTGGCTAAGAGAGTCGATCTCAAATATTCTCACCACAAAAAAGAAATGGTAACTATATGACATAATGAAGGTGTTAGTGAAGGCTATGATAGCAATCATTTTGCAAAATACACAGGTATCAAATCAACACTGTGGTACACCTTAAACTTATACAATATTATATGTCAATTATATCTCAATAAAGCTAAGAGAAAAGGAGAATCAGAACATCATCAGACTACTCAACAGCAATCTGAAAGAAAATTATTTCCAATACATAAATCCAGCCAAATCACTAATCAAAGGTAATGGTAAAATAGAGACATTTCAAACATTCGAGATCTCAAAACATACACCTCCCATGTAGCCATTGTCAGAAGGTTATGAAGAATGTGAACTACCAAAACGAGGGAGTTAATCTAGAAAGAGAAAGACATGGGATGGAGGAAATGGAGATTAAACCGAAGAGAAAGGCAAAACCAGAGAAAGTTTATGAGATGACCATGGGCAGAAGATTGAGAAATCAACCAGCTAATCTACAGCAAGTTACTAGTTTCAAGTGAAAAGTCTTCAAGGAAATGAAATTGACAGGGTACTTAATGTGTTTGAAAATGTTGAGGGTAGATTTTAATGGTTGCAAAGAAATTGGCAGATAAAAGAAGTCTATGACAAATATTAGCCCTGGGTCAGAGGCTAATTATAGATTATACACAGAAAAGGAAATTTATCACAGTGGACTGCATGGCTGCATTACGAATCTTGCTACATAATCAAAATAATATCAAGATTGTGTATCGATCTAAGCAAAATCAGTGTTCGTACACATCTATCCATGTTTGTAATGGGGCAGAGCAATGAAAGAGGGCTAAATCCTCATCTTCTATAGCCGGAAGTCAGTAAATACAAACTATAAGTTTTGGGGGAGGCAGCAATAAGGCATGTTATTTAGAGATATGTAGGTAAGTACCAAGACAATTGCATCAGTGTCATATGATGTATAAAGACATAAGAATCCCCAAAGGTATATTACGTTGCCTGGAAAATAGAAGGAAGGACCTTCTTACCAGAGAGAACATCTCCATATGCTGTGGTCATAAGTCTACATCCTCATCTAAAGAGCCACTGTCCTCCCTGCCACGGCTTTACCCACACCCTAACTTCAGGAGTTCCTACACCATTCACATTTGGTTATTCACTTCAAACTTAGTTTATATTTGCTGTCAGTCCTGTCCAGCGGAGTTTGGTCTTTCCTTTTCCACATTCCCATCTGCCGTTTTTACTTTGCTCTCCACTTTCCCTCACAGCCACACAGAGCTTCTTCTCCATGTTCTGCTGCAACAAGATTGCCTGCCAGTTAAATAGAGGTCAAACACAGGCGCTCTCTGTTCTTCAGGCTGATATGGTTGCTCTGACGGATTGCTATTCTTACCAATATTGATGGCCTTATTAGATTCCAATTACAGCTCCCTTCAGCCTGGTACCTAATTGGATTAGAATCTGGAGGCTTCAACTACACAAGCTCCCTCTGCTCTTAAAAAATGCAGATAGCCTTTAAAGAAAGACAGTCTACTCCCAATTAAATTAGATACACAGTACACATGCCTGGTAAGTTTTGATATTAAGCTCCAACATAGGTGTCTGTTTTGTAGGAGGCTAAGGGCTAGCTAATGAAATAATTTTAATTTCTCAGGGAAAAAAGTACTGACCAGCAATACCATAACAACAACATAGAGTAACCTTTCATTTACACCCTCAGTCATTCAGCAAACATTGATGAGAATCTGCTCTCTTCTTGGAATGCTGGTCAGTAGGGGTAGAGAATAACAGAGGCATGGTTTCTGCCCCATGGAGCTCATAATTGAACAAGGATGTCAGTCTACAGAACCGTTGATTATGATGTGTCTTCCAATAGCTCTGTGAGAAAGATTTAGACCTCTTTCACTTCAAATGCTAGAGCACATTTCCAAAACGTGACTGTCACTCAAATCTCCAAAGTTTTCAGTGATGTAAGATGGGAGCAGACAGGGGTATCTTTATTATTTGTACTTTCCCGAGTGCCCATTTCTACTGCTAACGGGGATGGGATATAGTACCTTCATCTAAATCACCAAGCCTTGCTTATTTGTAATAGGAAATTGCTGTGGAGACACAGGAGTCACCTGAGAAGGCATAAAATAAGAAAGTTGCCAAAATTAGGACCATTGCCTTTTCTTCTGTCACCCTTCAGTCCATGGACTTCAGACAGACTCCATGTTCATTTATACCCTTATCTTGCTAATTGCCCATTCCAAGCTTAAAGTAGCCTCTCTGACTCTACAACTGTGTCAGCAGGGGTGAGCTGTTCCATAGTTTTCCTTGAAAGCTAGAAATAAAGTCTGATTTCTCTGGGGAGTCCCATGATAAAGCTCTATTGAGATTTCCTGCAAATGGTAGTCAATGACATGCTTGAACACATCCCTGGCAGAAAAAAAATCACACCATATGATCATATGTGGTGGATGCACTGATCCACTGCCTAGATCCCTCTTAAGGAGTGAAGGACTGTTCTCCCAGCTGTTGAGAATACTGACAGAAGATGGTCTTTAATCACTAGCCCTCTCTGAGGACTGACTTGGCCGAAGAAAACTGCCCTGTTCAAGTTTATACTTCCTTCTAGGGGCAGCTTGCATTCACACATCAGTGTTAGAATATGAAGACTCTGCTCCTTCATCCCAACTCAAGAGCCATCCAGCGCCAGAGCTCCCACAGGATCAGCTAACACAACTGTGCAGACTGGTTGCACCTCAACTTCTTCCTAACCAATCCTGCTTTCTTCCACTCCCTATCACACCCCAATAGCAATCCCTAATATATGTCCTGTTCATTAATCTCCATTTCAAAATTTGTTCCCCAGGGAATGCAATTTGTGACCATAGATCAATTAGTTTAGAAACACTATGCATTCCTGCTTTAGAACTTTGGCTAAATAGAGACTCTGGAAGTTACTTTGCAGTTGCCTTTCATTAGATTTGGTACTGTTGGTAAACAAAAGTGGTGGATTTTTTTTTAAAAGAATAAATGAGATCTTCCAGCCTAAGTTAAACTTCTGTCACTAAAGAGGACTTTGACTTGGTTGTCTTCAAATCTCCTCTCTTTCTGACCTGCCATTAAGGTGATCCCTTGCTTAAAAGGAGCATCAAAAAGGAAGATGGTGGTGGGGTGCCTGCATGGCTCAGTCTGTTGAGCGTTCGACTTCGGCTCAAGTCATGATCTTACGATCCATGAGTTTGAGCCCCACATTGGGCTCTGTGCTGACAGCTCAGAGCCTGGAGCCTGCTTCGGATTCTGTGTCTCCCTCTCTCTCTGCCCCTCCCCCACCCATGCTCTGTCTCTCTCTTTCTGTCAAAAATAAATAAACATTAAAAAAAAAAAGATGGTGGAGAGAACATCCTAGCTTGATAAAAGCTAGGGAATTCTTAGGGGAGAGGTTGGGAGTGAGAAGCTGAGAGCTGAAATATAATAAACAGGGGTGATGGAGAGGAAAAAATAAAAGGGAGGTGGTAAGAATTATTCATAGACATTGAGTGTCCCCTTCGTGGTGATCAAGAAGTACAAATGGAAGACTTGAGTTATGTTGAAATTTCATTTGTTTGTATATCCTCTTTAGACCAGAGCATCATTCAGGATGCACCTGTGGGTCATGCCTTAAGAACCTTACCCATCTCGGGGCGCCTCAGTTGGTTAGGCAACCGACTTTGGCTCAGGTCATGATCTCACAGTTCGTAAGTTCGAGCCCCGCGTAGGGCTCTGTGCTGACAGTTCAGAGCCTGGAGCTGCTTCCGATTCTGTGTCTTCCCTCTCTCTACCCCTCCCCTGCTCACGCTCTGTGTCTCTCTGTCTCTCAGTAATAAATGAGCACTAAAAAAAATTAAAAAGAAAAGAATCTTACCCATCTCAGTGAAGATGGAATGGATTAGCCCACCGGCTACATGTAAGCTCCTCCCCAGCTGGACATCATCAGCTCCAAGTAATAGATATGTACATTGGAGTGAACACAAAGCATTCTGAGTATTGACCCCCAAATGCTGTAAGAAGAATTGACATTAATTATTCTCACTTTAAACACGAAAAGTGGGAAATTAACAGAGAGAATAAGTTAAAAATAAGATTAAATAAATTTTAAAATGTGAAGATTAAAATGGAATAAAATCCATTTTACCTAAAATAATCACTTGTTGATACTCTAAAGTAAAAAAGTACTTTGTTGTAAGACAAATAGAACCTGGAAATTATGCCTACTAAGTAAGCTAAGCTACTGTCTAAACATCAGCAATTATTTATGTATTAGTTCTGAAAATCTGCCTTACACTGCAGGAATAGGCATGGAGATTTTTGCTATACAGGTGATAGAGCTAATGTGATCTTTTATGAAATGGCATAAAATACCTTGTGAAAAAAATTCAAATACAAGAGTAGTTCTTTCCCTGTGATAAAATCTGTATAATTTGAACTCTGGCTGCCAAGATAAGAAAGTGGACAGTGACCCAAAAGAACTTTATATGTAGGTTTGATTAAATCATACATTCAAGAGCGAGCAGTATGTGACCAAAAAGGGATGACCATAGTGATCAACTGTGGCAATCTAAGTCCATCAGGAGTTACAATTCACACAGTAAGTTAAATAGTGGAAGCTTAATACAAAGAATGATTAACTGATAAAAGAATAACTAAGTTATGAAGGCACCCTTATATGGTACCGTAGGGCTAAGGAAGGGACCTAGGGAAGGATAAACTTGGAAGGGGTGAGTAGGTGTGGTCAAGTCCACCATATTGCTGAACAGTTTGCTGGTTTGGCTAGGTTAGAGCCAGTGGGCAGCTTCTGGCAAGCAATAGGTCACCCTCCAGAGTGCAGGTGGGGAACAAGAGATTAGCCATTGATTCTTTGCAGCTATAAAACTTAGCTTGTTTCCTAGCTGGCTATAAGCTGAGGACTGCTCTGTCTTTGTGGAAACCACCCACTTTCTACTCATGCACCCCCCTTCTTCAGCAGTGGGGCATCAAGTCTTATTTATATTTTGAATCTTTCTGACTTCCCCTTTTGCCATCACTCCTTTCTGTGAAAGGGCTCATGGGATTAGATGAGGCCCACCTAGATACCCCTCAATGTTAAAGCCCACTGATTCTACATCTACATGATTCTTTTGAGTGTGGAAGAACACATAATAACAGGACTACACAGGACCACTAGAAAGTGGCAAAGACCTCCTCAAATTCTACTTACCACAGAGCTTCGCTTTAATCAACTCTTACGAAGAATACTTTTTAGATCATACTATTGATTAAACAAATATTACGTCTAGAAAACGGTGACTACAGACTCTTTAGTATCAGTACATTGGTAAGGAAATTTATGTTTGCTAAATTCCCTCAGCTATTATATTAGTACATAATAGTTAATGAATATCAATTCTGTTGCCATTACTTTCTCATTCTGCACTCCAGATGCCAAGAACTATGGGCGGATCAGGTAAGAACTGTATGTGGCCTTTCAAGCCAACATAAGGCAAACTTCTTATTAGCTCCTCCCAAGCTGTGGAGAAGAGTCTGTAGTTGCAAGCTGTGGTGTTACTCAGTAGGATGATTAGTACCTGCCAGAAAAATCACCCAACTCTTCCTTTATAAACCAAAATCCATAGTTTAAAGGGTTGGAGTCAGCTAAGAGCTGCAGAAGATGCATTCAAAAACATCTTTAATTCAATACACAAGGCTTCATTCTATCAGCATTTAACATATACACACCAAGGGCCTACCCCAGCATGTTCTGGACCTTTGGGTACTGCCGTGAACAAGACAGATAAGGTCTGTGCTTTCAAGAAGTTCACATTCTAGTGGAGATAGCAAAGAATAAGTAAACAAATATACAGGTAAGTAATAGAAATAAGAAACTCCCAGAAGGTGTTAAGTGTCGTGGAGAGAATTCAAATAGCATGGAATAAGGAGTCAGTAACTGGGTGTATGCTTAAGTCTGGGTGGTCAGAGAAGATTTCTCAGAACGAATGATGTTTAAGATGACATCTGAATGACAAGAAGCTGGGAAAGCAAAGAACAAGTGAAAGAGCATTCAAACTCAAGAAATAGTTTGTATTAAGGCCCTGATTCAGGCAGAGACCTGGCACGTTTGAGGAACAGGAAGAAAATCAGTGTGGCCAAAGCATGATTGGCCCGAGGTATGTGACAGAAGAGGTGGGTGGGACAAGAAGGTTGCTTATTAATATGACATGAGGTGAACATGGCAGGCAGGGAGCAGACTTATATAGGATGTTATAAGCTAGGAGAGACAGAGTTTGACTTTTATCGTAAGACGGATGAGAGCCTTTGGGATATTTTAACAGGAAAGGGACATGAGCTTATTAATCATTTTACTCCTAATCAGATTACTCCTAATACTTTAGTGAGTGAGAGTAAGGAAAATGGAGGCAGGGAAAGTAATTAAGAGGATAACGTAGTAACCTAGACAAGAGACGAAGGTGGCTTCAGACTAGGAAGGTAGTGCTGGAAATACAGTGAAAATTAAAGGTATGTTTTGAGAGAAAGACAACAGAACCTACTGAGGATTTGATGTAGGGCTGGAAGAAAAAGGAAAGAATTGACAGTCATTCCTAGGTCTGTTCCTTGAGCAGCTGAGTACATTGTGTTGATATTTAATGAGACGCAAAAGACTGAGGGAAGAACACATCTTGGGAGAAAACTAAAAGTTATAGCTGGCCGTGTTAACATAGAAGCATATAAAGATGTCCAATTCACAATAAGATATATTTAGCTCTTGCAATGGGGAGCAGGCAATGACTAAAAATATACTTTTGAGGATGTAGATGGCAGTGAAATCTATGGGATTCATAAGTCCACCCAGAGAGAGGATAGACAGTGAAGGAAAGTGAGGGAGGTGGTGAAGGACAGAGTCCTGCAGTAACCTGAGAGAAATCAAGCCCAGGCAGCAAAGCCAGCAAACACAACTTAGATGAAGTAGCCAAGGAGACAGAAAACACAGAAACTGCCATGTTCTAGAATGTAAGAGAAGACTATGTTCCAAAAAAAGGAGAGTAATTGATTGTGTGATAAATTGGCGAGAAATTATTGGTATCACTGAGCAGAGCAGAACCAGTGGAGTAGATGGGATAAAAGTCCAATTGGTGAGAAAGTGCAGTCAGAGACCCAGACACCTATGTCCTAAAGATTTGTGGCGAAGGGAAGAAGAAAAATAGGTGATCAACCAAAGAGGATGTGAGGAAGAGAGGATTTATTTTTCAATACTTAAGGCAATTATCCAATAGAAATAAAGAAAGTGATGAATCTCTTTCCCCATGTAGTCTGTATTCTGCTCTAAAGCTAGAGGCAAATGTAATCCTCATAGGAGACTTTAAAACCTTGGGATGTGTGGTAATATGGAACAATTATTTTCCATGTCAAAAACAATATTTATTCCTCCAGTGGGTAACCAAATACTGGCTAGTCAGTTGAGCAGAAACGAAAGGAAGTATTCAAGTAAAATAGAAGGCAGAGGGAATAAGCAAGATACTCAAGTATATTTAATACAGAATAAAACTGTTTCACAAGATATAAAATATATGAATGAGGGGCGCCTGGGTGGTTGTTTGGATATCCGACTTCGGCTCAGGTCATGATCTCACAGTTCATGAGTTCGAACCCTGTGTCAGGCTCTGTTCTGACAGCTCAGACCCTGAAGCCTGCTTCAGATTCTGTGTCTCCCTCTCTCTCTGCACCTCCCCTGCTTGTCCTTTGTCTATTGCTCTCTCAGAAATAAATAAACATTAAAAAATTTTTAAATAAATAAAAAATAAGGAAAATAAAATATATGAATGAGGTGTCATGTGAGATCAGTGGAGAGAAAAAATCTGGCATCAATATCAAGCTACTGCGCCAAGCAAGATGAGTGGTTGGTCACTGAATGGCCTTGGCCCAGTATAAATGCAGAACTAAATGGAAGGGAAAATGCTATGATCACTCACCTGACTGATGGAAGAATTATATACCTCCTACTAGATTTTACTGGCTCCTGGGTTTGGAGCTCAAAATAAACCTCCTCATACATTTCACCTCTGTTCGCACAGAAAGACCTAGGGAAAAGAATAATTATAAATATACCATGCTGTATCTATTCATATCTCTAAATATTCGACTAAAATGTTAGCAACCAAAGCAGGCTCTACAAATATTCTTACCTCCAGTTTTCCTGTTTCATCATTCTTCTCAATTTAATACTGCTCAAAGGGGAGCCCTTGGTCTATATCTTTTTTAAGGGAGGGTATTCATACAAATACACATACACTTTTATACATATTCCTCACCCCATGCCCCCACATATATAATATATGCACACATACGTGTGTTTGTGGGTGTATATCTACATATACACAGAGATAAAAGCAGTGTCAACATGAATAATACAAACCTTAGCTCATATTAACATAAAAGTCAACATAATAAACTGGAATGTATATTGTTCTACAATAAAGTGTTTTAAAACTTGACTTTCAGTAACAACAGAAAGCATAACCCTGTTTCATTGAAAACAAAATTGACAACTTTTTTTTTACATTTTTAATCATTTTTTGAGAGACAGAGAGAGACTGTGAGTGGGGGAGGGGGAGAGAGAGAGGGAGACACAGAATCCGAAGCAGGCTCCAGGCTCTGAGCTGTCAGCACAGAGCCCGATGGGGGGCTCGAACCCACGAAACATGAGATCATGACCTGAGGACCTGAGCTGAAGTCTGCCACTTGACTGGGTGAGCCACCCAGATGCCCCTAAAAGAAATGACAATTTTTTCAAATGTCTTTTTGTTTGGACTCTTACCTGGTTTCTCTCCAGAGAAGTTGTAGCTATAGGAATAAAACTTCTTCTAACATCAGTAGATTCACTGATGGATCCCTTTATCTGTTCATGGAGACAGAGTTTGCCTGGTTAAATCCAGGGCCCTCTAGTAGACCTGGCTGAGTTCCCATCTTCCTCTGGCGCGTCCTAGTTATGTTTTGACAGACAAGCTAATTAGCCACTTTGCACCTCAATTACTTAACCATTTAAGTTTGGTCAGAAAGACTACCTACCTCATAGAGATTTTCTCAGGATAATGGAATCATATGCCCATGTCATGTTACACAGAAGCCACCCATAGTAAGCATTCAGTGAATGTTTTTTTTTAAATTTTTTTAATGTTTTATGTATTTTTGAGACAGAGAGAGAGACAGAGCATGAGCAGGGGAGGGGCAGAGAGAGAGGGAGGCACAGGATCAGAAGCAGGCTCCAGGCTCCGAGCTGTCAGCACAGAGCCCGACGCGGGGCTCGAACTCACGAACTGTGAGATCATGACCTGAGCCGAAGTTGGATGCTCAACCAACTGAGCCACCTAGGCACCCCATAAGCATTCAGTGAATGTTAATTATTATTTTATTATTCATTTGTTGGTGACTTACTCCATTAAAATGTATTTCCATTATTGTTGCTGCATTGTTGAGTACTTGCCATGTGTCAAGCCTGTGTTAGGCGCCGGGATACAATGTTGAAGAAGATACAGATCTTGCCTGAAAGAACTCAAGCACAGAACCCTCACAGGCTCAGATGCAGACCAAGCAAAACTCCAGGGGATCTTCCTTATTATTCCTGCCATCCTCACATCCGTGTATCTGTCTAACAAATTATTCATAATATGTACATTCTATATGTGTGTGTATGTGTGTGTCATGATGATAATAGAAAGGGATCATTACAACCCTAGAGATATAGGAAAGGCAAACAACAAGCATAGTCAACATGTTCTTTATAATTTAAAGCTCCATGCCTGGTAGCCAAACAAAACAAAAAGTTACATCATGAAATTTTCTTTGATAAAAAAGAATCCTATCAGTAAAGTGTGACAGACAGCAAGGCCCACAGCACTACCACCTGCCAGCATCTCCCTGCTGGGACCACAGCTCCACCAGCCCCGCCAGAGAATTCCTATTATCCGCGCACTGCTGACTGCAGTCACAGCAGCAAGGCTCCCTTTCCAAACACTATTCTTTTAGGAGCAGATTTCCAAGATAGGCCATAAAAAATATTTTTCAAATGCATGATTTGACATTTCTTTTTCAAGAGAGGACTCCAAGCGTTTTAGTTAATTTCCAGTACATTTCTTTAGATTTGCAAGATCAGTTACGTTACTGTTTTGTACCATGAATGCCCTACTTCGTTCACTGTTGCAGGTAAGTGGCTCTCTGAGAGAGCCTGATTTCCACACGCTTACCCACATTTCCCGGCAGATGGAAGTTCAGGGCTGTCATTGAGGGCCCCAGGCTCCTCTAGCCCAGGGCTCTGCCTGTAGCCATGCAGCTCTCTCCCTCCTGATCACTCCTGTGGCCATCAGTAATGCACTGTCCTCTTCTGTCAGTTTTAACTATTCATGAGTCCATGCCTTCTGCCTTACTAAACAGATTTTTAGGCTCTTGAAGTCAGAATACTTGGAGGTGGTCAATAACTTGCATTTTATTTACAATCAAAATCAGGGGTTTTAAGTTTTAAAAGTGTTTCCTATAGTTAACCTAAAAAACAGAGCCATAATTACCGTCTGTACTTATTACTCGATCCCCGTTGTGAAACACAATTCCCTGCTTGTAGAACTTAACAAGGAGGTACAGGACCACATTAGATGTAGTCAGAGAAGATAGGGAGTAGCTAATAAAAGAATGCATTAGAGAGGGGCCCTTGGGTGGCTCAGTTGGTTAAGCTTCTGACTCTTGATTTTGGCTCAGGTCATGATCTTATGGTTGATGGGATCAAGCCCTGCATCGGGCTCTGCACTGACAGCACAAAACCTGCATGGGATTCTCCTTCTCCCTCTCTCTCTCTCTCTCTGCCCCTCACCCACTCCTCCTTGCTCTCTCTCTCTCTCACACACACACACACACAATAATAAATAAGCATTTAAAAAACAGAAAAAAGAATGCATAGATTTATACAGGGCTAAAAACTCAGCTACGAATTTTTCAGTAAGATAATAAAAATGAAAAAAGGTGCCATTATTTGAGATTCCACTATATATCAGGGATATATGTCTATGTATTAATTTTAAACCTCATAAAAAATCATTCAAATTGGCTTGAATAGCCTCATTTTATAGATGAGGAAACCGAGTCTGAAGTTTAGTAGCACTCGTATTCTCACAGCTAGCAAATAAGACAACCAGGGTTTACATCCAGATCAGGCAAGGTATAAAACCCAAGTCTCAACCATTACACTCTCCCTTTTCCACGGTGGCAAATGCTATATACAATAGGCTGTCACCCAAATTCCAAGCCCTTCTGTAGCAACTAGTTACTACTGTGCTTATCTGCCTTTCTCAGCAGCCACAACGCCCAAAGCCCAGGACTCCCTCCCCCACTGTTAGTTCTAGAAATCTGTATTGTTGTTTCCAAACTCCTAAGAGGCCCAGCAATGAAACAATGAAAGAATGAGAAGGCGCTCCCTTTAAGTCTAACGAGGATAAGAGGTTCCTGTAAAAGGAGCAAACTTTGGCTCTGGGGCTTTATCTTTCAAAGATTCTTTCATCTAAAGAGAGCTATACTAACATTCTCAAAGAAAGCAATGAATTTTTGTTTGAGGAGTAATTTGGGTTATGTCAATTATTTTCCATCTTTTTAGACTGGATCTACAAGAAATATCCTTTAACCAAACTTTCTTCAGAAGGATTGCAAATTTTTCCATCAGAGATTAAACCTGTCAAAGGTTCCAGAACTGCGACTGAAATCATAATAAAGAATTCTTAGTATACAAATTCTTATTTTATATTTGCAGTGCATGTGGCTGATATTTGGAAAAGGGCCTAGAAACCCTACAATTATAATCAAGTTTATAAATTCTGTTCTCACTTAATTATAAATCCTGATTACATTTTCTCTGCCAGATTCCTGCCTAATGTTCCCATTTGATAATGAGCTCTATAAAAGCTATCCAGTGCACATGATTTCATGTGATGTTTCCCCAGGTACCAATGTACTCTGACTTGAAAAGATTACTCTAGTCCACGCATTTGGAAGTGAGTTTCCTGAATTCTGTCATTCTCTGGTGTGCTGCAATGAAGCCCACTAACTGGGTCAGAGAAGTAGGAAAGAGGTTCTCCTAAGTAGTAATGAGGATGAATTCTTGCACTTCATTCTTAATGTTAAGAATCCTTTCAGAACAGAAGAGATTTATGTAACCCTGCACTGAGTATGGCAAAATCCAGATCTGGATGAGAAAGATATTTGGATCAACACATAACCATGAAATTTAACCTCCTTGCTGAACAATTTGCCTGGAATTAGTGAAGAGAATCGCCTAAGACACTCCTGCCCACTGAACTGTATCTGGTAGGGGGTTCTCCCTTTTTGTAGAGTCCCAAAAGCCGTTCTTGGGACGTTTTTCTCTGAATGAAGTAGGCCAAACATCAGTAGACTTCCTCCTAGAAAACTTACTGTTATAAGGAAATACAATGTGCAGCTAAAGTGTAATCTTGTGATAGCCAATAAAACAAAACTATGTTTAGATGTATTTTATTCTGTAATTTTTAAGAAATGAAAGCTTATTTTCAGATATTTTTCTTAGGGAAGTAGCTTTCCTGGGCTCTGGTTTCAGGCCAATCCATCTCAAAGTCCACCAAGGAAACAGGGAGGAAGGTCACCTGATTTTATGTATACAGAGTTTTGAGACTGTGAAGTTAAGAAGAAAGTCCACTAAAAGCCTTCCTTAGCCCCAAGAGCACCCAAACAGGGAGCAGATGATGGAAAAAGGGAGGCAAAACTCACTGGGATTAAAAGATTGCCGCCCTCTTTCCCTTTCTTACTTCCACAGTGACGGTGGAAAAAATGAGAGTTCTCTTCTCCTTTCCTTACGTACGTTCATTATTATACAATTCACATTTACACAACGTAATGTGTGCCTTTTCACAAACTGCATCAGCCCAAGCAATGAGTGCAATTATTCTGCTGAAAATGAAAAAAGCATTGCAAGTGATTTTCACATATAAACAAGGAACTTGAGAGAAGATGAGTCAGAACGAATGAAAACTGGAAAGGAGTCACTTGTCACAGGGTCAGTCAGCTGACTTTTATAATTGCCAGAGAGGAGTGAGACGCTCCTCCAGACTGTTTCTCAAAACAACCACGAGTCTCCAGTCTCATTTCCGGTTCCTTTAACAGGCATTTTGGTCTTCCGACACAGCCATTAGTGCTCTCTACAGCCCAACCCAAGAAAGGAAGGAGTCATAAGTAGAGACAGGTTTTGTTTTGATTTTTAATTTTTTTTTAATGTTTATTCATCCTTGAGAGACAAAGCATCAGTGGGGGAGGGGCAGAGAGAGAGGGAGACACAAAATCCCAACCAGGCTCCAGCTTCCCAACTGTCAGCACAGAGCCTGACACAGGGTTCGAACTCGTCAGCAGTGAGCTCACGACCTGAGCCAAAGTCCTACACTTAACCAACTAATCCACCCAGGTGCCCCAGGAAGAAACAGGTTTTGAAATAAAGAAAAACACCATGGGGCGCCTGGGTGGCTCAGTCGGTTAAGCGTCCGAGTTCTAACCGACTTAGGCTCAGGTCACGATCTCATGGTTCATGGGTTGGAGCCCCGCGTCGGGCTCTGTGCTGACAGCTCAGAGCCTGGAGCCTGCTTAGGATTCTGTGTTTCCCTCTCTCTCTGCCCCTCCCCTGCTCCCGCTCTGTCTCTCTCTGTCTCAAAAATAAATAAAAACATTAAAAAAATTTTTTTACAGATCTCTAAGTAAATTTATACTCACACTAAGAGACAATCTCAGAATCTGATATGTAAACAAAATTCTGAGTGATGCTTTCAAAAACAACACCAAGATGATCAAAAAGTCTAAACTAATAATATCTATTGCTATATGTCTATTGCTATATGCGATGTGTCTGTTTTAAGGACTTTTGTGCTATCTTTCAAGTACATGTGTATGAAATACTAATAAAGATGTGGTTTTCAGCTCTATGAGCTTCCATCTCTACATTTTATAAGTAGAAGGAGGAAGAATTAATACATCATGACTAAAGAATGATACAGAAAGTAATTTATATAAATGTCCATACTTATATATCACGTACACTAGAAAATGTTTTAAAAACTGCCTCAGGGGTGCCTGGGTGGCTCAGTAGGTTAAGCTTCTGACTTTGGCTCAGGTCATGAGCTCAGGGTTCCTGAGTTCCAGCCTCATGTTGGGCTCTGTACTGACAGCTCAGAGCCTGGAGCCTGCTTCACATTCTGTCTCCCTCTCTCTCTCTGCCCCTCCCAGACTCATTCTCTCCTCTCTCTCTCTCTCTCTTTCTCTCTCTCTCTCCCTCTCAAAACAAATAAACATTAAAAACAAAAACAAAAACAAAAAAACTGTCTCATCCCTTCTCCCCCACTGGTTCTGGGTAAATAAATAGCAGTAATGAACTATATGCATTTTTACAACACTATACTTACAAAGACATAATAAAAGGAAGCTGCGTCTTGAATGTGGTAAATAATTATGAACTAAAAGTACAAGTGAAGAAAATTCTAGAGAATAGGATCATTAGGTAAAATGGAAGGGGCCTAGTTAAATTTGAATTTCAGATAAACAGTAAATCATTTTTCAGTCTTAGGTATGTCCCAAATATTGTATAAGACATTGTTATACTAAAAAAAAGTAAGTTGTGTTTATCTGAAATTCAAATTTAACTGAGAGTCCAATTTTGTTTTCTTTTTTTCTGAAATCTGAGAGCCCTAACTAAAAATCTGAATGGGGCTACATTGTTGTATCTTAGAGAGCCACCAAGATATTGCCAAATTTATCCTACACACTGTACCTTGCACTGTATTATGCGTCTATATTTTAACAGATTTTTTTTCATCTTTTATTTTTGAGACAGAGAGAGAGAGAGCATGAGCAGGGGAGGGGCAGAAAGAGAGGGAGACACAGAATTGGAAGCAGCATCCAGGCTCTGAGCTGTCAGCACAGAGCCCAACGACACAGGGCTCGAACTCACCAGCCATGAGATCATGACCTGAGCTGAAGTCAGACGCTTAACCGACGGAGCCACCCAGGTGACCCTGAATAGATAGGTTTTGTCTGCACCATCATTCGAAAATCAAATTCCTCTTTAAGCGTGATTTTGAATCAACTATAGCACCATACTTGCTGTTGTATAATTAGGGTCCCATTACTTCACATTTCTTTTCCTCAGTCTTCTTACTTGTAAAAGTTAGGATAATACATACCTCATAAGTACCACAAAGTAATTGAAATATTATCCATGTCATGCATAGTATAATACCTGACAAGCAGTAATAAATTTAGTAAGGTATAGGGATTAAGAGAGAGGGCTCTAGAACTGGGTATTCTGGATTCAAGACCTAACTGCATCCCTCCCTAGCCATGTGACCTAAGGCAAGTTACCACACCTCCCCCTGCTTCAAGTTCTTCATTTGAACTTAGAGATAATGATAGTAAATTTTTCATAGGGACGTTATGAAATTTAAAGAATCATTGCACATATAGCCCTGATTTTGAAATTTATACTAATTTGATGATGGTGAATTTAAATAATTAACACTCTTGAGGATTTCAATAAATACTTGTTAATTAATGAATTAAATGCACAATTTGCAGCCCAACATTACTAAATGCATTGGATATATGTTGCATTCGCAGTTTATTGTGTCAAAGTTTTGCCTTTTACTTTGGATTTTGTGCTGCAAATCACTTCCTAAATTCTAAGCTCTACAACCATTAGAATAGAAATTCACATGTAAATAGTAGCCATGTTTACCTGAACATTTGAAATATAAATTTAGCAAGACTGTATATTCTCTCACTTGGCTTGAAATTAACAATGCAGTGCCTGTTTATAAACTGTCAGATCTTTTTTTTAAAAAAAAAAAATGTTCCTATCCCTTTCATAAATGTAATATGAACCCTGGAGCCTATACACTGATTTGATTGAAAGATGTTTTTATCTAAAGAAATAAAATGCTCAGAGCAGTCGGGTGGCTCAGTCCGCTGAGCGTCTGACTTCCACTTGGGTCATGATCTCACTGCTCGTGAGTTCGAGCCCCATGTCGGGCTTTGTGCTTAGGGGTCGGAGCCTGGAGCCTGCTTCAGATTCTGTCTCCATCTCTCTCTGCACCTCCCCTGCTCGCTCTCTGTCTCTCTGTCACTCTCAAATGTAAAAGAAAAAAACATTTTAAAAAAGAAAGAAAGAAAGAAAATGCTCAACTAATGAAATTACTAGGAAATAATAGTGCCCTGGCAGAAGTGTTCACATTTTTACCTGTATCTAGTGGTGTTGACTATGATCCCATGAAACGATCCCTGAAACAAAAACAAAGGCTTTAAAGTAAAGTTGAATAAGGGCACTTGGAGTGCTCAGTCGGTAAAGTGTCCAACTCCTGATTTCAGTTCAGGTCACCATCCCAGGGTCGTGGGATCAAGCCCCACATTGGGCTCTGTGCTGAGCATGGAGCCTGTTTGGATTCTCTCTCTCTCTCTCTCTCTCTCTCTCTCTCTCTCCACCTTTGCCCTCTCCCTTGCTCTCTCTCTCACTCAAACCATAAATATAAATAAATAAATAAAGTGAAGTTGAGTAAAGAGTTAGAAACTATGGTAGTTTGTCTTCTATTCTCTTTACCTCTGTAAAATATATGCATTTTTGAAAAGTAAAATGAAATACTTCAAAAGACAATAACAGAGCAACAAAATCCATATGCAGTCCGAATTAGCTACATCTATGCAATCATATTAATTAGCATACACTGAATTATGCCACACTAACAAATTAAGCCCCAAGCTTAAGTGGCTTAATACAACCCCAGTTTACTTCTGGTTCATCTAAAGGCCAGTGCAAGTCAGTGAAGGTTTCTGTCCCCATATCCTCCTTTGGGGGTCCCAGCAGGTGAAGATTCCACTTTGGAACTCACAGTGGCAGAAGAGTGGACAGCTTCCACCTGTCCAAAAATGCCTTGGCCCAGAGTGACAGGGTCACTTCCTCTCCAACCTGTTGGCTAGAAAGTGATATGGTTGCATGTACCTGGAAGAGAGCCCAGAATGTGAGAGAGCAAAGGAGGCTTGGTGAACAGTAAATGTCCCTGCCAAGAGGCGACCGTCATCAAATAGTCGAGTGTAACTCTGACCATCGCAGCTCTTCTGAAAGACATGAAGTTCCCAGTAACAAAAGCCTGCCCTTGCTTCACAATATACAATCACTGTTCCACCCCCGCCCCCAGTCAGTCAAGATAAAAAGTGAACGAGCTTATGGTTCAAGGAATTTAATTATTTTCTTCTAACCAGCTATAGTTGAACTTGTCAGCCATGTTGATATTGAGTAATTGCCTATATATCTTGTCTTTCCTCACAATTTGATTTCTTTTCGTAATGAAAGCTCAAGGAATTTGTTGTTTCCTTTAGTACAGATGTTCCTCATTTGATGTTATAAATGTGCTACTGAAAAGTTGTGCGTAAATCAGATTTTTATAAATTGAATCACATTCCCATTAACTTTATCTTTGCTTCTGCTTCACAGTAGCTCTGGACAATTTATCTTTAAATTAGTCTCAGTTTTATAAAGAAGAGTGACAGGTCAGAGGGTATTTCCCAACAGGCTGGGATAAGAATAGACCTTCCATCACCACGATATGGACTAGTTCCTCACGCTGACATGTTATCGGAGTCCATTTAGGAAAAAGGTACCCAGTTTTTGAAAATAAAAACAAAAAAAGAAAAGGAAAGACTGTCAGAGAAACAGGTACGGGAGGAAGGATTTCCTTCCATTTTAAGAGTATGTCACCCAGTAAACATTATTTAATCTAAGTGAAAGGGACTTTTCTGGAGGGCAGCATGCTCATACAAAGCACTGAAAGCTTTTTCCTCAGATATAATGAGTCCTAGTCAAACAAGTTAACAACCAGATTTCATGAACTCACTTGATAAAAAAGAAATGTTCACATTGAAATAAAGAAAAGGAAGGAGGTGTCAAAAAGATGTGGGCAAGATGTTTGATAATTTGTCCAGATATATGTTCCTGCACTAATTTTGTTAACTAAACCCTGAAAAGAAAAAGCTGAACAAGACTTTTTTTTTTGAAAACTGAGCTGTACAATTCTCTTACCTTTTCTCTCTTTGCCTTTTTCCTTCCAATGATTTGCTACAGTCTCTAGGGACTCAGAGAATAGTCAGTACAGCATGAAAGAGCTTTCTTTATCTGTTATGTTATTCTGAGTTGTTTTCTCCTTATAGCCCAACTTTATTCCGATGGCCATTCACTGATCCACAGCAATCACAGACTCATGAAATCTTAGGGTACAGAAGGACCTTTAAAAAAATCACTAATCCTCTTGTGTGCATTCTGGGCCATATCCCATGAAACTAAGAGGAAACGTCAGTGAAAACTAAAAAGTCCAGAGGATGCATAACACAGAGCACAAATGCCTTTGTCAGCAGAGAGAAGAGCTAGGAACATACTAAATAACTATTGAAATTAGAAACCTAGTAAGTCTCTGTTTTGCTTTTCTGGTCCCATTGCTGTTCCACAGATATCCCACATCTATACTGATCCCAGAATGTTATGACCTAGCCCTCCTTCCAGTAATATGCATATTAACTATGCTACTGTTCTGTAGGATAAATTGCTATTTGATACATATTAAATGTAAGGAAGATGCTTGAGAATGGTAGTGTTTTGTCAGGACCAACACCCAGTGTTAGAAATTGGTAAAAACATTAAAAGAGAGATTGGGGCACCTGGGTGGCTCAGTCGGTTAAGCATCTGACTCTTGGTTTCAGCTCAAGTCATGATGAAATTGTAAAGCCTGCTTAGGATTCTCTCTCTCCCTCTCTCTGCCCTCCCCCCCCACCTCTCTCTCTCTCTCTCTCTCTCTCTCTCTCAAAATACATAGACAATAAAAAAGAGAGAGATGTTAAAAAATAGAGTTATCCTTACAAATTAGGGAAAGTCTGGGGTTAAATTACAAGGATTTAATTGTTTGGTTAAGACCAGAGATCAGAGAACAATTTTAGAAGCAGAGTAGAGGGGATAACCTGTCAAGGAATGAGAAACTCAGGATGTCCCTTAGAGCCTAAGAAGTTCCCTGACACTCAGGACAATACCTTGAGAGCCCCTGGATTTGTAATTTGCTGCTTAATTTCAGGTATATAAAACAATGCACATTTTGAAGGAATATAAACACAGACAATAAATGCTTATGAAACATATGAGAAAGGGGGCAGAAGGGATGATAAAAGGCAAGCAAGCAATCCACTCCGTCAGTGAATCCAAAAGGGACCTCTCTCTCTGAGTCCTGCAATTGTGGGAGGACTCAGAAATCCTAGTGGCTTCTGATGGCTGAACTGAGCAGACGTGCAGAGTTGTTTACTGCAGTAGTGATTACAGATCCCACGCAGAGTGGATTGTCAGGAATTTTGTCAAGTGGTAGAGTGATCAGGGGCTCTACGGACTTAACGGGACAAGGGGGCCTGAGATAGAACACAGGAGGTATCTGTTTCATCCTTTTAGGAATCAGTGACTCAAGTAGGAGCATATTAAAAATACAGACCCTAACTTACTCCTAGACATTCTTACTCAGAGGTGGGGTAGAGCCTAGGACCTCGCATACTTAACAAGCTTTGTAAGTGACTGTGAGGAGACGGGCCATAGAATACACTTTGAGAAGCACAGCTTTGAGGAAAGTAGCATGCAAACAGCTTCTCATCACATTCTAACAGGAGAGACGTAGGGCCGGGAGATAACAAGGGAGGGCAATAAAGCCAAGTCCACACACAGACCTGATCCAGATATTTATAACAAACCAGACTTCCAAATAAATTTGCCGAATTTTATAGATACCTTCAGACTCCTTCAATATTCCAATCATATGATTATCTAAATGAACTAGATAAAGGTACAAAGGGATGTGAATTTTCCTAACAGTTACATCAAATCTGTTATGACGTATCTGTAGAAATCACCTAAATTGGGTGAGAATATCACTTTGTATATAGAAATCATTCACACAAAAGGGTTTTAAAAATGCTCACATTCTTACAGCTTCAAAGGCATGCTGCCCTAATTTAAATTTGTTGAAAAAAGTGTCTTTGTGCAAGTGCTGTATATAGGAAACATGATGCTCAATGTCCTAAGGTATTGGAAATATTTTTCTTTTTTTTAAGATATATTTTTAAAGTTTACTTATTTCTACTGAGAGAGAGAGAAGGAATGTAATTGGGGGAGGAGGAGGAGACAGAGAGAATCCCAAGCAGTCTCCACACTGCCAGCACAGAGCCTGACCCAGGGGCTCGAACCCAAGAACTGTGAGATCATGACCTGAGCCAAAATCAAGAGTCAGACATTTAACCAACTGAGCCACCCATGCGCCCCACAAAATATATTTCTAACTCTATCTCATCCAGTTGTAGGACCTCCTTTCCCCATCAAGGAAATTTTCATATTTCTGAAAGTCAATAAATACTTTCCATCTTCAACATGACGTCCATTACTTTCCCTTCTACTCCGACAATCATCAGAACAGGAGAACATGCCTCAGCAGGACAATTTCTCAATGTCCCTCCTGCTGCTGGTGCATCAGTCACATTGTGCCAATTCCATGAGGCACGGAAGCTGGCCCGCTGATGTGGAAAGAATCACTTCCTCCTCAACCCTCAAGTGACTTTGTGCCATACTCTGCTACAATGATGCCAAATGTTAAGCCACAGGGAAAAATTTCCTCTAAATACTGAGTGTTAAAGCCACTGTTTCTGTCCCTTTTTTCATCCCCACTTTCCCTCAGATTCAGACCAGAAAACACAGGAGCTGGTCAGAAAACTAACCTTGAAAAACATTCCCCTCTCTTCCAAACATCCCATCCCAGAGCAAAGATTATCTTTCTCTGTCTTCCTGTGCTATCCATACTCCGACAGAGTTTTTAAATGGGATTCTGGAAACTCCTGGATCAGATCTCCAAAGCTACTTGTGAAATAGGCAGACTCCCAGGTACCATTCCAAGCAGCTGGCTCAGAATCTCTGGGCTGGATCAAGGAATTTGGCTTATGACAAAGCATTCCAGGTAATAATTATGCATACTAAATTTTATGATCCTTTAGAATTGTGCAATTAGCTCATTCTACCCAAGGGTTTTATTTCACTTGGAAACTTTACATTAAATGAGCAATTAATGTCTCCTTAAAAATTGAGACTTAGATATAATTGCAGCAGGCTTCCTGAACCAGTTAGTCTCAGTTGGGATTGATCAGAAAGGATCTAGAAAGTTTAAAAGGCTTTATTTATACTTGTAGAAAAACATTATTTTATAATTATTATTTGCTCTGATGCTATTTCTGTCACATTTGCTTAGAAAAAATGGTAAGAAAGAAAAATGAGTCCCTCTCTTAGAAAATTACAATAGACATCTATAAACCAATAACAAAGCAGCAGAAACAAAAATCAAGGAATTGATCCCATTTACAATTGCACCAAAAATCATAAAATACATAGGAATAAACAGAAACAAAGACATTAAAAAAATCTATACACTGAAACCCATAGAAAGCTTATGAAAGAAATTGAAGAAGATGCAAAAAAATGGAAAAATATTCCATGCTCGTGGAATAAATATTGTTAAAATGTCAATATTACCCAAAGCAATCTACATATTCAATGCAATCCCTATCAAAACAACACCAGCATTTTTCACAGAGCTAGAACAAACAATCTTACAATTTGTATAGAATCAGAAAAGACTCCAAATAGCCAAAGCAATCCTGAAAAAGAAAACCAAAGCTGGAGGCATCACATTCTGGACTTCAAGATGTATTACAAAGCTATAATCATGAAGACAGTATGGTACTGGCACAAAAACAGACACTGAGATCAATGGAACAGAATAGAGAACCCAGAAATGGGCCCACAAACGTATGGCCAACTAAGCTTTGACAAAGCAGGAAAGAATATCCAATGGAATAATGGTGTTGGGAAAACTGGACAGTGACATGCAGAAGATTGAACCTGGACCACTTTCTTAGACCATACACAAAAATAAACTCAAAATGGACGAAAGACCTAAATGCAAGACAGGAAGCCATCAAAATCCTCGAGGAGAAAGCAGGCAAAAACCTCTTTGATCTTAGCCACAGCAACTTCTTACTCAACACGTCTCCGGATGCAAGGGAAACAAAAACAAAAATGAACTATTGGGACCTCATCAAAATAAAAGGCTTCTGCACAGCAAGGGAAACAATCAGCAAAACTAAGACAACCAACAGAATGGGAGAAGATATTTGCAAATGACGTATCAGATAAAGGGTTAGTATCCAACATCTATACAGAACTTATCAAACTCAACACCTAAAAAACAAATAATCCAGTGAAGAAATGGGAAAAAGACATGAAAAGACACTTCTCCAAAGAAGACATCCAGATGGCCAACCGATGCATGAAAAAATGCTCAGCATCCTTCATCATCAGGGAAATACAAATCAAAACCGCAATGAGATACCACCTCACTCCAGTCAGAATGGCTAACATTAACAACTCAGACAAGAACAGATTTTGGTGAGGATGCGGAGAAAGAGGAATCTGTTTGTACTGCTGGTGGGAATGCAAACTGGTGCAGCCACTCTGGAAAACTGTATGGAAGTTTCTCAAAAAGTTAAAAATAGAACTACCCTACAACCCAACAATTGCACTACTAGGTATTTATCCAAAGGATATAGGTCTGCTGTTTCGAGGGGGCACATGCATCCCAATGTTTATAGCAGCACTATCGACAATAGCCAAAGTATGGAAAGAGCCCAAATGTCCACTGACAAATGTATATGTATATATACATACATATATATATATGTATATATGCATACACACACACACACACACACACACACACAAAATGAAGTAATACTCAGCAAATCAAAAAGAATGAAATCTTGCCATTTACAACAACATGGATGAAACTATAGTGCATTATGCTAAGCAAAATTAAACAGTCAGTAAAAGACAAATATCATATAACTTCACTCATATGTGGAATTTAAGATACAAAACAGATGAACATAAGGGAAGGGAAACAAAATAACATAAAAACAAGAAGGGGGACAAAACATAAGAGACTCTTAAATATAGAGAACAAACTAAGAGTTGCTGGCAGGGTTGAGAGTGAGGGGATGGGCTAAATGGGCAAGGGGCATTAAGGAAGATGGTGGTTGGGGCTCCTGGATGGCTCAGTTGGGTAAGCATCTGACTTTGGCTCAGGTCATGATCTCACAGTTTGTGGATTCGTGCCCTGCATCAAGCCCAGTGCTGACAGCTAGGAGCCTGGAGCCTGCTTGGGATTCTTTGTCTCCCTCTCTCTCTTTGCCCCTCCCCTGTTCATGCTCTGTCTCTGCCTCTCTGTTTCTCTCCAAAATAAATAAAAACATTAAAAAAAAAAGGAAGACACTTGTTGGGATGAGCATTGGGTGTTATATGTAGGGGATGAATCACTGGATTCTACTCCTGAAATCATTAATGCACTATATGCTAGCCAACTTGGATGTAAATGAAAGAAAGAAAGAAAGAAAGAAAGAAAGAAAGAAAGAAGAAAGGAAGAAAGGAAGAAAGGAAGAAAGAAAGAAAACTATAATAGACATGGCATTAGATTGGTCCGAAAGTTTATCTACTTATTTCTTAGGGTAAAACCACACACCAGAGTTAGCAGTATATCACCAAGGATTTAGCTAATAAAAGAAAGAAAGCTGATATTGGGGAAAAAAATGGTGTCTTCCAACTGGTAAATAGCATAGATACTGTCTGAGAGTGAGCTAGATAGTTTATGCCTAAAACTTCTTAGAAAACATGAGTGCTATTGTTCTAACTCAAAAGAGATGTGGTAGCATTGGCTGATATATAATAGAGCTTCTCCAGGCCTCCAGCAACATAAAATCTAAAGTTCCCATGGGACCACATCAGCTACAATATAGGAAAATTGAATAGGGTGGACCCTCTTAAGGAAGAAGCAGCATTTCATATTGACACGTTTAGAGGATGCTTAGCCTTATGTGGATGGCATCCCTGGTTGATGGACCCAGTGTGAAACGGCAATGCAGTGAAGGTTCTCAGGCAGGGGAAGGTAGAAATTCTCAGTTTCAGGTAGGTATCCGAGGTATGGGTCAAGAAAGTTCCAGGTTCAGTTCCTTGATATGGAAATAAAATTCATAGCAAGAACTAAATAAAAGGGAACCAGGCTGAGGTCCCAATTCCAAATGGAAGGAGAAGCCTAAGCAGATAGTCTGCCATATGGTAAGGGGTGACTAAACAGGGAGATCTCACCTACTTCCAGAGCAGAGCCAGAAGCAGTGGCATCAAAGCAGCTGACTTCTAGGCTCACTCGATGAATGAAGATAGAGCTCCTAGCATAAAGCCAAGCACTGTTTTTTCTCTCTGCTTCAGGGATTGGACACAGCTAAGCCTGTAGGGCGTAAGTGTTTCATTTTAGGTGATTTGGTGTTGTTGGGAGGCAGGTAGGTGGCAAATCAATGTTTTCTGGAAGATCACTAAAATAGTTCTAAACCAAGAGCAAACTTTTGGTCTCAATCTAAAGAGAAGGCCGGGTTCAAGTGATAAAGTGACTCTCCTATATGACTGAGGCAAACAAGAATGTGTGACTCCTGGGTATGCTTAGCCATCGGTAGGAAAGCTCCCAAAAGTAATACATTATTGGAAGTTGGAAATAACTTACTGATGAGAACAAATTCTGCAACACCAGGAAGATTTCAAAGAAAATATTTTAAAAACAGAAAAGAAAACAGAAACTGGAAAACTATTGCCTCGTATGTTGCAATATTGAGAATTGGGTGAAACATGTCAATGTTTACATAACACTGTCCAAAAGAGATTGAGTAGCTAACTAACATAATATTTTAATCATCAGAACAGTGTTAAGATGCATGAAAATATTTTGTAATCTGAAAGTCAACAGGTTTTTTTTTTTAACTGCATATTTTTCCTTCATATTGTGCAGACTTGTGCCATGTAACAGAGCAAGGCCCTTCATGGATTCCTCAGAAAGGGTACTCACCTCAAATACATACAACCTCTGGTTATTCGAGTCTTTTCCCCAGATGTCTTGTTACCTCAGATGTAGCTAGTGTTTCCTATGTATTCTTTAAATGCCAAGGATTTGGCCAAGGATTTTTACATACATTACTTCATGTAATATTCTAGTGTGCTTTATTATATATTCTTTTATACTGTGCTCAGTTATAAGTCATACTCCATATTACAAATTAATAAATTGTCACAATGCTTTATAAGATCAATCGGTTGAATTTGAAAAGTGAATCTGTTCTGTTGGAACTAATTATTCTTCAAAAATTTGTGGATTCTATCCTGTAGGAAAATCAACTCTTAATTAAAACAGTCTCTCAAACCCCCCCAAACCAGCCCACCAATGATATCCATACTTTTACTATATTTACCTATTACAAACTAGGTCACTCAAAATAAAAACCCAATTTTATTAGAATAACTAAAAGCCTTCCTTTGAGACATTTAAAACAAAACACTTATTCTTTAAAAGGGTTCAAAGTTTATTTCTTTTCTAAATAATTCTCTGTGAATTGTATGATTCCTTTAATTTTCCTTTAAATGAGGAAGCAGCATTGAGTAGTTCCCTGAGACCAATAGAGAAAAATCTTCATCTTGCCTTTACTTGCCTTTCCTACCAAGACCCTCTCTTGGGAGAAACATAACAACCAGAGGTAACGCACAGCAGAAGGACATGATAGGATAATGGAAAGAGAAATGTTGTCTATACATCTCCAGCTGAGAAAGACAGCACATATTAATAAAGCAACCATAAAACTCTTTCAACTTCTTCAAATGAAAGAACTGCGTAGAAAAAAAGGTGATTTAACGAAAAATCTTTTAATAAATACCAGCACTGGATTATTAAGATGGCAGATAAGAGCACTTAATAAAACACGTGTCAAGCAAAATCCAGGCCAGGATCATTTGAGATAAAATAGGCTTATTATCATACAATCTATAAAAGATTAATGAAACCTTTAATGCAAAGCATTAATGGAGCTGGCTGCATTCTGACCTTACCTAGACTTTTTTAGGACTTTTGCAGTCTTAAGTAGAAAGAATAGCTTTATTCAAGAAGGTTTCTTTTCCTCCTAAAATTTGTTCACATTTAAGAAAATTCAGATATATGGGCTTTTCCCTTAACATATAGTGCTGTTATCATTCATCTATAATTGTCCATAAAACTCCTTGAAAAGTCTATTAATCTCTTCAGTATCCATGAACTTAATACCATAATTGTTCTTAACTGTAGCTGTAGTAGAACTTCTTGCCTGTTTTCTTGCTAATAACCCACTGGTTTTATGACTGAATTGAAATAAAGCCAGTTCTTCTAGCAATAAAGGTGAGGGTGACCCAGATGAATTAGATAATTGGCTTCACAGCCTATTGATCTTCTATTTGAGGTCTTTTAGGTCTGAATATTTTCTCTTTACTAATAGAGCTTCACATTTTTTTTTCAGTTGCTAAGAGATGTAGCTGGAGTCTAAAGAATATTAGGGGGGAAAATTGAGGGCAAGAGAATATTAAAACCTGCCTGGGTTCAAAAGTTCTTTCAGTTTTTGACATCAAGATGGCATTTTCCATGACAAAACATGGAACCTAGAGCATAAAAAGGAACTCATTTGCTCACGCAGGTGTATTGTTACCGTGTGTTGTTCACTATGTTAGACCTGCAGTTTGAAAAAAGAAATCTGTCCTGAAGAACCTCAGAGTTTGGTGAGAGGAAAGGCACATATATAGATATTTAAATATCAATCATACAATAGAAGAATGCTTAGGTTATTATGAGAGCGGAGATGAGACACATCCAGCCCAGAGTGAGGGAAAGGAGTAGGAAAATGCAGATGCGCAGAATATGCTTTGCAGCCTGAAGTGCCGTGTCAGGTTAAGATTTCCTGCTACAAAAAGTGAGAATCCGTTAAGCCTCCTTGCCTTTGCGCAAGAAAAAGGACACCTCAGTCATTGAAACTGGAACAACAATAATCAAGATATTAGTGATTGAAACAAATGTGCAGTTAAAGTGGGCATTTTAAGGGAATTGGAGAGCTGGCATGGTAGGAACAATAGGAAAAGAGGATAGAAGTTTAAAATTTCAGGGCAAAATTGCAGAAAAGTAATTGAAATTGGAATCACAAAGATCATCCTAGAAAATGCAGCATACAGTGTTATTACAACCAATCTGACCTTCTGCCAGTCAGACCACTTTCCTTGAGTTCTGCAATTTGCATTTTGTTCCAACCTTCATGTCCTTCTTATTGGAATTTCATCCCCTTCTCTTTCACCAATAATCTTCGTCCTATATGAGACATCATGTTGTATAATAAGAAATATAGATTTGATCTTTGTCCCCATTTCTGACACAGAGCTCCTAAATCCCTTGAAATTTCGTAAGTGATGAGGACTTTAGTAAAGGTGTCTTTTGTTATGTTCTTGATGTGAGTTTTGGACCATGTCTAAGGAGGGGGCTGGCTGTCAGGAACCAACCATGTGATTAGAGAGTTGGAATTTTCAATCTCACCTTCCACCCCATCACGTAACTACTCTGCACCTCCCCCCGGTGGGAGTGTGGGGTTGAGATTAAGTCCAATCACCAAAGTCCAGTGACTTAATCAATTGTACTTACGTAATAAAGCCTCCATAAAAAATACAAAAGGATGGGATTCAGAAAGCTTCTGGGTTGGTAAACACGTGGAGACTTGGGGAAGGTGACATGCTCTGAGGGCATGGAAGTTTCACGCCCTTTCCCACAAATCTTGTTCTATGCATCTCTTCTAGCTCCCTAGTCCTGAGTTATATCCTTTAATAAAAAACCAGTGAACTAGTAAGATGTTTCTCTAAGTTCTGTGAGCACTCTAGCAAATTAATTAAACCCAAGAAAGGAGTCATGAGAAGCTCTGATTTAAAGCCAGCTGTCAGAAGTCCAGGTAATAATCTAGACTTGCCATGGACATCTTGTGTTGGAGGAGGGTCACTGGAACCTCTAATCTATCACTGCTCAGCCAGAAGCCCTGGGCTTGCAACAGGTGTCTGAAGTGTGTGTGTTTGGGAAAGGGGAAGAGGGGAGTCTTTTAGGACTGAGCCCTTAACCTGTGGCGTCTGATGCCATCTCCAGGTGGATAGTGTCAGAATTGACCTGAATCATAGGACACCAAACTGGTGTCCACGAATTGCTTGGTGCTGTGGGGATACTCCACACACATTGGAAATTTGGTATAGAACCCTTTTACTGTACTTATTGATGATCCAGCCCTAGACTTTGTCTCTTATTCTGTTTGGGCTGCTACAACCAAATACCATAGACTTGATGGCTTATAATCAGCAGACATTTATTTCTCACAGTTCTGATGGTGCTGGAGGCTGGAAAGTCCCAGATACACTTGCTGACAGATTTGGTGTTTGGTGAGAACTCTTTTCCTGGTTCACAGACAGCCTTCTTCTTGCTGTGTCCTCACATGGCACAGGGGATAAGGGAGCAACTGAGATCTCTTATAAGGCGCTGCCCTCATGACCTGATCACCTCCCAAAAGCACCACCCGCAAATACTATAACATTGGGAATTAGGTTTCAGCATAATACTTGCGGCAGATGGGACATAAACATTCAGTCTATAATACTTACCTTCCCACAAACCTGCAGACTGTTTCAGCCACCACTGATCTTTCCATACAACCTAACCACTTGAATCACAAGGTTTTAGAATTGGATCAGGAGGTTTTCACATGCATCCTACTCATTTTACATATCAGAACAAGAAAACTGAGTGAGTTTCAATGATTTGCCCAAGATGTGCCCAATCCCATGAAAACCCCCTTTAAGGAAATATTTAATGTGTTAATTCCTTTGTGGCAAGCTTACATGGAACTAACTGAAATTGAAAAAAATATTTCTATATTATTATATCAAATATAAGCACACAGAACAAGGAAGTATTTGGGGGTTCACAGGATCTGCTTAAAAACTCAAGAATCACTGGGGTTCCTGGGTGGCTCAGTTAGTTAAGCATCCGACTCTTGATTTGAGATCAGGTCTTGATCTCAGAGTCGTGAGTTCAAGCCCCATGTGGGCTCCAGGGCATGGAACCCACTTAAAAATTTTTCTTAAAAAATGGCACAAAAACAGACACTCAGATCAATGGAACAGAATAGAGAACCCAGAAATGGACTCACAAACGTATGGCCAACTAATCTTTGACAAAGCAGGAAAGAATATCCAATGGAATAAAGACAGTCTCTTCAGCAAATGGTGCTGGGAAAACTGGACAGCGACATGCCAAAAAATGAACCTGGACCACTTTCCTAGACCATACACAAAAATAAACTCAAAATGGGTGAAAGACCTAAACATAAGACAGGAAGCCATCAAAATCCTCAAGGAGAAAGCAGGCAAAAACCTTTTGACCTTGGCCACAGCAACTTCTTACTCAAGATGTCTCCGGAGGATGGGGCGCCTGGGTGGCTCAGTCGGTTAAGCATCCAACTTCGGCTCAGGTCACGATCTCACGGTCCGTGAGTTCGAGCCCCGCATCGGGCTCTGTGCTGACTGCTCAGAGCCTGGAGCCTGTTTCAGATTCTGTGTCTCCCTCTCTCTCTGACCCTCCCCCGTTCATGCTCTGTCTCTCTCTGTCTCAAAAATAAATAAACGTTAAAAAAAAAATTAAAAAAAAAAAAAAGATGTCTCCAGAGGCAAGGGAAACAAAAGCAAAAATGAACTATTGGGACCTCATCAAGAGAAAAGCTTCTGCACAGCAAACGAAACAATCAGCAAAACTAAAAGGCAATGACAGAATGGGAGAAGATATTTGCAAACGACATGTCAGATAAAGAATTAGTATCCAAAAGCTACACAGAATTTATCAAACTGAACACCCCCCAAAAAATAATAATCCAGGGAAGAAATAGGTAAAAGACATGAAAAGACACTTCTCCAAAGAAGACATCCAGATGGCCAACCGACACATGAAAAAATGCTCAACATCACTCATCATCAAAGCAATTCAAATCAAAACCACCATGAGATACCATCTCACTCCAGTCAGAATGGCAAACATTATCAACTGAGGCAACAACGGATGTTGGCGAGGATGTGGAGAAAGAGGATCTCTTTTGCACTGCTGGTGGGAATGCAAACTGGCTCAGCCACTCTGGAAAACAGTATGGAGTTTCCTCAAAAAATTAAAACTAGAACTATCCCACAACCCAGCCACTGCACTACTAGGTTTTTATCCAAGGGATACAGGTGTGCTGTTTCAAAGGGGCACATGCACCCCAATGTTTATAGCAGCACTATCAACAATAGCCAAAGGATGGAAAGAGCCCAAATGTCCATCGATGGATGAACGGATAAAGAAGATGTGGTATATATACATACAATGGGGTATTCCTCAGCAATCAAAAAGAATGAAATCTTGCCATTTGCAACTATGTGGATGGAACTAGAGGGTACTATGCTAAGCGAAATCATTCAGTCAGAGAAAGACAAGTATCATATGACTTCACTCATATGAGGACTTTAAGATACAAAACAGATGAACATAAGGGAAGGGAAGCAAAAATAATATAAAAACAAGGAGGGAAGAGAACCTAAGAGATTCAAAAATATGGAGAACAAACTGAGGGTTACTGGAGGGGTTTGGGGAGGGGGGATGGGCTAAATGGGTAAGGGGCACTAGGGAATCTACTCCTGAAATCATTTTTGCACTATATGCTAACTAATTTGAATGTAAATTAAAAAATAAAATTTTAAAAAATTTTTAAATTTTTAAAAAAAAAAACTCAAAACTCTCTGCATATATACTTGTGTCCTCTCCCTACTTAACAGCTTATGTCAGCGCTCTTTAAAAAGAGCACCGCTCACAGAATCCGAAGATATTCTGGTCAAAGGGAGAATAAAGGATCCAGAGCACGGGAGCACTGCTTTGGGGTTTCTCTGATGAAATGTGACACAAAGTGGTGGAAATAGACATGCCCTTCAGAAACATGAGGAAACCCTACACTTGGCACACAGCGCATGACCACCCTGGTGGAAGCTGAGTACCTAGCAGTAAGTCAATGACGAGCACCCTCCAGCAGCCTCATTGGCAGAGGATGCCAGTGAGTAGATCTGAGCCACAAAGGGAAGAATATGTCAGATGTGTGTGATGACACATTCTGAGGAATTTCCAAAACCATAGGTGAAATTTTGAGGGGGGGTGGAGACTATGGCAGGTAAGAGTAGGAGTCAGGAAAATATGACTTTCTAATGTTAATGTGACAAAATTATACCAGCCAGTTGGTATAAGTCTGTGCACAAAAACAAAGATCTCTATTTTTATGGAACATCTATGTTAGGCTAAAGGAGGGAGATTCATGATTTTTTCAACCTTATTTTTTCAATCTTTCTCATGCCCCCTCAGATAACATCTACTTTTATTACCATGAAGGACTCAGAATAATAAGATAACCAACCACTCTTTTTTTTTTTAATCAGCTAATTCCCATTCTATATCCAATTTTTAGGAAAAATAGTTTTTTTTATATTGGAGTTCCTCTCTGCATTCCTACAATTATATAAAGGGGTTAACAAAAAATTTTCACATACCACAAGGTGGGTGGGTCACAGATATATTCATTCCATAAGACATTTTATGTCACACATAGTTCCACTGAGCCGCACCCTACACAAATCAGTTAGGTTAAATACAGGTTAAGAGACCTCCGTCACCGGTGGAAGAAAAGGGTTCCTCTACCAGATAAACCATTTGTATCATAAGTAGCTAGCTAATTAGCAAGGAAAATTGTAGCATGTTTCATTTTCTTCTAAGTTTTCTAGCTAAAAGAAAGGATAAAAAAGAATTCGAAGCACATCAAAAGAGCTGGCTGTCCTGAGGTAATTCACTCTGGGTGCTGAGCAAGTTAACATTCCTTGGGAATAGACAACAAAGTATCCACTAGTTACACCAAGGACTGTTAAACCCTTCAAGGAAAAAAAAAAAAAAAAAAAAAAAAAAAAAAAAAAGCATCCAACCACTTCTTTTGATGAGAATAACCCTGAAGGAACTAATAATAGAAATTGAGTAAAATATACTACTGATGTCAAGAAATCGATGTAATTTAGATCTTCTTTAAAGAGGAATATTAATAAAATATACCCTGAGATCACAGGGTGTATTTTTTATTACTTTGCAAAGATAAAACTTCATTAACGGGGACATAAAAAACTATAACAACATGCCAAGGAATATGGATGTAATCAAATTAATTGAGATTATTTCACAATAGTGATAAATCAGACATAGAACCTTACTAACCTTCATTTTATTATTTACCCTACATTCTTTATGTACAAAGTCAAAAGTTGCTATTCTCACAATATTTCAGAGAAAGGTCATTAATATTAATAATTGTTTTATAGAATTCAATTAAAAAAAAAAAAACGTGTTGAGCTTCCCACTCTCTGCAAAGAGCAGGGCAATGAACTACAGAAGCTTCAGGAAATAGGAAGCAGTCCTTTCTCTCCAGGTGTTTGTCACCAAGAAGTGGGGAATGACCTGCATGAAAACAAATAAAGGAAGCCTCATTTTAAATGGAGTTAGAAGCCCTGAAGGGGGAGCTCTAACTCAGGTACCACTCACCGCAGCCTGCATAACCAGCAGGAAGAATGAAGATAATTATTTTGACAAAGGAATTTTTTTAATGCTTATTTGTCTATTTTGAGACAGAGAGAGCTTGAGCACAAGATGGGAAGAGCAAAGAGGGAGAGAATCCCAAGCAGGCTCTGTGCACTCAGTGCAGAGCTTGATATGGGGCTGAAACCCACAAACTATGAGAGCATAACCCAAGCTGAGATCGAAGAGTCCTATGCTTAAACAACTGAGCCACTCAGTTGCCCCTGGAAAAGGAATTTTCACGTGGGAATTTATCTCCTGCCTGTAAGAAAAAAAAGAAAGATCTCTCCCTGCCCAGCAAAAACGTGCTAACCACTGACTGTAGCCAATAAGAAAGCACTGCTACCTTGAATTCTTGTTCTTCTCCAATAACATTTTGTTCAGAAACCCTCCCCTATTTCCTCTTAAACCCTAATAAAAACTGACCATCCCTTTGTCTCTTTGGACTTGCCCATAGTTCACCATAGCTTGCTTGTCCTGAATTGAAATCCCTGCTATTCTCAAGTGAATTCATTTTTTTACTTAAATAAAACTGTCTTGGGGTGCCTGGGTGGCTCAGTCGGTTAAGCCACTGACTTCAGCTCAGGTCATGATCTCGTGGTCCATGAGTTCAAGCCCCGCATCGGGCTCTGTGCTGACAGCTCAGAGCCTGGAGCCTGTTTCAGATTCTGTGTCTCCCTCTTTCTCTCCCCTCCCCCACTCATGCTCTGTCTCTCTCTTCTCAAAAAATAAATAGACGTTAAAAAATTTTTTTTAATTTTTAAAAAATAAATAAATAACAAAACTGTCTTTGTTCTACTTAAAGTTAGCACTTGTAAACCACAAAAATAATTGCAAAGTAATATAAAAAAGAATGTAGATTACTATAGAAATCCTTTAAAGATGGTGGGAGTAATACAACTAATAAGTTTAGGGGAAAGTTTGGGTTAAGTGGTGGCATTGAGGAAGATCCTGAAGTCAGGATAAGATTTTTGTATTCATAGTTGAGAAACGTTCTAGGTAGGACCATTTTAGCAAGCATGGTTAGTAAGTTAAGACCAAGTGAAGGAAAATATATGAACATGTTCTGATTCTACATGTATTGCCCTTGTAAAACTTAGATTTTACGTGCATTGCTTTTGTAGAGCACTCCAGTCTCCAAGAACTACTTAGCACATCATCTAATTTTAACCTTAAAATATTCAGGAATTATATGCAATCAGAAATTAGCGTATCCATCTTACAACTAAATAGAGGAGACACAGCCAAACTGAAACTCAGACAGGACAGGAAATTTGCCGAAGGCCATCATGCTAATGGTGTACGATCCACATTAGAAATCCTTACCACTGCCCCTTTACTTAAGTAAGCTTGTGTGGACCACAATTCTTTGTCTCTTCCTAAAATTTTAGTTGTCGCCAAGTAAAAACTGTGGACAGGCAAGATAAAGTCATCTCTTATCTTTGCCATGAAAACATTAAGGAAATGTTTCTCCATTTCCATAGTATTGATTTTGTCTTGTCTATTACATGAAGGATTAGTTTCATTTTTAAAGAGAACAAAAACTTCAAAAAAGCAATTCAATTATCATGAGGAAGACCATTTTATCATCTATAAAAATGTAATTAAAAATACATTTTTCTCAGAGTTGTTTTGTGGGTTAAATGAGGTAATGAATGTGAAAGGCCTGGCACAAATCAATGCTCAATTAGTATATTTCTTCTCTATCTGAATATGGAGTCTTAAAAATCAAGTTTCCGTAACATATTTCTTATACAACTTATATCATGTTATATCTACTAATAGGTAACACTTTGGATGGACATAAGTAAAATTTACTACTATGTACTCAGCTACAGTGAAAATTGTAGAATATATCAAGGAAATACTCCATCCGCTCAAATAAAGACCAAAAATTATAAAAGTTATTCAAATCATTATTTATTAAATATCTGAGTCTAAACATTTCTGATAATTTTTTAGTGAAGTAACTCTGCTACAGTGCTTAATTTTTGAGTCCTCACTGGCAAAACTTTTGCTTCCTTGAGTAAAACTGGTTTGAAAAAGTTGGGAAAATAAATTGAAAACCAAAGGCGATTAATTAACCAAATGGTTAGCAGATTAAATTAATCATTTCATTATGCTGTCAAAGGAAAAGAAATGCAAATCCTTACATTCGTAGGGAGAGACTACATTAAGGAAACTCTTGCAATAATGCAAGGAAGGGAGTTACTGCAATAGGGAGAAGTCTCGAAATGTAAGATCTGCAAATGTCTTCTGTGAAAGCAGAACGAGAAGGGATTTTTTTCATAGAGAGAAGTAAAACAACCCAGTGGAAAGAGCTGAATGTGGACAAATGGAGTGAGCAGGTGGCATGATGGGACAGTTTAGAAGGAAATATTTTTCACCACAGTCATCAGATTCTCAGGAGGGGGCAGTAAGAGAGGTTCGCTCCATGTTTCAACGTCTGCTTAAGCTCAAAGGTAAGCAAAAGTTCTGGGGCCTGGGGAAGTTTGGTCAAGTCAAGTCAACAGGAATTTTATCCATATTGGTCAGTGAAAATAAAGAATTTGGCTAATCATTTACAAAACAAAGAATGGGAATTTGGAGGGTCTGTCTCTGGCCTTGTCATAGGTAATAATCTATTCATAACAGAAGGCAAGCAAATAAAACTAAACAAAGAAAACAAACAAACAAAAAAACCACCATATATCCACCAAAAAAAAAAAAAAAAGCATTTCCTAGAACAGAAAAGGGTGAGATTTGTTAACTGTTACTATTTTCCAGAAGCACAGGGCTTAGGTAAAGTTCAACATCATATGTGTTCATTAGGTCAGGAATCCAGGTAAGATATAGTAGAGAATGGATGGTCTATGCTCAGTAATCTCTGAGTCCTAGGGGAAGATCCAAAGCCTAGAAGTAGCTTGATGGCTGGGGACTGGAGTCATCTGGTGCCTGGGCTCAGTGACTTGAAGATGAGGACTGCCAACTGGAGCATCTCTATGTGGCCTTTCCATGTGGTTGGTTTCCTCACAGAATGGCAACCTCAAAATAGTCAGAGCTCAGGGCTCCAAGCACCAGCCTTCAGATGAATAAGACAGAAGCTGCTGTATCTTTTATGACTCAGCCTCAGAAGTCACAGAGTATTACTTCCAGAGTACTCTACTGGCCAAGGGGAAGCAAATTAGCCACTTCTTAATAAAAGAATGACAAGGCCACATCATACAATAGCACGTGAGAGATTTTATTGCTACTGTCTCGGAAAATACAATCAGTCACAATCTTCAGATCTATATCCATAAATATCACAGGACTATTTCTGGGTAAAATATGCAACCAATTGGCATTTTAAGTGAATATTGAGAAATAGAGACCACAATAAAATGCCAGACTCAATCTAAAGATAATTTTAACACCCCACATACATATTAAATATTGTACAATTATTTTTATTATTTGAGTACTTTTATTATTATATTATAATCTCTTTTACAGATACAAGTTTTTATAAAATTATGTAAATGTACATTTTCTCCTAAGAATGAAGTTTTACTGGGAGTTAGCATGTCATAGCAGAAAGAAACTTAGCTTTTGCATTAAGGCAGATATACCTAAAAATTCCAGCTTGGTCACAAGCTGGTATTGATGCATTTCCTACAAAATCAGGAATAAAGTAGGATGTCCACTATCACCAAAATAATTTAACATTTTACTAGCAAGAAATGGATAAGACCTATTGTTCAAAAAATGTAAGCTTTTCTAAAGGACAAAAACTAATACTTAAGTAATAAAAAGCTACATTAGGAAGACATAATAAAGACATAAATTACCCTAAATTAATTCATGAATATAGCACAAAAACAACAAAAATACGATTTCAAGGGAAAGATAAACTGATTTGAAAGTTTATGTTTAATAAAAAAAAAAATAGCCAAGAAATAAAGGAAAAAATCTGAAATACAAGAGCAAAAGAGCCACAGGAGAATTTGTCCTATATAATATTAAAACATATGATAAATCTCCTAATATTAACAGTGTAGCATTAGCTAAGCAAATAGGTGGTTCATAAAATTAGACTTTCCCCTCATAATAAATTCAGTCAACATGGTTTATTTGGGACTACCCTGGGACAGGATGCAAAATATTTCATATATATGCCTCATTTTGAAATTATATTGATATAGTGTTTCTTTATGTAAATACTAATGTTGACTAATTTAAGCCACTTTCATTCACAGCTGATCACACTTTCAGCATCCAACTCCTTAAAATATCACAAATTTCTGTTAAACATCCCATACTAAATATAATACTCTCTTACCCAAAATAATAAAGAAAATCTCTCCAATTAAATATATTTGTACTATTTGTAGGTTACCAAATAGTCCTGACAGCTGTTCTAGCTTTTCTTTAGAATACTTTTACATAAAAATTTAATATTGGTGAGGCATCTGGGTAGTTCAGTCAGTTAAGCATCTGATTCTTGATTTCAGCTCAGGTCATGATTTCACAGTTCATAGATTGAGCCCCACATAGGACTCTATGCTGACAGTGGGGAGCCTGCTGGGGATACTCTCTCTTCCTCTCTCTCTGCCCCTCCCCTGCTCACGCTCTCACACTCTCTCAAAAATAAAAAAAGTTATAATAACATTGGCTTACACTCAAGTACTTAAACTTTTATATTATCGTGCATAGAATATAGTGGAATACATTGGAACATACTACCCTCCTCCCAAACCATTAAAAGAATAAGACTTTCTCTCCTGACTGCCACATTTCTTTTCACCGTTATTACACTTTTCTAATCCAGAAATGTGAAATTTCTGTTTCATGCCTTCATCTCCCTCATACCATATCCCCAGTCACAGAAGCACGATGGACTAGATATTTCAGTAAACTCTTGCACTACAGAGCAAGTATCTCCTCCATAAAACCCATTCTTCAGTGCATTAGTGAACTGCTCCAAAGTGAGGAAAGGTCCACCCCCAAAAGAGCAAACAAAGCAAAACACACACACAGTTAACCGAGAGCAGAGAAAGGATTGGAGGGCAGAGAGCAATGACCATTGGACAAATCAGAAAGGTAGTGTCGCCACGAGTGTGAAGCTATAAGTTGGGCTGATCCTAAGACACCTGCGCTGAACTAGGGACGCTGGAAAGGACTTCAGTTTGGGAGAGTACCTGGCTGCCATGGGACCTCTCTACAGAGACGTATCTTGATTATGACCCCCGGATTGCCACTGATTATGATCAAGTAAACGCGGTCTCATCATCTATTATCATGAAACACCCCACAAACCAGCCATTACTAGTGAGCGTCTGGGGAAACATCACACAATGGACTTACGTATTAAATGTTTTCAATATTTGAAATATCGGGTGAAGGACATGTGTAAAAGTAAACATTTTAAGGGAAACTTTGAGAAATAAAAACAATTAAAAATGAAGAAGCAATAAGAGCGTATAAAGGTTACTTCAAACAAAATAGAACTTGCTAAAGTGAAAAAGAATTTTGCAATAGCAAATCTCCCCTTGACATGCGGCTCACAGTTAGTTTCCCTTCCAATATGATTTCCACCTCAGATTATCTCTCGTTGATTTATACAAAGCTATATGGTGCGGTGATCTGTCATCCAGACCCTCCCCCCCACCCCCAAACTCCAGGTCTGCAACATTGATGCTTTCAGTTGCCTGGAGAACTGGCTGCCTACACATGCCAGCAAACGCCTCTCTGGGATGTGTCCTGGGTTGAAGAAAGATGCCTCCAAAGGTCACAGCCTCTGCTGGGAGCAGTTCACGTCTAATAACCTGTTGCTGTCATAATAAGAAGACCCACCACCTTCACCCCAAAACAGGACACCCCTGAAGGGTCCGCCCACTGGAGTTCCCCACGATTAATTGACATCTTTGTTGTGACGGAGGAGAGGCAGGTTAACTTGCCCTCCCAGCCAGTCTCTGTTTCCTTCATTCTGTCACTCTGAAAGCTGTCCCAAGGAATGGCTGCATGCAAATCTCCATCTCAGAGTGCCTTCCTAGGGAACCTGAATCATGATTGGATACAAACTATCCCCATGCTTCAGGTATCTCACTTCTTCTGTGCACTCACTTCTTCTGTCATCTTGATTTGGACCTGACAAGAATCATCAATAGTTACCCATTACATATAGCAAATATACTACCTTTGTATCGTTTAAGACACTATATGGAATTTGTTGTCATCTTATCTTTTCAAATCTATAAACTTACATCAGGCCCCTTTTTTCCAGACCTCTCATTCTGTTCTACTCACTCACGGGCATTTCCAATCCTTGTCTGGGTTCATGACCAATTTCCAAGCCAGATTAACGATCCTTCACCCCCACCCCAAAAGCTAGTTTCACAGTTTCTATCCTTTAACACTCGGCCTAACCCCCAATTTTTCCAAAATGCATTTCTTAGCCACAGAGGCACAAAAGCAATGCCTGAGCCAGTGGTTTGTTGCAGCAAACTCTGTGTAGATTTGCAATAGCCGATTATAAATTGTCATGAACTTTGACAGGTGATCCATTTCGCACTAGCGGTTTGAAATCAGCTATGGTGGAAGTATTTAACACCACAGAAATCAGCAGCCCCTACAGATGAGGACTCTTCCCCTCCCCTCCTCAGAGAGCCAGTCATGTACCAGTACACCACTGAATGCTTCCGTCTTGTTACACAGAATGGCTCAACCTTCCTTCGGCAGTAGATTTGAATCCCCAACTGCTTCCCGACTTACAGATTTTAGTAGCCATGACATCCCAACTGGCCAGGGTAATTTTTATGACGGAAAGGACATTTTATCCAAGTTCAAAAAACTTTTCTCAGCCTTTTCCACGTAGTAGTAATCCAATCATGGTTTTTATAAGAACAATGTACCCTTCGGATTCATCTTGCACAGATTTGGGGAAAGAAAAACAAACAAATGACGGTCATGAGGTTTTTGTTTTCTGAATATCTATCTCCTTTACCCTTTAAGTTATTCAGCCCCAGCATTCTCCCATATTTTTATTTCCGTCAGCATATTATGGACTTTTCTCAAATCCAATATAAAAGCACTCTACAATTTTCAGTTTATATTACTTTTTCCCCAGGAAGTTATTTTCTTCACATAGATATTTGCTTCTTACTTAATAATTGAACCCTCTTTGAAAGGAACTTTCTAAAAAAACTTATTCTGTAAAATGTATGAGTCACGGTGTTTTTCTCCCTGGACGATCATTCTTTCTTCAAAGATGTCACTTGTCACACTTTTATTTCACCTCTTTTGCCACTTGGGAATAGGTTTTTAAGACTACTAATTGCATTCTTTATTTACTGTTAAAGATAATACAAAATAACGTTGACTTCAGTCAGTACAGTGTTCTGAGAGAACAACGGAATATAAAGAAATTTCTTTGCCTTTCTTTCTGCTGACACTCTGTACTGTTGGCTGGGCGCCGTGGAGACAGGAGACGTCCTGCCCATCACTTCGGATTCGTGAGCCTTGTCAAATGAGCTGCTCTTGTGCCACAGGCTCTCAGGCAGGACGCTGTCAGCACTGCATGCACTGCTGAGTCAGCATGGTGACAGAAACATGCTTCCTTAAATCACTCCCAGCACCAGTGAGCTGAGCCTCCCTAACCGGGAGCCCCGTGTGACTTCGAAACCAGATGTGACTTGGGGCTGTACGCCCTCTGGTATGTCTCTTTTCACCGGTGCTGCGCTTCCCTATTTGTGACTCAGTGGCAGATGACGTTACTGATACTCATTGTCCTGCCCCTTAGACAAGCTCCCTGGCTCGTGTCCCACCCTCTCCCCCTTTCCACACTTAGTTCCCTATATCGATGCTTAAGCACTCACACCAGGTATTAGAGCATTTGCAGGACGCACTGAGCCTATCGCTGCACATGTGTCTGAAAGCTGCAAGCTCTGTTCTCACACAGCCATGCTGATCAAATCCCCGGTATGAAAGGCCTGGCTTGAGATCTCACTGCTGTGCCTTTCTGGAACAGTAGAGCAGCGCTGGGTCACTTGGGATTAGAGTACGAGCAAAGACAACATGTTAAAATAAATGGTGCTGGAGGGTCTCTTAGACCAGGACCCCCACGTCTCACTTCTGTAGTGAAATATAGGACCATATTTTGCTTGTATTAAGTGTCAGTAAAGATCGAGAGAGAGAGAGAAAGAGAGAGAGAGGGAGGGAAAGCGCACTCACAAAACTGGGTCAAGAAACTGTAACACTTGACTGTATGTTGAGTCCTGTACCTGCTTTGGCATGATGCTTTTATATCACCGTTGGCAAGTGGTTTAAGGTTTCTCTTTTCCAAGATATTCCCTGCTCACAGTTAGAATGATTTTCTCTAATTCTGTTCCTCAGGGAGATTGCAGGAGGAACAAAATAGCATTTAATGAACATTTAGAGCTACTGATAGGAGATCTCTGAGAGAAGAAGTCACCTGTCTCATTGTGAATTTTATTGGTCAAGCCATTTATGTAAAAATAATGTGGGTCTTCTGGTTTTATCTCCAACATGGAAAGAGCTTAGAACTTGTCACTCCCGGGGCACCTGGGTGGCTCAATCTGTTAAGCGTCCATCATGATCTCACAGTTCTTGAGCTCCAGCCCTACGTCAGGCTCTGTGCTGACAGCTCAGAGCCTGGAGCCTGCTTCGGATTCTGTGTCCCTCTCTCTCTGCCCCTACCCCACTCATGCTCATTGTCTCTCTCTCTCAAGAATAAATAAAACATTTTTAAAAAAATAAGAAAAGAAGAAAAAGCTGGATAACTGAAAATCAATGAGTCTTCTTAGGCCCATTGGAGAACTGAGGCTACAGGGCATACCGCCACATGAAAATCTGGAGAAACAGTGCATCTGGAGCCCCATCTGAGACCTACTTACAAAGTGCCAAATCTGTAGGAGCCAGAAGCTGGTGGGAACACTCCACTGGTAATTTTGAAGGATTGCTGGAGGCTGAACTCCTAGGTACCACAGTCTTAATGGAGCTCCCTATACCATCATGGGTTTTACCTCCAAGAGCCCCTCTGGGTTCATAGTGAAGGTCCACAAAAGAAACCTCATAACTGTAGCAAGAGGAAAGGAAAAGTGATCATTATGAAACATAGCCAGGGTGTTCTCCATAACAAAAGCCTATTCTCCAAGGGAGAAGAATTTGCTAGAGATTTATTCCATCTAGGAGAAGGCATTCTTCCTACTCCATCCTGCTGTAGCTTTCCTGCCTCACCTGAAGGGAGAAACACATATTCACCAGGGGTCAGTTGCTCAAGGAAATAAATGGAAAATGCTGCAGCCAGTGAAGAGAATGGGGGACAAGGACAGGGATGGGGGAAAGAGACCTCCAGAGACATGCTCGTGAAGGTCATAGTCCTGGGACACAGGATGACTAACTGATTGGGATTTAATCAGAAGACTATAGAATGTCTCCTCTCCACACTGGCCACAACTTACCCGCCCCGACCAACAGGGCACAAGTATCGCAGCCTACAGCTGAAAGGGCTGCAAGATCCAGACTCTCCAAGAGCAGGAGCACTCAGGGCAGACCAAAGTCGAGAAGACAGAGAGAGACAAAAACAAGGGCACCAAAAGAATTCGAAGGTTCTGTCACTTATGGCTACAGCAAACATTACAAAGAGCCCAACTCCTGACAAATTAACATAAATCCTCACACTAAAGAACTATTTACATAAATTCCCATTTCCAGTACAACATATCTAGCTTTCAACAACAACAACAACAACAACAACAACAACAACAAAATTACAAGGCATTCCACAAAGTCAGAAAATGCAGTCTGAAGAGATAAAGAAATCATCAGACCCTAACTCAAATATGATACACGTGTGGGGATTATTAGACAGGGAATTTGAAATAACTGTGATTAATACAGTAAGGACTGTAATGGAAAAAAGTAGAAACACGTAAAAACAGATGGTAATAAAAGCAGAGAGATGTAAACTCTCAAAAAAAATAAATAAAACAAATAAACACTTAAAAAAGTGTTTAAAAAAAAAGGGGTGCCTGGGTGGCTCAGTCGGTTGAGCGACCAACTTCAGTTCAGGTCCTGATCTCATGGTTTCTGAGTTTGAGCCCCGCATCAGGCTCTGTGCTGACAGCTCAGAGCCTGGAGCCTACTCCGGATTCTGTGTCTCCCTCTCTTTCTACCCCTCCCCTACTCAGGCTCTGTCTCTCTCTATCTCAGAAATAAATAAACACTTAAAAAAAATGCTTAAAATAAATAAATAAATAAATAAATAAATAAATAAATAAAAGCTAAATATCCACAACCCTAACAGAAATGGAAAATGCCTTCAAGAGGATCATTGGTAGACTCAACACAATAGAAACTTCCTTCAGTGAGATGCAAAATAATGATGATGATAATAATAATAGATAGAACAATATATCTAATAATCTGAGAACTCAAGGATAATCTCAAAAAGTGTAACATGCACAGAATTAGAATGACAGATGAGAAGAGAGAAGAGACCAAGAAAAACATTTGACACAATAATTGCTAAAATCAGTCCAAAATTAATGAAAGAAAACAAACCACAGATTCAAGAAACTCAAAGTAAAACACGCAGAATAGATACCAAAAAGTAACACACCTAGGAATATCATATTCAGAATCCAAAAAACTAAAGACAAAGAAAAAATCTTGAAAGAGGCCAGAAGAGAAAAATTCTTTACCTATAGAGGAAAAGGATAGGAATTACAAAGGACTTATCTGCAGAAATCATGTACATAATAAGAGAGTGTAGTCAACTATTTAAGTATTAAATTAAGAAGAAAAAAAAAAAACCCAGCAACCTAGAACTGTATATCCAAAGATATCATTTAGAAGTTAAGGAGAAACAAAGACACATATTCAGACAAACAAAAACTGAATAAATTCATTGCCATCAGAATGCCCTGCAAGAAATGCTTAAACAATATCTTCAGGCAGAAGAAAAATGATATGACATAGGTCAGATATAAAATTAAATGTCAGAAATGTGTATCCACATAAAGACAAGGATTGGAGAAGAAATACATCAAGGTAAAAAAAAAAACCCTTCATTTTTCTTATTAATTGATTTAAAAGAAAAATGTATTTTCAAAGTAATAATAGTAACAATGTATTGAGTGATCATAGGATATGGATAAGTGAAATGAACGACAGCAATGTCATAAGGGACAGGAGGGAGGAATTGGGAATACCCACACTAATGTTTAAGTGGTGCAGTGTTATTTAAAGGTAGACTTAGATTACTTAAAAATGCAAATTGTAAACTCTAGGGCAACCACTAAAAAAATAAAGAAGCATAATTAATACATAGACTAAGAGAGTAGAGGAAGGAAATCATATAAAATGCTTAATTAAAATGAGAGGGGAAAAAGAAGAAAAAGAAAAGAACAAATGCAACAAATAGAAAACAGTTACAAACATGGCAACCCAAAATTGAAAAGAGACAAAACAAGAGCACTAAAGGTATTGACTATATCAATAAATCACTTTAAATGTAAATGATCTAAATAAACCAATTAAAAGGCAAAGATTGTCAGAATGAATAAAAAAAAACCCAAACACCCAAATATATGTTGTCTACATGAAAACCACGTTATCCAGAAAGACTAAGGTTAAAAAGTAAAAAGATGGAGAAAGATATGCCATGCCAGTGCAAATCAAAAGAAAGCTGGATTAGCTATTTTAATTTCAGACAAGGAGCAGGCATCAAAACAGAACAAATTATCCAAGATAAAGAAGGGCATTGCATAATGATAGGAGTGAAGTCTCCAAGAAAACCTAACAACCACAGAGTATATGCACTTAATCATAGAGCATATAATGTGAGCCAAAAAATGATAGAACTGAAAGGAGAAATAGACAAATAGTTGGAGAAGTCAACACCTCCCTTTTCGGAATTGATATATCCAACAAGAAGGAGCAGTAAGGATATAGCTGACATGAACAGCAGCACTATCAATCAATTTATCTAACTAGAATTTATAAACTACTCTATGGACAAGTACAGAATATACATCTTCTAAAACTCACATGGAACCTTCACCAAGCTAGACTACATTCTGGTCGTCACAAATTTAAAAGAATGGAAATCATAAAAGACATGTTCTCAGACCAAATGGAATTAAACTGGAAATTATGTATTTTCTCTTCCTTATGATTTTCTTAGTAATATTTTCTTTTCTCTAGCTTATTTATTTCTCTAGCTTATTTATAGTATATATTATGCACAACATACAAAATATGTGTTAATTGACTGTTTATGTTACTGGTAAATCTTCTCATCAACATTAGGCTATAAGTAGTTAAATTTGGGGGGAGTCAAAAGTTACACATGGATTTAAAACTGTGCACAGTGTTAGCACCCCTGACCCCCACATTATTCAAGGGTCAACTGTATCAGCAAAAAAATAAAGATCTAAAATCAATAATCATGGAGTGGACCTTAATGTATTCAAATTTTAAAAACTCATTTAAGAGGTTAAAGAAATCCCTGGACAGGATATAGAATATGAACAACAATCTAACTGTATTGTAAATGTATAAAACAACCTCACCAAAGGGATGAGAGGGGACTGTGCTGACCTAAGTAACTTTAGGAATGAGTGGAGTCTACAAAACTAAAGGCAAAAGGAACTATGCTTAAACACTGCACTCTAGTTGCTAAAGTTATTTCCCACAGGGTTACAGGTTAACAATTCTGATACTGCAATACATAAATACTAGAATTATGCAATTAAATAAATTAGAAGCTAATAGTGGGAGCCAGTTTTCTCACTGTTGCAGGGGGAATTTACGGATGAACAAGGGGATATAGCCAGAATAATTCATGTGTTAATGGACCAGAATTGGAGACATCAATACAAACTGATTTTTATTTGGATATAGATAATTACATATAGAAATGTTTGTAAATCTACGTTTACACACAAATTAGTATACACACACACACACACACACACACACACATTTTCTTCTTCTGTGAACTGAGAAGTCCTGGAAACAAGGATATCCCAATAATAACTAGCAAATGTAATGCCCAGAGGTTTATTTCTAATACCATTCTCAAATAAGAGGACCCAGGGCTTCTTGGGGAAATGGTTGAATCTGGAATTCAGGCAGAAAATATACAGGGTGAGCCTGAAACATCTTGTAATTCCAGAAAGTAAGAAAGTACTTCAGGTAGATGATAGATAGATAGATGATAGATAGATAGATAGTAGATAGATGATAGTAGAGGTATACTAAAGTGACACAGGCTCCACTGAAAAGACTCTCAATAGTTGAACAACAAAATAGATAAAGTAGCATTGAGTTATAACCCCAAGTATAAAAGAAAACTCCATACATCCTTACTGATATAAATGATTGAACAAATTAGTAAATGGTGATGAGACAATATATCCCATACAAAATAATTCCACATAACATATATATATATTTAAGTATACTATAGTATATACATATAATATAATATATTATATATATATATATATTCCACCCTCAAGAAGGGGATCATAACTCCTTTTAATTTTATGCTGCACATAGTATATATAGTAGAGAAAGGGAGGAAAGGGGAGCCTGATAAAAGTGACCTCAGCCAAGTAATGAAAGTCAACATCAACAATAATAAGTCATGTTACTATTATGTATCCTTGATGTGATGCGATGCGATGTGATGTGATGTGATGAAAATGGCACTTTATGCTCTGCCTCCCAAAAACCCACAGCCCCAGTCTAAAAATGAGAAAAACATCAGATAAATTCTTATTAAGGAGCATTGTACCACATACCTGACCAGGATTGCTCAAAAGTATGAAGATCATCTAAAGAAGAAAAAAGAAAAGAAAGGGAAGGAAAAGGAAAAGGCAAAAGAAAAGAAATGAAAAGAAAAAGAAAAGAAAAGAAAGGAAAAGTAAAGAAGAAAAGAAAAGAAAAGAAAAGAAAAGAAAAGAAAAGAAAAGAAAAGAAACTATTACAAAGCACAAACTGCACCAAAGTCAAATAGGCAAGGAAGGCTTCAACAGGGGAGAACTCAAGTTCATTGAAACAAATGGCAAGAGGGTGTGTAAGTGCTGGAATGAACTAGTGGAAAAATACCAGAAGACACTAGGGGAGAGATTGATCAATGGGATGTGTCAAGCACATTGAGTTATTCCTGAGTTTGCAAATGTTTTTCTCTGGGATTAGGCCATCTGTGTTTGCTAATTGGCCCCAGGAAGTTAGGTTCCTACCCACCTAGAAAGGCTAGGAGATAGGGGTGCCATCTCCCAGCTTATGTTTGTATGTCAGCTTGTCTTCAGTTTCTATTTATACTATATTGATACTCAGTTTATATTTATATTTTAATGTATGTTTATATTTCAGAGATGGTTCCCGGGTCCTTGAGAAGGAGTCTATGGACTGTGAAAGTGATAAGATATTTCCATACATCTCAAAGGAGTGGAGACATAATTTACAATTGCATGTCTCCTAAAGAAAATTCTCTTAAAAAAGGGATATCAGAGGCTTCCCATCACAGAGAACCTTGTCTAAAGTTTAGTTAAATTAAGGAGAATGTTAAGGCCATCTTTGTCACTGTCAAAGCCAAGAAGAACTTATGGAGATATGGCAACTAAATTTAATGTGGTATTCTGGATACTACATTAAATTTGAGGAACAGAAAAAAGATTTTTGGTGAAAAAATAAGAAAATGTCAGTAAAGATGGACTTTAATTAATAATAATATATCAACCAATATTGATTGATTCAAAAATGTGATTGGTTCATTAATTGTGACAAATGTACCACAGTAACATAAGATACTAATAATAGGAGACAGTAGTGTGGGATTTATGGAAATCTTTCTATAAACTCAAAATTTTTCTGTAATTCTGAGACCATTCTAAAATTAAAAGTTTATTATAAAATAATAGTAAGTCAGGCACCTGAGTGGCTCAGTGGGTTCAGCGTCTGACTCTTGATTTTGGCTCAGGTCGTGGGATTGAGCCCCAACTCATCATGGAGCCTGCTTGGGATTCTGTCTCTCTCTCTCTCTCTCTCTCTCTCTCTCTCCCTCTCCCCCTCTCCTCTGCTTGTGTGCGCTTTCTCTCTCTCTCTCTCTAAAATAAAATAAAATAAAAATAGTAATAACTCTGTACTATTCTGGACCTGACTTTCTTATTGTTTAAAGAATGCACTTGTTTCATGGTGGCCACAGAATAATAGGACATGAGTTGTTCTCCCTGTGGCAGACATTTGAATGCCTGTTTTACAAGCAGGAGCTCTGGAGAGAAACTGTTGCTCAGCGTAGGAAGGCTTTACGTGTAGAGTCCTTGAGGTCTTGTTTGAAGTAAGCATGAAAAGATAAGCATCATCCTAGAAAGATCCTACATGAATTTTTGGTTTGTTAAATATAGGGGTGGAGTATTGGCAAAGCAGCATTTTATTATCCATTCACCGCCTCCACCTTTCACCCTGCCTTAAGGTCAGGCATCCAGGGACCCACACCACAACTGCTGCCCACGCTGATGCCAAAGGAATACTGGTGACTTTCGCCTCAGGAATCGTAAGCTCTAGGAAGCTCAATGAAGACCGACCCAGAGAAACTGGAAGGATGTCAGATTATGTTGCTAGATGCTAGCTGTAGGTATGCTACGAGGAAGCTTAAGGAAAGCAGAACATGCAACTGATAACTATGCCTAGAGACAAATAAACTAAGAAGTATTTGCATAAAGTGCCTGCTAGTCTGGGCAAGGCTTGATTGGGCTGGTCTGCCGGGGGCTGGGCTGGGCTGGACTGCCTCCCAGCTCCTGACTCAGTAACTCACTGATCACTTGAAAAAGCTAAAAAAGATGGGCTCCATTTAGTTCACGGAAATTTTGTTTCTTTACTTGTTTGTTTTTAATTAACAGCATATCTTTCCTTTCCAAGTTTCTCCTCTAAGAAATGGTGTACACATAAACTGTAATATTTTTAAAGAATCATTATATCACAGTCATGTCTCACAGTTACAGTTACATTGGTGACAGCGTAACGTGCAACTTTGACACCTTTAGCTGGAAGAAGTGTGGTTGAAGTTAATTATGACATAGTGATATATTTTCGTACTGTTAATGGAGTCTAAAGATGCACAAGGGCACAATGCAATTTTATGAAGAGACTGATATTTCAGCAATTCTCCTGTAGACTTCTGATACTATTTGGTCATAATTTGATTATAGCATTTACGGCATTTTATTTCATAGGGGGTTTTTTTGGTTTGCTTTCTTTTTGTTTAGTTTGCCTCCTGCTCTGAATGGACTATTAACTTCGAAGAGTAGGGCAGCTCCTTCATTCACAAAATTGATAATCAATATGTATCTGTTGTTAGGACAAAACCAGAAAAATATGTGTTCTAAGTCAACATTATTTGGTATTTAATATTTCATGGACTCTCTGACCTATTTCTTCTTTTTATTTCTTGTTCCTCAAGCCCTCTTCTTTCTACAAATATGGTACCAAGTGAAAATATAATCTATTAGTTCCAATAATTTTTTAAATTAAATTTGATTTATATCCTGACCTCATTTCATATTCCTCCAAATGTTGAAAGGTAATTAATTATTTATTGTTTATTACACCCTCCTAGTGTGCATGGAAGTGATCAGAATTAATTAAAACACACAGGCATCTCAATGAAATCCATAAGCACTTCACAGAGATCTTTTATCTACCTCTAATCATGCACCACTTAATTATTTTATAAGGACACATATTTGCTCAAAAGTCAACAGTCAGGGGAGCCTGGGTGGCTCAGTCAGTTGAGCCTCTGACTTCGGCTCGGGGCATGATGTCACAGCTCATGAGTTCAAGCCCCACGTCAGGCTCTGTGCTGACAGCTCAGAGCCTGGAGCCTGCTTCAGATTCTGTGTCTCCCTCTCTCTCTGCCCCTAACCCACTTGCATTCTGTCTCTGTCTCCCTCAAAAATAAATAAACATTAAAAAAATTAAATAAATAAAATTAAATAAAAAATTTTAAAAATGCAGCAGTCATCCAAAAGTTTTGTAAGAACACAAGAAAAGTAAAGTTCATTAAAACAGAATGAAATTACTATAGTACATATCATATTTATAATTTATACTTCCAGGAATATTTCTAAAGCCTTTTGGAGATCCAAATGTTCAATGGTCACATTTCAAGTTTTCATCCTTCTCAGAAATCGCCATTTTGATCAATGCTATGAAGTTTCTTGTCAAAAAGAAATTGAGCAAAAAGGAATTTATGTGACAGAATATAATCCATGCGTTTTGCCTCCCTCTTCACCTTGTTCGTTGAGTTTCTTCACTTATACCAAGAGCTTACTCACCCAGCACTGGTAGAGAAATCACAATGGAAAGTTACAGAATTTTTGATTATTAAGTTCAAGATGCCTCCATCCTGGCTTTAGATAGGCAGGATTTGAATGGAATATTATCTAGCAGAATCAATTGGCACTCCCCTCTCTAATGTCTATATAAATGAGAGAAGAAAAGATGGAATAAGAACAAGGAAAAAGGGACAACCTTGTACTCTGCCAGGTACCCCAGGACAAAGAGAAAGGAAGTTGAAACTTCAGATGTGTTTGAGGAATTCAGAGCACAGAAAACCAAATAAAAGGGAAACCAAATTCTTCCTTTTCATCTTGATCTCTGACCCGACAGCAGTCTTCTCAGATTCCCCACTGAAAGTAACAGAGGGTTTCTGGGAAGCCATCCGACACCCCCCCACACACATCCGACACCCCCCCCCCCACACACACACACACGGCCAAGAATGGCAGAGCAGTGACACAGGGCTGGCTAAAGCAAAAGTCTCACAGTTGGGACAGAGGGACACTGCTACAGAACTTGATATAAACTGTCCGCGTAAGCACCAGATTGGGGTGCAAGACACCTGCACAAACCACTAGAAAGAAAAGAACAACATGAGAGGATTGAACATCCCAGTGCATGACCATGGTGGGCACAGGGTACCCATGGACCGGTTGCCCCTCCTCATCCACCAACACACCCTTGCATGGCAGAAAGTCTGGCATTCAGCAGTGCTTTTGCAGAGGAAAAGGAAGGAGAAATTTTAATCATCTAAGTTAAATTTGAAATTATTAAGACAAGTTTTGAAACATTAGAATTTCCTCAGGAGATCATAGGTCAAATGTTTTTCCATCAACGGGAATGAGAAGCCCCAGGAATATTAAGTTCAAGCATAGGTTTGAAAACAGAAAACTTAGTAATTTTGCTCATGAGCCTATGCTGTGAAAATTGTAGCCCAGCACTTGTATGGCAATAAGAATAAATATTATGTTTTAGAAACACAAAACTTTTTAACTATTGAACTCTCTCTCTCTCTCTCCATCCATATATATGGCTTTATTTGTTGCTCCTGAGAATATGGCAAGGTAATTAAAGAAGAGGGTATTAAATTGTGCCCTAGAGTATCATGTAGGGCTAACAAGTGATTTCCCAAAGGGCAATCTGTTAATCAGTGGGGTGAGACAGACCTAGAACCTTGATCTTTGGCCACAAGTCTGGTTCTCTTAATACTTTACCAAAATGTTACCTGCATTTGAAAGCTGAAAAAAATCACTAGACAAAATTGTAAAATAAATTGAGACATATGCCATCCCCAGAGGTAAATTATGCTTCTGACCAACTCCAGAGGGAGATATCCTGGACACAGCTGTGCCAGGGCCAGATCTGATTAATCACTGCCCAACTAGGTGTTTGGATCCACTCATTCATGGACAGGCACAAGAGCAGATGTAATATTTTACTCCTCTGGGTTTCCAAGGACAAAGGAGTGCACAGAAGAATTAATCAAACAAACCCACAATGAATTATTCATTTTAAATAATATATACACATTAATAGAAAAGAATTGGCAAATATTATATGTTTCAACAATAAGAAACATCTTGTCTCTAGAAACCCTAAATTAAGTCTATAACTAAGTGATAGATTTATTAAAATTATCTAAAATTACTGATATTCGGAGGCTCAACTATTTTTCAATTGTCACAATAGTCTCAAGGTCCATGACTCTATGTGTCCAATTGTCAGAACTGAATGAAGTTCTAACAAGGTACAATCTACTCCATCATCCAAAGATCAACTCTCTCTTTCCAAGCAGAAAGAATAAAAAGTATTTCATTGGTAAGAAATCACACTCCATAAAATCAGTTCAACCACCAAAAAGAAGTAAATCTGCATAATCGTAAAACTCATTCAGAAGGCCTCCTAAAGAAGAACCTGGCTTCCTCAAATTTTAAAATCCTACTTTAAGGGTTGGGGAGTCGCTGAAGGAGTGGAAATGACAAGATTCAAACAAGCTTCAAGAGCCAGCATATTCAAGATCTAGGGTTAAGTTTCTTTTCCTGGAATGGTGTTGAAGAGCACTGCCAATGTTTGACTTTGTAACTCTCTTTTATTTATTCTTTCTTGGAAGACCAAGCCCCTCCTTTCGTTGATGCCATTTCACTTTATGTATGTTCAAATATTCATTCAGGTGACAAAATCAAGTTTCATAGCCTTGAGGATTCTTTATGCTTACACGTTCTGGTTATCCTGCATTGATTTTCCAACTAAATGTGCAGAAGTCAATCATGGTTTTCTTGTTTCCAACATCTTAGAAGAATGTCATTGAAACCCACATAGGCTGACCACGGCAATACTCGTGAGAATTCTAGTTCTGGGAGTAAAACCTCATTATGTATGTGAAGAAGAAAGAGGACAATAACAAGAGAGGTAATGATGATGATGGTGGTGATAACAACAGTAATTGTACCCACATATATGCTTAGTTCTTAATAATTGACAAAAAAAAAGTGTTCACATATATTATCTCATTTAGGAGGAATAAACTATAGCCGTAAATCTAAGGACTGCTTAGGGTACCCAGATACCTCCAAATAGTACATGTTGCTTAATGGGAGAGAGAACACAGCTGAAAACCTGACGTGGTAACCTGCTCAACAACGCCTTAATCTGTGACCCAGGGAAAGTGAAAAACACTAAGTGTAGAAAATCTAGCCCAAGTTCATCTAGGGGGAAAGACATAGTAACCAGAGATGCACTTGCCAATCCTGGTTTAGGCAAATTGAGTGCACCAAGATTCCAAGCAAAAGGAATGAGATCTCTCAACATTGAGTGGAGTGTAATAATAGCACATGCAGGGCAAAATTACACGTAAGTACATCAGTTTGAAATGTTTTTTGCTGCAGAGAGCAAACCCCATCCAACTCAACTACTTGCAGCTTTTATCATGTACCTAACTAGAATTCCAGAAGTAGGCAAAGTATTGGTTCAATCACTTAGCAAAGTCATTGTGGATCCAAGCTGTTTTTGTCGGTCATATTGGTTTGTCATCCCTGTACTTTCCCATTCTGCCACAACATGGCTTCCCCGACTTCAAGTTACCATTTTAGTCTTCCAGGCAAGAAGGAAGACTTAAGGGAAGGCTTTTTTTCTTGCTGTTAGTTTGGAATAAAATCACCTCAACAGTTTCTGTGTGACTCATCGGTCAGAATGAGGTCACAAGACCACCGCAGACCAATTACTGGCAAAGGAGAATGAAATTATTAACTGATTTAAATCGAGTATCATTCATCCACTAGACAAAGAGGACAGTAGAAGAGTTGAGATAAAAACTGAATAAAGGAGGGGTGCCTGGTTGGCTCAGCCGGTTGAGGGTCCAACTTCAGCTCAGGTCATGATCTCATGGTTCATGGGTTCAAGCCCTGTGTCAGGCTCTGTGCTGACAGCTCAGAGCCTGGAGCCTGCTTCAGATTCTCTCTCTCCCTCTCTCTCTCTCTCTCTCTCTCTCTCTTTCTCTCTGCCCCTCCCCCGCTTGTGCTCTCTCTTGAAAATAAATAAATAAATAAACATTTTTTAAAAATTGAAAAGGGGAGAGGATGTGAAGAAAATTCTCTCCCTTATTCTTAGGACTGAAGTTTTGAAATAGACTGAGCTTTCTGACTCTTCCTTCTGTCTCCTTTCCCCACCCCACTCTTGCTGTGTAATGGTGGCCAGCACACTGCCCTCTAGAAATGCAGGACGGAAGCCTGCTCTGGCCCTCAGAGAAGTTCATGTTTGGGAGAAGTGCTCACACTCTGGATCACTTTTGGCAGCAGAGTATTTACTAAAGGCTTAGATCTAAGGTGTGAAAGATGGAAAAGAATTGAGGATGAACCAAATTTGGGGGCCAACAATGAAGCCAAAAAATGAAGATGGGGAAATAAGAGGAATAGACATTCCTTTCTCTTCCCCTCTCTCTCTCTCTCTCTTTCTCTCTCTCTCTCTTTCCCTTTCTCTCTCATCATCTAGACCCACGGAGACATGAAGCTCTCTGTTTGATTTTTTTCTTTATTAAAGTTCACGAGACACCAGTTACTTGGGGGCAAAACTCAGACCAGGGAAAACGTTGATTTTCTGCCAAGACTGCTGAGGCTTTGCAAGCAAAGAACTTACAGAAAAGAGTAAGCCATGTCAGCAAGGTCCTGAGATTGAAGAATAAGAAAAAAAGTGAGTGAAAATATTTAAACTTTCCGGCAATTAGTGATAAAAATAGAAAGGCAAAATAACGCATGCACTCCAATAGTGTGCCGTCAGATCTGCCTCCATTATTTGTATTCTAAAGGGAGCCCCTTATGAGGCATTTTTTGAAGTCAAATCTAAAAACAGGAAAAATAACGTCTTTTAAGGCTTTAATCTGATCACAAACAATTGTGACTTTTCTCCGCTTTTGTTCCTTTGAAATATTATAATAGAATAAAATCAAGGGAAGTCATAGTCTGAAGTCTGTGGGGGGAACAAGAGTGAAATAATGTCCTTTAATTCTTTCCCTGCCTTCCAGAAGTTATGTTGTACCTGTTACTTAAGATTCTCTGAATGCATAGCACCAAACAGTGACTCCATAAAATCAGTAAAACATACGCTGCTTAATTCCTGTCAGAGGCACCATCAATACAGGAATATATTACCATTCAATGAAGTTTCAACTGCCAGCTACCGAGATGACCAAGATAAATAGCCAGCGTCATCTTAATCTTCAAAGGTACTTGTTTCTACCGTCATGAAAAATTCCTTCTCTCATGTGATGGAGTTTACCCTGTAAATTAAATCTCTCAAGTAATGGAAGAAATAACCCATGACACTAGTGAGGGAAATTAAATTAGAGTCACTAATAGCAGGTCAGCACAGTCTGAGCAGAGGTAATGGAAGTGACCACATGAATGATAAGCAGGTCTCTGTGAGGCTGTGACAAGTGTCTCCCGGAGAGTGTGATGAGCATTCATCTAGGTGGCAAGCAATTCACAGTCAAGACACTAACATGTTTATAGTGCAGCTCAGCCCCCATCTATGCCAGAGCATGTCAACCTTTCTGCGGAGGATGTTCTAATTCCCTCGTGAAGGCCATTAGGAAGAGTTAAAAACAAGGCTCCTTGTTTTCTGGGTAAATCAATTTCTCATCGCCTAGAAACCTTTCTGGCCAGAGCAGATGACCTTTAGAGACAATAAGAATCCCAGAACTATACTTAAATAACTTTATTTTCTAAAGGGTTAGAGAGAAACAAAAGCAAAATTGCTCTACAATTCAACAGTCAGAGGGTGGCTAAAGCAAATGCAGTTATTTTAGCTTAGCTGTGTAAGGCCTGGGGAGCATGGTAATGCCAATGACAAAATAACCTATTATGTGGGAAAGTCAAAATGGTACCTTGCCCTTTATAGGTAGCCCTCCTGGATCTCGGCTGTGATTTACTTTGGAACGCCCAATCAAGATCACTGGACTCTTGATATAAACATAATAACCAAGTAACTAACACAGCTGCTGAAAATGCAAACATGAGCAGGAGGAGGGGTCGTGGGAGGGGCAAAGAGAATAGTAAAGAGTGACTTCTGGAAAACCACTGATGATCTGATGGCTGCAATGTAATCTATCCAATTAAATTTTTTTTACTAAGATTTGAGATTATAAATGATAAGATCATCATAAATGACCATTTTGAAATAGAGAAATGTCTATATTGCCTGCAATATTGTTTTGAGTATTGACAAACTGAAACATACCCTTAAATCATTACCTATGTGAACTTTAAGACACAGACCAGATGACCATAAGGGAAAGGAAGCAAAAATAATATAAAAACAGGGAGGGGGACAAAACAGACAAGAGTCTTAACATGGAGAACGAACAGAGGGTTGCTGGAGGGGTTGCGGGAGGGGGGATGGGCTAAATGGGTAAGGGGCACTAAGGAATCTACTCCTGAAATCATTGTTGCACTATATGCTAACTAATTTGGTTGTAAGTTAAAAAAATAAAATTTAAGAAATTTTGAAAAGAAGCTCCTGTAACAAAAATAATAAAAATAATTTTAAAAATTTTTTTAAATTAAGGGCTTTAGAGCCCTTAATTTAAAGAGAAAGAAAAAAAATCATTACCTATGTGAGATGGTGAGGCTGCGATTGTGACAGTACAACGCTTGTAAGTATAATGTCTCTACAGTCGCTGATTTACAAAAAGAAGTCACCTTTGCATGCTCTCTGCTTTAGTCAGATAGTAATTAGTCATTGTTGGTGATAATATTGAGCAGTTTTTATTATTTGTATTAGAAAGAGAAAATTAAAAAACAGCAAGGACAGAAAGTCATGTGCCCCAAGTTAATTTCCTACTTTTAAAATATGAATATGTTTCTTGATATAAAAAGCAACATAAGGGGCGCCTGGGTGGCTCAGTCGGTTAGGTGTCCAACTTTGGCTCAGGTCATGATCTCGTGGTTTGTGGGTTCGAGCCCAGCTTTGGGCTCTGTGCTGACAGCTTGGAGCCTGCTTCAGATTCTGTGTCTCACTCTCTATCTGCCCCTCCCCCACTCATTCTCTCTCTCTCTCTCTCTCTCTCTCTCAAAAATAAACATTAAAAACAAATTTTTAAAAGCAATATAAAATTATCTTTATTTTCATTTTTAATAACTCAATCTCAGTACAATTAATCAAGAAGAGCACAAACTGGATTTTGATAATATTATGCTTCGCTGGTACATGAAGTCAAGTCAAAAACCACAACACTAGAGTCAGAAAAAAGGAAATGAATGGCGAGTTGAAACAATGTTTAGTAGAATAGAAAGCTTAACAGACTGTCATTTTGGAAAACACATGGTCTGCACAGTCTCTGAAATTTAGTAAACCAGGGAATGTGAGTTTCAGGGAACATGGTGAATTAATGGCCACACAGTATATGGGGCTGTGAGTTCTGCCTCATCCCCCTTCTAAATTCTCACGTCACTTGGTCAAAATATTTGTTTTGTTTCTCTGAGTCTTGTTTCCTTACCTTTAAAGTAAAATTATAAAAATTAAAACCTTACCAACTCTGTTTAGAAACTGACTTTTACATGGGTTTCCTTGGGTGTACTCAACAGAGCACATTAATTTCATAGCTGACACAATTATCAGCAATAAAGTGGAGCTGTGAATTTAAGGGCTTTGAAATTTGAAGGGGCTTGTACTGAGCTCCAAACACATACACATTTCCCCCAAATCCAACTGCCTGGTTCTTCTGCTTAAACAAATGAAGGAAGAAAGGGGTCCCTGTTTAACAAAGGATAACATTATTTCTTTGAATAATTCATTTTCAATTACTGTTCTGTTTTTATCAAAGTAGAATACTGAAAAATTGGGAAACTTTCAGATGTTGGTAGCAGTTTGCTTAAAATAACATCTCTTGCCTTTCTTTCATATGGTAACAATATCTCTAAGTGTTGGGCACCTGGGTGGCTCAGTCGGTTAAGCAGCCGACTTCAGCTCAGGTCATGATCTCACAGTTTGTGAGTTCGAGCCCTGTGTCGGGCTCTGTGCTGACAGCTCAGAGCCTGGAGCCTGCTTCGGATTCTGTGTCTCCCTCTCTTTCTGCCCCTCCCCCACTCACACTCTGTCTCTCTCTCCTTCAAAAAATAAACATTAAAAAAATTTTTTTAAATATCTCTAAGTCTTGATTATGAGGCCAAATCAAATCAGACACTTAGTAAAGAATATACAACAAAGGAAATAAATCTTTCTTTGTAGGCAAATATGTATGTATTATTTATTTATTTATTATGAATTTTTCCTTCTCTTTATAGATCTTTCCCCTTTCAAATGAACTGAGCAAGACTGATCCTAACTAGATTACTTTTAAAATTAAATGAAATATTCTTATTTGTTATTTGTGATAAATAAAAAGAAAAACCTACACTTTTCAGGTAGATCTACTAAATTTAGTGATGTAGGAAATTATTGACAATGTTAGAAAATGAAGAAATACTAGTCAAAATATTAATATTAAACTTTGCTTTTTTTTAACTTTTTTAAAACATTTATTTATTTTTTTGAGAGACAGAGAAGGAGTGGGAGAGGGGCAGAGAGAGAGAGGGAGAGAGAGAATCTGAAGCAGGCTCCAGGCTCTGAGCTGTCAGCACAGAGCCCAACACGGGGTTTGAACTCACAAACTGTGAGATCATGACCTGAGCTGAAGTCGGATGCTTAACCGACTGAGCCACCCACATGTCCCTTGTAGAAAGAAATTTGAGCATGAGAGAGGTGGAAGAGGCATACTGTCATGTTATAGGGAGGGCCGTGGGGCAAAGAAGAGCCGGTAACCTCTAAGAGCTGAAAGTAACCTCCAGCCAGCAGCCACAAGGAAAAAAGGCCTCCGTCTACAGTTGCAAGAAACAGAATTCTGCCACCAGCCTGAATAAGCTTGGAGGGCGACCCTGAGCCTCGTAGGATATCGCAGCCCCGTCAGCACCGTGACCGCTGCCTTGGGAGGCTCCAGACAGAGGATGAAGTTAAACCAGGCCTGGGCTCCTAACTCACAGAAATGGTGAGAAAAACATTTGTGTGGGTTTAAGGCACAACGTCTGTGGTACCTGTTATGCAGCAACACAAAATTAATGCAGAGAATTTATGCTTACTTAGCCTGTTTAAGGGAACATGCTTTTTGAAAACTTTCAGCAGAATACATCAGTTAAGAAGATAAAGTTTTCTATTATTAACTGTTTCTTAAAGTGGATTTTAAAGTAGTTCTTTGCCAAATTTTGTTGGCCAGACCTTTGTGAATTGGAAGAGGAGGATTAGATGGAAGAAAGGAAAACCCCATGACAATGATGGCAATAGGTGATGACAGTAAAATAGTGTTTAAAGCGTTGATGGCGGTGACGCTGATGACAAATAATTAGTATGACCATCGAGATTATAGCCTGTATTTATTTCCATGGGTAGCAGAGAGCCAAGAAAATGTTCTTGTCATCAGTAAAGGAAATATCATTTTCGAGTCAGACATTGTTGTGTTATTCACTAGGTAATACTGACTGAGCCACTGGGCACCCCCAAACTTTGCTTTTAAAACTATGCAATATAAATATATATTTTTTTATGCATGCTTGGTTATGTATATTCACACACAACACACACAAACACTTCACACACATATATACCCATATCATAATATAATTGGATTATGGGTAATTTCCTCTTTCTCTGAATTTTTCTGCATATAAATTTTTTCTACTAAAAATATGTATGGTATTTATAATCATAAAATGTTACAAAATAAATATAACTTTTCATTCACCAATATGGAAGAGGTGGGCTAATATATTCTGATACTACTCTTGCATTGATCACTTTTGCTAGGCATTCTTAGGTAGAAGAATGTGTCAAGTTAATACCATTTAACATAAAAACACACCAATTTTCTAAAAAAAATACAAAATTAACAATATTATCTTGTATTATTGTATAGTTCAGTATCTCAAATTTTTAGTTAACCTAACTGTGCAGCATTTTATACAAAAAAATATATATAATTTTTCTGTGATATCAAGACAGCTGAAACAATTTGATATTTCTCTAGTATGAATTAGGTATTATTACTTAATTGACTGTCATCCACAACAGTTGACAGATTTGGCAATACAATGTGTACAGGGCACAGGCAAGAAAAATAAATGAGTAAAGCTGGCTATGTATTGAGCAATATGCCGTGATGAAGAGATCAGAAACTACTCTGCTCAACTGATTGTTGCCATGCGGAAATGAAGGCTCATTGAAGGACGGATATTCCAGTTCTTTGTGAGAAGACAAAAATCTGGATTTTCAGTTGCAATCTACCAATTTTTAAAACACTGTACAAGTCAAGCAAAACAATAGTGCTAACCTAATATAACATATTGCAAACCTGATCTAATCAGTGCTAGGCTAGAGTATTTCAAATATACTGTATTTCCGCTTGGAGCAGCCAAGATGGCGGAAGAGCATGGAAGCTTTTTGTGTGTCTCGCATCCATGAAGTACAGCCAGACCAACACTAAACCATTCTACACACCTAGAAAACTGATTAGAGGATTAACACAACAATCTGCACAACCTGAACCACAGAATTCAGCAGGTACGCAGCACGGAGAGGTGAACTTGGGGAACGAGAAGCTACAAGAAGGGAGGTGCTTTTGCGGGTGGAGAGAGGACAGAGACTGGGGGCAGGGGGAGAATATGGGAAAAGCACCCCTTCCCAAAAGCAGCTGGAGAGAAAGTGGAAAATTGGAAACAGCCGCAGGGACTAAACTAAAAAGGGAGAAAGGAGAAAGGAGAGGGTTTTAAATGCCATTAAGACTGTAAACAAGGGGAGCACAAAGGCTGCAACTCCGCAGCTCGATACCTGGCGGTGCTCTGGTGGGAAGAGCGAATCCCCAGGAACAGAGTGGGGTCAGGGAGGTTCTTGAGCCACACGGAGAAAAGTGGTTCCACTGCTGGAAGGACATTTGGTGGAGACTGTTGAAGCCACCTGGCCCCAGCAGACCCCAGAAAATGGCCACATTCGCTGGTGCTGGAACAAGGTCATTAAGGGTGAAGCCTGGTGTCAGACGTGTGTTGTGATTTTCCATAATCCCTGAAAAGCTGCTGCTACACTATCTGGCGAACCTTTTCTAGAGCGAGCTGGCACCTGGCCGCAGTCTCGGGCCACCGGCAGCAGCAGGGTCCAGCAAGCATTCCAGGGTGCAGCTGATATTCGGCCATTGTTCATTCGGCCATTACTCTGTGAGACCCTCCCACAGAGGGGCAGAATGGGTCAAAGCCACAGCCCTTCAGAAGTAAGGAGTCGGGGAAAACAGCTGCATCTGAGACAAACCTCGGGAGAGAGGTACTGCCTGGGGCCTGGTCGCAGACAGTGAAGAAGCGGGCAGTGGATGAAAGCTGAAGACAGAGGACCGGGAGTGCTGATCAGAGAGAACAGAGTTCCCATACTAGAGACTGGGTAACTGGGTGATGCTATTTTCACTGCTCCGGTGCATGTGCATATGCACCTACGAGCGCCACAACGCTCCACCCCAGTAGGCTAGCAGCGCCATCTAGTGGAGAACAGAGCCGTTACACTGAGGCTCCCCCCCAACTGGGCCAGCCTCGCTCTTCAAGAACACAAGTCTCATCGCCTACTTAGTTTATGGACTATAAAGAGCTTCAGAGTCTGTCTTCTAGGGGAGACCAAAGTAATTTCAGTCCTATTTCAATCTGTTAACAGGTCCATCTATTCAATTTTCTTCCTTTTTTTCTCCTCTCTTTTTCACTTCTTTTCTTTTTCTTAATACAGAAAGAGAAAAAATTCATTTTTATTTTCAATTTTTATTAAAAATAGTTTTCTTTAATTTCTTTTACTATATTTTTTGCTTTTATGTAAATTTTTTCAAATTCTATTTTACATCCATCATTTTATTTTAGTCTACTACAGTGTATTCACTTTTTCAAATTTTCAAATTTCCTTCAAAATTTCAAATTTCCTTCTTTTTTCTCTATCTCTCTTTTCTCTTTTCATTTTTTCTTTTTCTTGAATACAGAAAGAGAAAAAATTAATTTTTATTTTTAATTTTTATTAAAAATATTTTTCTTTAATTTTTTTCTACTATAGCCTTTACTTTTGTGTAAATTTTTTCAAATTCTATTTTACTCCCATCATCTCATTTTAGTCTACTTCAGTGTATTCATCTTTTCAAATTCTCAAACAATTTCCTTTTTTTTTTTCTTTTCCCTTCTTTTTTTACTCTAATCTGTCAAACCACTTTCAACACCCAGCCCAAAACACACCTTGGATCTAGCATCATTTATTTGATTTGTGTTTGTGTATTTTTAATTTTAATATATTTTTAATTTTAATTTTTCTACCTCATTAATTCCTTTTCTCCCTTCAAAATGACAAAATGAAGGAATTCACCCCAAAAGAAAGAGCACAAAGAAACAAGAGCCAAGGATTTAACCAACACAGATACAAGCAAGATGTCTGAACCAGAATTTAGCATCACAATAATAAGAATACTAGCTGGAGTCCAAAATAGATTAGAATCCCTTTCTGCAGAGATAAAAGATGTAAAAACTAGCCAGGATGAAATAAAAAAATGCTATAACTGAGCTGCAATCACGGATGGATGTTTTGGTGGCAAGGATGGACGAGGCAGAACAGAAAATCAGAGATACAGAGGACAAACTTATAGAGAATAATGAAGCAGAAAAAAAGAGGGAGATTAAGGCAAAAGAGCACGATTTAAGAATTAGAGAAATCAGTGACTCATTAAAAAGGAACAACATCCGAATCATAGGGGTCCCAAAAGAGGAAGAGAGAGAAATAGGGGTAGAAGCGTTATGTGAGCAAATCATAGCGGAAAACTTTCCTATCCTGGGGAAAGACACAGACATCACAATCCAGGAAGCACAGACGACCCCCATTAGATTCAACAAAAACCGACCATCAAACAAGGCATATCATAGTCAAATTCACAAAACACTCAGGCAAGGACAGAATCATGAAAGCAGCAAGGGAAAAAAAGTCCCTAACCTACAAGGGAAGACAGATCAGGTTTGCAGCAGACCTATCCACAGAAACTTGGCAGGCCAGAAAGGAGTGGCTGGATATATTCAATGTGCTGAATTAGAAAAATATGGAGCCAAGAATTCTTTATGCAGCAAGGCTGTCATTCAAAATAGATGGAGAGATAAAAAGTTTCCCAGACCAACAAAAATTAAAGGAGTTTATGACCACTAAACCAGCCCTGCAAGAAATTTTAAGGGGACTCTCTGAGGGGAGAAAAGATGGGAGAAAGATGAATATATATATATACACACACCAAAAGCAACAAAGATTAGAAAGGACCAGAGAACACCACCAGACTCCAACTCTACAAGCATCATAATGGCAATAAATTCATATCTTTCAGTACTCACTCTAAACGTCAACGGACTCAATGCTCCAATCATATATACTGTATTTCTGACCACTAAAGTTTGTGGCCATGCCAATTACTTGCCAATTAAGATTTCATAAATCTTATCAACTACTCTGTAAAGATTGATTACCATATGGTCAATTTATATTTATAGAATACTTTGATATTTGCCAGTATGTGAACTACTGTTATTTATGGAGAATCAAGATTAATTTCACTAATCAGAAAGGATAAATAGATCTCTGTGAGAATCTTCCTCAACGATCCCCAAAGCAGTAACACATGGGCACTTCCCTTCAGAATTTTTAAAAAGAATTTGTTCAACCTAATTGAATCTTATGAGTATTAGCTTCTTTTATCCTAGTCATTTAAAATAGATGCTTACCATTAAGTGATTTCATTCTCATTTGTTTTGAAGTTTGAAATGCTACAGATAATGAATTAACATGGCATGCATGTAAGCCTCAAGGCCTAACCCTAAAACATGCATATATCTAAGTAATACACACACCATCAAGGGAAAGACTATCATCATAAAACCTTATAAATAGGAACTTTTATGTCACATGAAACAGTCCATCGATCTGGCAATTTCTTTCGTTGGTGATTCATTTCTTCCTAGTCTTTCTCTGATGTAATTAAAATATACTGATATACTGCCAATCCAAAAAAAAAAAGGTATCAGTTTATAGATATTGCTTTAGCTTCAAGATCCAGACACAGTCAGGAAATTGAGTCTGCTTGAATATGTAGCCTCCACTCCTCAATTAGCACTCATTCAACACATTTACGTATAGCAACTATTATGAGCTAAGCCATGTCCCAAGTGCAGCAGATAAAGTGAAGGACCTGATCTCATGATTCTGGCAAAATGAGACAGACAATAAATACTAAACATGAAAATGTCATAGAATAAATGTTCTGTAAACAATTAGAGTAATGTGATACAGTGACAGGGGTCACCTTAGATTGAGTAGTCAGGGAAATCCTCTCTTAGGATATCTAAGCTGAGACCTGAATTACCAAAAAAAATACTCACCATAAAAAGATCAGAAGAAGACAATTTTAGGAACAGAGAGAAGACCAAAGTCACTGGGCACCAGGTGCAAGCGGGAGGGTGTTGAGATGTGGAATCCAAAACAGCGACAGAGATGGGTCCCTGTAGGACTTTGTAGGACGTGGGAAGGATTTGGAGTTTGCTCCAAGTGAAGGTGGGAGGTTAGATAATCCAATGTCTGCTTATCAAGATCTCCCTGCTGAGTCTGTGGAGAATGAATTATACAGAGGCAGGAGTGCAAATACAGACAAGGATTCCAGGGAGGGATAAGGATGGGTTGGACCAAGTAGTGGTAGAAGTGCAGGAGATATGTCTTCGCAGGTGGGATCAATTTTACTTGCTAACTATTTGGAGGTAGAAAGTGAGTGAAAAAGAGGAAGTCGAGACTCCTCATAGATTTTGGCTGGAGCCATGAGGTGGATGATACTGCTATTTGCCGAGGCAGAAAAATGGGAGAGAAACAAGTTTGGGTTAAGGGAAGGCAATCTGTTTTGGAACAAGTTCAACATGCAGTGCTTTGTAAACATCTTATGGAAAGCAAAATTGGCTGGATATCTGATTCTACAGAGGGAGAAAAATGTCAAGACTACGGCAGTCACATAGGAGTCATCCGCAAAAGAATGATATTTAACAAAATGGAGCAGGAAGATACTACCTAGAGACAATGTATTGTCCAAAAGGAAAGAAAAAAAAAGTCCAGCTCAGACCTTGAGGTACTCCATCTTTTAGACATCAGAGAGGAGACAGAGAAGAGAATCCAGCAAAGGAATCAGATAAGGAACATCCAACTAAGTGAGGGGCGGGGGGGGGGGGGTGCGGCGCTGAGGGAAGGAAGTTTCAAGAAGAAGGAGTTAATTCTATTGCATGCTGCAGTGAGCCTGATTAAGATACAGAAGGAGAAACTGGCCACTGGATTTAGCAATATGTGGGCGCCTGAGTGGTTCAGTCAGTTGAGCCTCCAACTTCAGCTCATGTCATGATCTCACAGTCTGTGAGCTCGAGCCCTGCGTCAGGCTCACTGCTGTCATCCTGGAGCCCGCTTCAGACCTTCTGTCCCCCTATTTCTCTGCCCCTATCCCACCCACGCTCTCTTTTTCAAAAATAAACATTAAAAAAAATAATAAAGAATGTACTGGAGAGTGAACTAGAGCTGATTTATCAGAAAAAAAAATGACTATAAAAAGCAACTCTTTCAAGAAGTTGTGCCTTGAAGACAGGTATAGAAATAGGGCAGTAGCATCAGGAAAAAAAAATTTTTACTTTGTTTTGTTTTACTGTATGCCATGCTGAGGTTACCTGGTGACCAAGATGCTCAAGTTCTCCTCAACTCGACTAAATTTCAGACAATCTTTTTCCTGATAGGCTCCTGACCTCCCTTTTCTGAGAGCATCTACTTAAAAAAACAAAAACAGAAACAGAAACAAACAAAAAACAAAAACTTGTAATTATAACTTCTTTCTCTGATACTTTGAGATGTAAATCTTTTTAAAAGCTTCTTGTCAGTTTCATAGTATAAAATGTCTTTCTCAAGAATCTAGCAACCACCCCTTTAAAATGTAATCAAGAAAGATACTCTCCTTAGTTTCTGAGGGGAGGTCATAGCCTAACTTTGATGGGGGCCTTGCTCCAAGTTGCAAAACTACCTCTTGGCACAAAGATATATGAAGTTTATTAGCAAACAGAGGTGACCTACAACCTCTTCCTAACATCCTCCAACACTTTTCCAGTTGCTCACCCTAGCCTTTAAAAATTCCACTATTCCAGGGCACCTTGCTGGCTCAATTGTTAGAGCGTGCTACTCTTGACCTCAGGGTCGCCAGTTTGAGCCCCACATTGGGGGTGGAGTTTACTTTTAAAAACATTAAAAAACAAAACCCTACTTTTCTTTGTTTGGGTGAAGTTGAGTCCTAGCCTCACTCTCCTATTGAAATGGCCTTGAATAAATTCTTCTTTATTTGTTGAATTTTATCCAGTGTAATTTTTGCTTTGACACTGATTCACCCTCTAATTCACTATCCACTTCCTCAACTACTGCATGTTCTCTCTTGCCCTCTGTCTGCCAGTGGGGAACATGGGCAGGAGATTCCAGAGGGAAGGAGGAGAGAGAGGAACAAAAGTTTTGATCACCGCACCCAACCCCTCGCCATGAGGTCATAGGGGTTGGCTGTGCCCCACCCCTTACAGGAAACCATTGCCCTTTTAGGCAACATTTTCCACATAGCTCTCTCTCTCTGACTCCAAGTAATGGCTCACTCTCCCCACCCTTCAGGCCTAGGGACTAAAAGAAGTAGATGTGGGAGTAGAGAGAGTCTTACTTCACTGGTACCACACTCCCTGTCATGGTGTCCCTACTACACCCTATCTATACCTGTGTAAATATTCTCTTCATTAATACTTTCTTGAATTACCCAATTGAAATGTACCATCTTCTTCCTATAGAGAGGCGAACTGACACATAAGCTAAGAAAAATGATCTAGTATTTTATGATGCTAAAGAACTACACGATAATTATAGGAACAAAGTCCTTGAGAAGATACCATAGAATGAGATACAGAACATATGTGGAGGGATTGACCTTTAATGGGAGTATTGCAATAGGAGAAAAGACAGAATTTGTGGGGTAAGATAAAGAGTAGATCTAACGGTGGGGAGATGAGGAAGTTCAAGTCTGTAGATGTGTGAGGCTACTATGAGTGAGTCATGGTAAGGGTTTAGAAGCTTTTCAAGGAAGTATAATGTAGTCTTCATGAGGTCTAGAAGGATCGAAGCGTGTTAGGCAAGCAATCTACAAATGCAGGAGAACGCAGAGTGCCCTTTTAGGTCTATGTTCATGATTTTGATGGAGAGCAATCAGCAGAACTTGTAGTTATTTCTCCCGGGCATGGATTAGACAGATAATTGGACTTAACTAGGGTTCTAGTTTGACTAAAAGTAGTCTGATATTAAAAAAAAAAAAAACTAGTCTGATATTTGGAAGGAGATATAAGAAAGTTAAGTAGTTTTCAAGGTATTGAGAATAATAATATACCACAGAATCTGCCCTGGATACAGTGGAAGGTGAGGATCCCATACCACATAAGGATATCATAGAAGAAATATAGATGCTTGTGGTCAGATAGACAAAGAAATGATAAAAGTCTGCCCAACAAAACACGTATTAGTATAGATTTTCTTGTTTCAGAATAAAAAATGAGCAAATTCACCTTGTCTTCTAACCTGGGAAAGATGTGAAACCAGATGACCCCATATACACTTATTGATCGTTTGTGTTTGAACAGAAATGTGCTAAGCAGCAAAGCAGGGTACAAACGACTACAATAAAAGAAAAAGAATGCGGGTCTTTCATTTTTGTGACTCCATCCAACTCCAAAGAAACAAAGACGAGGGGCTGGGCCGGAGGCTGCTGAAGATACCGAGTCCCAGTTACTTCCTTCCATAAGAACACTCAGACCCTGACACCACGACGCTCTGAACCTGCTTGCAACGGGAGGGCTGAGTAGAGGAATGAGGAAGTGCGAAGGCATTCTTCTACCCTTGAAAAAGATGCCCTAAGAAAAAAAATCTCTACTTTTATTGCATATGTGTATATGTGCACATTTTAAATGTATTTGTGTATATTTTATGTGCATGTGTATACATGTATTTCCATACACACACATGTGCGCACATACATATACATGCATACATACATAAAACGAAACGAAGAACCACCAGAATCAGGACTTTGAGATTTTTTTTTTCCATCCCCGACAAACAATGTTCAGTATACGGTGCTTGGATATGATGGAAAAGCAGGGCTTAAGGTGGTGTTCTGGTTCCCTCTGCCGACTCACGGTCCCGTCCCATCAACACGCCTGCATTCTCAAGGCTTCAGCTTCCTCACTGGTAAAATAAAACACTGGATTAGATTCTGTATGAATTTATTTCCATTCTAAATGCGTGGGTTCGCAGTGAATTAATATGCAGAAATGAAGGAACAGTGATGTTGATAATGAATGACAACAGTTGGCACGTGAGGTGTGGTTTAGGTGCAGGCTAGAGATGGGAGTCTTTGAGCAGACTGCGTGGGGGGGACGCCCAGCGACACCACACCCTTGCTTGCGTGCTTGGAAAAGTTGCATGCCCTCGCTAAGATTCTGTTTCTCCAATTGTGACACTGGAATAACAGTGACATCAGAGAGTCATGGTGAGCACTGTGTTAACACATATAAAGTACGAAGAATAGTGGTGCCTGGCACATAGCAAGCACTCGGTAACATTAGCTATTATTATGACCACTATTAGAGAGTATTAAGTAAAAAGAAGTTATGTATTATGTAGCAGTAAGTCTTTATGTGGTTATAAAATTTTAGTTACTGCTCAGGGTGGAAAAAGGTTTAATATTCTGAGTATGCGATTCAGTTTCTGACTGGGCGGACCCTGTCTACTGCAGACAAATTAACCTAACCCATTCCACGTGGTCTCCGCGTCCTCTCCAGCCATTGCTCAGGTCTATTCAGGTCAGGCCTCAGTCACAGTCCATTCTGGAACTTCTTTTCCAAACTTGTCTTCCCCAGTGCCAACCCCCTCCCCACGCCTCCACTGACTCTAATCACCTTGGAAATTTTACACAACATCAATCACAGACAAAGCTCCTCATTAGAACTGGTTAGAAGATTATCCCCTATTTCAATTCGAATTTAGTGACCCCATTAGCCTTACAATGGGGTAGGATGATGTTATTCTATGATCCTGGATAGCTGGTATGGTTGTTTTAATAGCTAGAACCGCACGGGTGTTTCACTGCCAAATGCGATTTAATCTACTCCTAGTAACTGAATCCTGACGTCATACCTTCATTAGGTAAATGTATTGTACATATGTTTCTCCTTTTTCTTTAAATAAATAGATAATTCCTAGGAGAAAGTCTGTGGCCTGTTGAGCCAATAATTTTCATTTCTTTTATAGCTTTTAGTCCACTCACTTTGGAGCAATTAAAAGTAGTTTCAAAGAAAAGAAAGACAAAATTAGGTCAGATAGGTGAAGAAATAGCTGTTTATAAAGGACCTCATAAGTCATGTGAAGAATTTCTATATTTCTGGGGTGCCTGGGTGGCTCGGTCGGTTGAGGGTGTGACTTCAGCTCAGGTCATAATCTCACCGTTCGTGGGTTTGAGCCCCGTGTCAGGATCTCTGCTATCAGCACAGAGCCTGCTTTGTATCCTCTGTCTTTGCTCCTCCCCCACTCATGCTCTTTCTCTCTCTCTCAAAAAAAAACATTTAAAAAATGTTGTTAAGAATTTGGGTGTTTCTGATATTAACGAACATAGAAAACTGTGGTTTATACAAAGGAAATAATACTATCAGATTTCCATCTTAAAAAGATCTCACTGACTCTTCAGTTTTGCATCCCATCTGCACTGATAGAGGCAACTTTGTACGTATAAGTGTGTGACTGAATCACTCAAACTAGGTTGCAGATGTCATTTTCATCCTGTCTTCTTCCTACCATCCCTTCCTGTTAGCACCTAGTAGAGTATTCAGGGAGCATTAATTCACTGATTTTCCCTCCTCTCTTAAAACCCACAGTATACTAAATACAGCACCAAGGGCATGAAGAAGTAGAAAATATAACTCTTCCTCAAAAATCATTAAAAATGTTCCTGGGCATAAAAGATATTTATTGAACTTCTATCACAGAACCAAACCGTCCTATAAGACAAATACGAATAGAGAACCATCACAAAAGATGAATAAAACTAGCATGGGAGGTTCAGCAAGAATCTGGAATCTAGAATCAACAATCTCTTATGTCTCTTCTTTCTATCCTGATATGTATCATCAGATCCCTTTATAGCTTGAAAATATATTTAGGCATTGGTTTGAACTATATGCATAGTAGATCAAAGAGATTCTTCCTAAGAAAAACAAGCAAATGGACAAAGATTATGACTGACAGAAAATTCATCACCTCTCCATTTGCCCCTAAGCCATGGCACAAAGGTCTTAGAGCATTAGATTAGGACCATTTACTCATTTATAATAGAAAGTTAGCAGCATGGGCTGAAAGGATACACAGAGAAGAAAATAGAACTGAATGATGGCTAAAGCCCTGGGGAATGAATATTCACAAACACCAAATAGGAAGAAGAAAAAGAGCCATTCAGAAGAACAGAGAAGGATCATTTTTTAACCTAATAATGAAATGGTAATAACCAGTGGTTTGGCATATTATTTGCTTCCTTTGGAGACCAATTTTGATTTCTTATTTTTGACAGACTATATCTGTAACAGTTTTATCCAGTCATCAATTGCTATCTCACAAGTGAATATAATACATGGTACTTGATATAAAATGCTAAGAAAAAGAAAAGAAAAATTACTTTGTATATAACATTATAATATTTCTCAATGTTTGTAAAACGCCTCTTCTACATAAAAGCATATTGTGACTTTTCTCATCTACACCCTTCACATGCATTCTTGCAACCCATATGAGACACCATTTATATGGGAATCGTGTTCACAGATCCAGCAACACTACTTGCGTAGCATCACAGCATCTACCCCTCAGGGAAGAAAGTGTACACACACACGCGCACACACACACAGGGAGAGAGAGAATAATAAAAGGTGAGTGTATTTCTAATCAGCATATCTAAAATGTTTTGTTCAACCCAAATCATATTGCACTATAAGCCAATAGCTCTGGAAGCACTGTTTGAAATGCCAGCATTGGTGTTGAAGAAATCATTCTAGAACAGCCACAATAAATCTCAAATTGTAGCATACAGCCTCTTAGACACTGGTCATTTAATCCTTCAGCATGGCATTCTGTTCCTATAGGGTGTCTATCTCTGTGCCCATTAAGTCCCTGCCTCCACTATGGATGTCATTTACAGCCATCATTTGGGGGCTTTCCAACCATTACTTACACTAATTTCAAATATCCCGGGACTTAGTCCAATGTTAAAAATGTATTGTTTTCTAAAAGAACCTCTTAATGAGTCATCAGAAGACTAATTCTCTCTAAAAGAATAATTATCTAGCCCAGGGGCACAGAGCAGAGGTTTGATTCCAAATAATAAAGCAAATTTAACTCCCCAAGCATAAAAGCTGTTGCTGCTTTTGAATAAAAGCACAATTTTGGATGAGAATCCAGTTACTAGCCCTCTTTATTTGACCCACTGGCTGATCACATCTGAATTCCACCGGAGAGACATAATATGGAACTCAATAAAGTATGAGCTTAACTTTTCTCCTTCCAATTCAGGAAAAGAATTGCAACATTTGGTGCCCTTCTGATATCTGCAAGGCTTGCTATGTGGGCATATGAGGATTTCACTTTTTGTGTGAGATCCTGGAAGCATTTATCCAGATAGAAATAGAAATGAGAGATTCTAGATCTGTGACTGCAACTGGAGAGTCAAAAGCCACTTGACTGTCACATGTGTTTTATATGAACAGCTCGGTGTTCTGGGGAAAAAAAAAATCTGTTTGAAGGTCCTTAGATAGAGCACACATTTCAATCTCTAAATCTCCTCTGTACTTTATTAATTATACCTGCTCACTTATACAGGAGGTATTGAATTTGCAATGACCTGTGTTTGGTGGTGGAGGGTGGAGTACTTACCTGGGTTCTAGAAGAAAACAATGTGTGATTGCTACCTTCAGGTAGGGCAAATCACCTTCAATCCCTGGAAAAGAATGAAGCCCTTTTCGCATCCAAGGCCTCTGTCTCTGACATTCAGTTTTCAAATGAGCTTCAATTTTCTTTGGTTTTAAATATTATTTAATGTTTGCTCTCACAAGGATCAGCTTATTAAAGAAAATCTGGAAAGATAGAAATGTAGGGAGGGTAATCTGCAACTTTATCAAATATAATCACTTTCAATATTCTGAGTTATTTCTTTTTGCATTTATTTTCTGTGCATAAGTTATATAATTAATTGTATACAATAACTGTACAATCATATTGTATAATTTTCATCTTGCCTTCTGCATTTACTATCTCTTAAATATTTTCTTTAATTTTCTACCTTTCATGAGCAATACTATAATAAATAATATTTTTCATAAACATTGCTTTTCATTTACTAGGTAGACCATAGTTTCCAGCAGAAACAAAAATTTGGTTTGTTTCCAATTTTTCACTATATAAACTGTATATCCCACCACACTTCTGAATAACACATTTTTCCATAGTTAAAATTATTTCCTTAGTATCAATTTTCAAAAGAGAGTAAAAGATCATTTTAAGGTTCTTAATAACCACAGATGGTCCCTGCCTTAACAATGGCTCCACTTACAATCTTTTGACTTTACAATAGTGAGAAAGCCATATACATATGCTACAAACCACTTTGCATTTTGCATTTTGGTCTTTTCCCAGGCTGGCAATATGGGGTATGATTCTCTCTTGGGATGCTGGGCAACAACAATGAGCCACAGCTCCCAGACAGCTAGCTACTCGGTCTCTAGGGTAAACAACTGATACGCTTACAACCATTCTGGACTCATATAGCCATTCTGTTTTTCACTTTCAATACAGTATCCAATAAATTACATGAGGTTGTCAACACTTTATTATAAAATAGACTTTGTGTTAGATGATTTTGCCCAACTATAAGCTAACGTAAGTGTTCGAAGCTCAGTGAAGGTAGGCTAGGTGAAGCTATAATGTTTGTGGCAGGTTAGGTGTGATAATTGCATTTTCAACTTACAATATTTTCACCTTACACTGGATTTATCCAGATGTGACCTGTCATAAGTCAAGGAAGATCTATTTTAACACATTTCCATAGGCACTGAACCATTCTCAGTGGCATATTCAAGAGATGCTAGGTATGGGTGTTACTGAATTCTAAACATCTTTGAAATATGATGCATAAGCAGAGCAAATGCTTAATGAGCTATTTTTTATTTGAACTTCTATTCTACACTGTTCCTTAAGTTCCAAGAAGTGTATAATTGAGTGAAACCTCCCAGATCATCTATTATGACCCTTTTATTCAAAGATTTGGAAATTTCATGCTAGAAATATGAAGTGACTTGTTGGATTTGGCCTGTTTGTCTTTATTTTTAATTTAAGACCAATAAGCTTCAAATAGCGAGAGAGGAATGAAAGCATTTCTAGTTCATAAGTTCTAGCTGATGGGATAAGCCAGTGGATTCTTTTATGAGGCTACCTTTTGTCTAGAAGCTCCTGGTCATGCCAGAGTAGCAACTATCACAATGAAACAAGCTATTTTTCCTGGCTCCACTCAACTCTAATGCTATTGTCCAAGTCACCTTTGCCCAGCTGTTCCCAACAGTTTCATTTTCCCCCACACCTCAGGGAATCCACCATTTCTATCTTCTGTCAGCGTCCCTGGTTCCTGACCTGCTCAGTGTCTTTGCTTTCTGTTTTGTTCTGAATCTCTTATTCTCTCTTTAGTGTCCCACTACAATCTTGATCCACCTTTCATCTGGTTTCAGTACATGACTCAGTCTTCTCTTCCATCCAACACCATCATCATCACTGACCTACAATGAAAACATAAAATACACTGGACTTTCAGTGTCTTTACTGTCTTACTTCATGAACCTTCTTCCTCCTTTCCGCTTAAGTATTCTCATGGCCCCACCATAGAATTCATCATCATCAGAAATTATAATACCAATTAACTTTAAATTAAAAAAAAAAAATAAGGTCTTTGACCACTGCTCCATCTCCTTGTCTTTTTTCCCCTGCAATGCCCTCCTTTAACAGTAATTTCTAATCCATTGAGCTCGGAATTTTTATCACTTTCCATCAAACTTCAGTTCCTTCATTGGTCAGTTTAGGTCATATGACATAGCATCATAATTAAGTCTTTGCAAATATCCTCAAGTTACTTGCCTCTCCCCATCTTTCCATCAGCCTCAAAAACCCTAATCCTGTATGAACCCGACTGTCTGCATTCTCCACACTTGCACCCAAAGAGCTGAAAACGACTGAACAAAAGTGACACAAGCAAGTAATTGATTTCACCTTAAATGTATGGACATAAGCCTTCCCTGTCCATGCAACTGTGCACTCTTATTATGTGTCTCTGATCAGCTCATATTCTCCTTCTCTGAAACATTTCATACTTTATAGCTTTTCTTAAATCTCAAAAACCCCTTCCTCTTAGTCCCAGTTTCAGCTGGTAAATTCACTTCAAACTTCACATAGAAAATAAAAGCCATCTAAATCCACAATCACGAATCTACCCACAGCTGAACCCACCCTCTTACTCTTTGGTTCTTTTTAAAAGAAAATACATGTTATCAAATATAATCTCCGCACAACTTCATGAGGATTGCATTCCTGCAATTATCTCCTCTTTCTCCTACACTAGCCATCTCTTCTAGTCTCCTCAAACATTTCCATGAACATGCAAATATGCGGTTGTGTGTTAAACACAAAACAAAGCAAAAAGTTCCTGTAGCCATGCATCCTCCTCAGTTACTGTCGCAATTTTCTGCTTTGTGGAAACAAAAGCATATTACATATGCTTCAAACAAAACAGAGCACAATAGATTAAATTCAGAAACAGATATGAGAATTCAGCAGTCTTCCATTAAGCCAGACTTTAGAGAGATTTGCAAAAGTGTAAAACAATGTCATTGTTCTCAGTACTTTTTGTGTTGATAAGTATAGTTATTTTTCATGAAAGTAAGTTATTTACGCTAATATGAAATGGATGCATTTTGTTATTTTTTTCATTTTGCTATTTTTAAATGAGTAAATATACACCTTAAATTTTTCTCAGTTTTAATTTCTGACATGGTACACATTGATAGATATAATTCACAAAAACAGAAGCCTCTGGGGGTTCTCCAAAATTTTTAGGAGTGGAAAGCATTCCAAAATGTTGGTGAAACCAAAATGTTTGAAAATTTACCTTTGGTTTAACTCACCCTCAGCAATACAGCTGACACATTATCCTCTTTGCTTTTATAACATCGCAACTACTAATTGTCTGTATACTTCACTGATTTTCTCTTTTTTTATGAGATCCTCCTTGTTTACCCATTCTCTAAATTGCAGACTTACTTTGAGCTTTCTGATAGACCCTCTGTCTTCTCTTTCCATATTTTCCTTCCTACAGGGTCTTATTTGTTATCATGGCCTTAAATTCCATCTCTAAAGAGTAACTTACAAATTTACATCTTCACTGTATTATTCTCCAACTTCTCTCAGCTCCAGATTTTACAGACAATCACACATGGTATTTCCAAATGAACGTCTCCCAATTATCATGTTCAAAATTTAATGCTTGATTCTATCTTCCCAAACCAGCCTTCCTCTGATCTTCCCATGTATTAACCTCACAGGCTGAAGACCTAAAGATCATTTTTAAATTTTCTTTCCTTCTATTCTCCACCCCCAGTCTAACAGCAAATGCTGTTGTTTCTTGCTCTAAAATACAGCAAAGAGCTTTCCACTTCTTCCTATTTTCACTCCCACTAATTTAATCCAAGTCGTCATCCTTTCTGACATGGTCCCCCAGCAATAGCCTCCTTCTGTCCACCAAATTTTGACTCTTGCCCTACCTAATGCATTCGCTAGAATAATCACTCTATTATTCTCTATCACAGCACGCTTTAATTCTTTTTGTGCATTTCAAAATGGTAACAATTTTTTGTGCTTTTTGTTTGTGGTTCATTTAAGGGCACGGCTCTTGTCTGTTTTGTTCGCCACTGTTTCTGAAGAGCTTAATACGATGTCTGGCATGCCCACTCTATTTGTTGATCTCAACCTTCAGTCTACAGTGTCTTGGAAATCTCCTGTGGTGGCTTTCACTGGGTCGACTCACCTCAGCTGGAATTACATATCCTGGGATCCCATTCCCTGTGTGGTTCGGAGTGCCGGCTGACCACTGGGGAAATGTGAGATTTCAAAGGCGGAAGTGAGACAGTGACCATGATGCTCTGAAATCTGTGGGGAGTGCAAGGCACCAGCACAAGCTCACTCACGTTGTCATGATTTCATGGATCCCCTTGATACGGTGGTAGCTCCTGCTGGCTCCGTCAGTAACTTTGAGTCCTGAATGTCTGACAAGGAGCACTGGCTTTTCCTGCTGCTTACCTACATCATTGAGGTTCGAGGCGTTGAGAAAAGTAGATATGGGGGAAAGTTTGTCCTGACTCTCTCCATGGGTTCCAGCATGTCCTCGCCCTCCCGCATTTCATATTTCGCTTTTCCACCTGACCACCAGCCCTGCACCCCTGCAGTTATTTCAGGCCATAGCAGATGCAGAGACAACAGCTTGCCAAAGAATTCTTCAGCACCTCAGACAATTGCATAATGTCTAAACCCTACAATAAATTCCTTCTGCCATATCGCTCAGAATTTCTGCTTCTTTGATTAAACCCCAGCTGATACTTCCCCTTAACAAAAACAAATCACAGATAACCCAGTTGGTCTAGCCTGCTATCACCAATAAACTTAAGCAAATTGAAAACTGCAGAGAGAAAAAAAAAAGTCTCAAAAATCTCTCTTTATCAATTACTCATTTTCTGAGGCCCTCGGAGGTTTTTGCCGAATCCTAGAATAGAAGCAGTGAAAGATGAGTCCAAAATTCAAGTGTACAGGAAAAACTCCTTTGTAACCGGAATCCAAGGGACTTTTTAACGTTTTTGGACAAGTTGACAAGCCAGGAATATTTACTTAGCTGCTTGTTTGTTTGTTTTTACTAAAACTGTTAAATTGGCACATGTTACGATGTGCGTGAGCATAGCAACAATGTAAGTCATGTAAGAGACTAGTAAGAAGAGAACACACGTTTGTATTATTACTTTACTGTACAGCTTTCTCAAATACTAAGCTCTGAATAGAAAAAAGAACTATAAAAATCTGTTGTTAGAATCAGATAGCTTTTAAAACCGACTGGAGTCAGGCTCACCAATGACCAATTTCACATCCATGTAAGAGAGTTTATGCTAGGGTTTCCAATTTGGCAGTCAACCAGCAGATATGAGCAAGCCTGCAATCCTTCACCAGTCAGCCTAAGAAAGAGTTGTCCTCCAAGTTCAAATTTTCTGCCAGCTACTGACAACAGCACCAATTATTTTCCTTCCATATTCAATCAGGGTGGGTGGATAAGCCTGGGCCTCACTGACAGAACTATAAATTTGTAGGTTGTAAAGATTTAATGGAGGGACCCTGCCAGTGATGGCTCTATTTGTGACACAGACGCTCTCACAAGAGTTGATGGAGGTCTGGGGCTCAGGGTCCAGTTCAGTCCTTTTACATCTTATCATCCTCAGTTTTCCCAAGCTGCTCACTGTGAATTCAGGGAAGATTTAATAACAGTATTCCCAGAAATAATATCGAGTTTAACATTTTCCTGATATTCTATCAGTTTGGGTTTCACGTTAGAAATAACACTATTAGCCTGAAATTCATCTCCTGAGGGGTCTTCTTACTCATTGTCATCTCCTCTGAAACCAATAAAGAGGGAATACCTCATTTTAGAAATGAACACTGAATTCAGAAGGATTAAATGCCCTGCCTCAAATCGCATAGGAAGTGGGATAGACTGATCCAAAACACTCTTCTCTTGAACCCGGTCCTTTTGCACTTCTGCCTCGTTGTTCTTTTAAGGACCTTCCTTAGTCGCAATTAATCGTTATTATCCTCAGCACTAGCGTTTACAGAGTGCCTGACACCCTGCAATGCCTTTCTGCACCTGCCCTCCCACAACAGTCCGCTGAAGGCTGAATATGTGTTTTCCTCTGTGTGGTTTGGCCATGGAGCCAATGCATCAAGGGAAGAGTAGGCTGCCATAAGCTTGTCTGGGAATATGTCTATAGTGTATCCCGGAACAGGAAGATGCTTATTGATTATAGAGGACTGGGGTTTTAGCAGAAGTCATCGTTTTAATAATTACTGTTTACAGAGTACATTCTGGCACCGTGTCCAGTACATTCTGTGTAGAAGAGCATCAGACAGGTTCCTGACCATCACAAGCCCACAATCTAACACAGAAGGAAAAGTGAACTGCAAGATAATATGCACAGCCAAGGTCAAAAGGCCAAACTGCAGAGCAGCCTGGAAGTAAATGGGAGTTTGGAGGCAGCAACCCTCGGTATAGACTGTGGAACTGAAGCCTTGTGCTTTAGTGAAAGAGCATGGGATTTGGAATCACAGCAAACCCACCTCTGCCACTGTGCTGGACCTTTCACAAGCTTATTTTCATCTCTGAGCCTCAGTTTGCTCACCTGTAAAATGAGTCTAATGACAGCACTTTTTAGTGAGGTTATCAGAATTCTCCCACTTGAACAGCCACATAAACTGCCTGGCATGGAGCAGGGGCTCTGCGGACCCCAGCCCTAAACATTCCAGGAGATGGCATGGAAACCCTCTCACCAAAAACTGTCAGTCCGCAAGGAAGCCTCAGACTGGCAAACTCCTCAGCAATATAGATGCAATGATCATTTTGGGATACTAGCAGATTTTAGAGACAGTTTCAGATTGCAAAACAAGAAGAAACCGGTTAATTAATAGAGTCGGTGAGCCACAAAGTGTTGAGAGTTTTAAAAGTAGCAGCAGCTCAGAGCTGGGAAGGTGTTGACATCTGAGTGCCCACAAAGGTAGGAGGTGATTGCCCAGGAGACCACACCCAGAGATTGCTGTGTTCAGATTATAAACAAGCTACTGAGTAGGGGTTCATTTGGATACAAAAAGAATCACTTTGGCCCGTAGTCAAAGGGTACACTCAGAAGAAGCTGGTTTCCTAAGTGGACAGGAGAGCCAGGAGAACATGTTCTGTTTCCTCTGCGAAGTAGAGGGTGAAATAATTCTCAGTCTCAACTACACTATTACTACGCAATTTCTACTTGGCCTTTACTCCAAAATGTCCTTACCTCGAAGGAAAAATATAAATTCCCATCTAAGCACAGGTTCATAGAATGGGTCCCAAGGAGGGAAGGTGTGGTAGGCAGGACACTGGCCCCTCAGAGACAGCTCCCTGAAAACCCCAGGTTTGCAAACCCCCAGGTATGCAAACTGTGCATACCTTACATGACCCGACAGAAGGGACTGAGCACGTATGGTTCTATTACGGATCTTGTGATGATCGTGGAGTACCTGGTGGGCCCAGTGTAATTACAAAGGTCATTGCAAGAAGGAGGAGGAGTGTGTGAGTGAGAAAGGAGCAGTGCCAGTAGAAGCAGAGCCAGTGAAGGAGTTATAATGATGCTGTGTTGCTGGCTTTGACGACGGGAAGGCCACACACAGCTGCTCCCCTAGAGCATCCAGAAGGAAACAGCCCAGTGAGACCGACTTTGGTCTTCTGACCTGCAGAACTGTGAAGATAATAAATGTGGGTTGTTTTAAGGTGCTGTGTATGGGATTCTAGGAAAGCAACGATAGGAAACTAACAGAGAAGAGTTCTACAAAATTGGGGTTTGGGGGATCCAGTTGTTACAGGGGAAACTCCTAACTCTGGCTCAAGGCAACCGTAAGTGAATCAGGGAAGGGTCTGCGCCTAAGCACAACTTCTGTGTTGGCTGTGTCTCAGCGGGCAGGGTCAGACATGCAGTCTGTTCCAGCTGGACAACAATGATGAAAACCTGTGTTGGGATGAATCCCCTGCATTTTTAGGATTTGAATGTGCCATGGTCATCCTGTTGTGACACTGTGATATATTCTGCTCTCTATGGTTGCAAGTGGTCCAGGGAGATTCGCTCACACAGCCGGGCAGTTGGGGGCCATCCAACAAACAGCATTCTGTTCAGACGACTTTTCTAAATTTGTTTCTTTTATGCTGTATACTATTCTTGTGTGTGTGTGTGTGTGTGTGTGTGTGTGTGTGTGTGTGGTTGGTTGAAACATTCACTGAGCACTTACAATGTGCTGATGTTACAGCAGAGCAACCAAATGAAGCGGCTTGCATTCTTCCCACTTTGCATATGTGGAAACTGAACATCTCAGAGGTTAACTTACTTGACTGCCACACAGCCAGCAGGCAACAGACCTGGGTTTTTGTCCAGGTTTGCTGATTCCAGTGGTCATGTACCCACTCTTCTCCACCTTGTCCGCGAGAACACATACTGCTCTTCCTCAGCCCCCTGTAGGTTCCGGCCTCTGTCTGCCTATTACTAACAGTTTAAACTCGGCTGCAAGGTCTGGGAGACAGAAGGTGACTCCTGCTCCTGACAGGGTTTGCCACTCTGTGGCTTGCTTCCTGGCAGTGCCATTCCTGTGTCTGGACACCCCCAGACCCACTTATTTGCCTAGTACCGCTCCTGCCTTACCTGGTTTACGCCCCCCCCCCAAAATGAACCTCCCCAGACAGGCCTGTGAAGGCCACCACAAGCCAGTTCTGTTGGCTCCCCAAGATATACCCTCTGGCTCTTTGAATGAAAGCCAGACCTTTCCTGATTGACCACCTTCTTGCTTGATCGCCTGATGAAGAGAACTGTCTATCCATTGCTGTCTATATCCTACAATGGGGTAACGTTGTGTAAAAGTGGTTTCAAATTTTTTGCTATTTGAATAATCACGCTACCTACTGGCAGAAACACCTAAATAAGTGAAGACCATGTTATACAGTACGTGACTAAGAAATTAACCTCTGGATTAAAAATACAATGTGGAACCCACGAGCTATGATCCAGACAAAAATTTATCATGGACGATACAGCACTGCAGGAGTATTATGCAGGAATATCAATGCCACTGATGTTGATGAATGACCGCACACCACACAAATGGTGAACTGCCATTCGAATGTCAAAATTTCAGGTTCCAAGGCAGAAACTATTATCTCTCTAACTAGTCTGAAGGACCCCAGAGCACACATCAGACTCTCGAGTAAGCCATCATTCTGCTGCTTCAGGCTCACAAAGAGCTTCAAGGTTGCTCTTGCCTCACAGAGCATGAAATACTTCACTGATTATCACTTTGTGACAGATTTAACATTTTTAATGTAACGTCTAATACACAAGATGAATCTTCCACTTTTAAATTCACTAATAGAATCAGAGATTCCTGGTGCTGCAAGGCTCTTAAGAGGTCATCCGATTCATCCCCCGGCCTCCCGGCAAGCCCACGCCACTCTCCACATCACATGAAAATCTCCGTGATTGTAGCCCTTTCGGCGAAGACGATTTAACAAATTCTCTCCATGCCCACGAAATGTTAACAGCTCTCACTGTCAGGAATTTTTTTTTTTTTTTTTTTTTTTTTTTTGCCGTTGACCTAAAGGCCTTATGCTGCCTTTTCAGCACGCGGTAATGAAATTACATGTACTTTGATTTTACGGTTTTCAGTATTCCTTTTCCTCTCATCACCTTCCACAATAGTAATTTTCTTATAATTATCAATCTCCTGGTGGATTGCTTACACTGGAGTTCAGGGATTGGATCCCTTTATACATGCACCTCACATTTCTGACAAGATCCTAAAGCTACTATATGTAGTAGCTATGTACTTGCACCTTACCTGGTACCATTATGGAACTCAGGATAGTGGTTGCAATTCCCTCTTTAGTCTTCAGACACTGTCTTCCCCATTAGGAGCTGTCAGAACAAGGACAGAAATGGGAATGTAGACCCAAATATTAACCAAGCCCATATATGTCAAGCTCTTAGAAAAGACTTTCAACTTCTAGACTATGCAACAGATAAACACCGAAAATTGTTTCCTTTAGCGAACCCTCAAAAGGAATCCCAAATGCTGTCACAGGGCAGGGCTTGTACAGCTTCAGATTTATCACAACCCACTCATCTATCACCTACTCTGACGGCGAATATGACCCGAACCTCCACTCAGGCAGTTGCTATAGGCGATTGAGTAAAATGGAAGTCAACTGTTTTAAAATCTACTTTTGACCATTCTTTTCTGACTTAAAAGTGGGCATTCTGGCTAAAGCACCCAATCTGATTTATGCAGTTAAGTCTCCAAGCTGGAGAAAAATGACAAAGTTTATATTCAGTGGTGCTTCTTTTAGGATGCCATGCCGTTCCAAAAATGATGGAAATAACTTGCAGACATTTCTTCCAGGATGGCTACTTGAAAACTTAATAGGAAAAAAGAATTCAGAAACATATAAAGACAGGGACATATATAGAAATAAGAATGAGGGGCGCCTGGGTGGCTCAGTCGGTTAAGCATCCAACTCTTGATCTCAGCTCAGGTCTTGATCTCAGGGTCATGAGTTCAAGCCCCGCATTGGGCTCCAAGCTGGGTGTGGAGCCTACTAAAAAAAAAAAAGAAAAAGAAATAAGAATGAGATAAATACTACCATGAGGAATCAATCTAGCTCTTGGGAAAGTCATAACAAAAAGTCATAGGTTTAGAATTTGTCAGTAATAGATAACCCAAATCACATTAATTAATGAAGGAAAGCCTAAAAGTACATCTTAGAAGTAAATATTTCCCCAGAATGAAATTGGAAAAGGAATCTATAAGGTAATCTTTCATTCTTAAAAACTGAGTATTTAGACAATGTTTTCAACAACTGGTGTGCAGAAGTTGTAAAAATATGCTTCCAGTGGCCATTTCATATATAGACTCTCAATAGAAGACAACAAATTCCATTATACTAAAAATGTTGGGTTTGACAATGACCTCTTAGATACAACACCAAAAGCATAATCCATGAAAGAAAAATTGGACTTCATTAAAACTAAAAATGTCTGCTCTGCCAAAGACAGTGTTAAGAAAATTAAAGGGCAAGTCCCGGAAAGTATTTGCAAAACACATATCTGATAAGACTAGTATCTAAAATATACAACGAATTCTTAGGGGCACCTGGGCAGCTCATTTGGTTAAGTGTCCAACTCTTGATTTCAGCTCATGATCTCATGGTTCATGGGTTTGAGCCCCACACCCGGCTCTGCACTGACAGCACAGAGCCTGCTTGGGATTCTGCCTCTTCCTCTCTCTGCCTGTCCCCCTTACTCAAAATAAATAAATAAACTTATAAATAAATAAATAATCCTTAAAACTCAACAATAAGAAAGTAAACAACTCAATTATAAAATGAGTTGATACACAGATAACACATAAGTATTTGAAAAGATGCTTTATATCATATGTCATTTGGGATAATGCATATTAAAACAACAATGAAATACCACTACACATCTATTAGGATAGCTAAAATCCAAAACACTGACAATACCAAATGCTGACGAGGCTATGGAGCAAAAGAATATTCATTCATTGCTGGTGGGAATGCAAAATGGTACGGCCACTTCGGAACACTGTTTGGCAGTTTCTTATAAAACTAAACATACTTTTACCATGCAATTCAACAATAATACTCCTTGGTATTTAGGGGCACCTGGGTGGCTCAGTCGGTTGAGCGTCCAACTTCTGCTCAGGTCATGATCTCATGGTTCATGAGTTCGACCCCTGCGTTGGGCTCTGTGCTGACAGCTCAGAGCCTGGAGTCTGCTTTAAATTCTGTGTCTCCCTCTCTCTCTGCACCTCCCCTGGTCATACTCTGCCTCTGTCTCAAAAATAAATAAAGATTTAAAAAAAATTTTTTTAATACTCCTTCGTATTTATCAGAATGAGTTGAGAACTTCCACACAGGGAAGAAAAAAAAATCTGCACACCAATGTTTATAGTAGCTTTATTCATAATTTCTAAGACTTGGAAGCAACCAAGATGGCTTTCAATAGATAAATGGATGAAAGACTGTGGTACATCCACATAATGGAATATTATTCAGCTATAAAAAGAAATGAGCTATCAAGCCACAAAAAAGACTAGGAAGAATCTCAGTTGCATAGTGCAAAGTAAAAGATGTCCATTTGGAAAGGCTACAGAGGGGCGCCTGGGTGGCTCAGTCAGTTAAGCGTCCGACTTCAGCTCAGGTCATGATCTCGCTGATTGTGGGTTAGAGCCCCGCATAGGGCTGTGTGCTGACAGCTCAGAGCCTGGAGCCTGCTTTGGATTCTTCCTCTCTCTCTGCCCCTCCCCATTCATGCTCACTTGCTCTTTCTCTCTCTCAAAAATAAATAAACATTAAAAAAAAATTTTAAGGCTACATGGTATATGTTCCCAACTATATAACACCATATAAAAGGCAAAATTATGGAGATAGTAAAAAGACAAAAGGTTCAGAAGGAGAAAAGAAGAGATGAATAGTTGGAGCACATTCATGAATGTGCATGAATAGGTGGAATTTTTAGGGCAGTGAAACTATTCGGTATGACACTATATAGGTAGATACATATGATTATACATTTTTCAGAACCCATAGGATATACAACACAGGCTGAGCCTTAATGTGAACTATGGACGTCAGGTAACACTAGTGTACTGATATTGGCCCATCAATTGTAACAAATGCACTACACTAATGCAAGATGTTAATAATAGAGGAAATGGATGGGTGGTGGGAGGGAGTATGAGAAGGTATAATGGAACTCTCTGTGATTTCTGCTCAATTTTTCTGTAAATCTAAAAGTATTTCAAAAAAAGAAAGCCTACAAATTTTTAAAAAGTCATTAGCAGCTAACTTAGAATAAGTACTTTTTTAAATCATGATCTAACTTGATACAGAATAAAACTTAGACAACCTAGAAGAGTAGTGGTTATGATACTTCCAAAGAAGACTTTCTCAACCTCAGGATCATTGACAATTTTTAGCTAATAATTCTTTGTTCGGGGCAAAGGAGGGGGGCTGTCTTGAGTATTGAAGGATGTTTAGCAATATTCATGGCCTCTACCAACTAGATGCCAATAACAGGTCCCCATCCCAATTGTGACAACCAGAAATGTTCTAGACATTGCCAAATTTGCCTTGGATGTGGGGCAAAATCACTACCAGCTGTGAACCCTGTTCCAATGCTATCTTTTCCAAATATCTATTATATCAAACCCACTTTCAACAAGAGCTGAGTTGCACATAATTGAAGATTCAGGTATCTACTTAGAGGGCAGATATTCTATGTAATTGATTAAAAGATTCATATAGTTTAGATCCCAGATAATCAGATGAAAGAGTTGACATTCTGTTATGAAAAGTAATTTGTTCATGTCAGTTTCTGCTTGTGTTCTAGTCTTCGCTTCCTTCCTCATCCTGTAGTGAAGTCATTTGTCCTCTTATGTAAGCTAAGTCACCCCTCAGTTTCCTGGCTCCCATCACACTTGCCTTGCAGTCCAGACCAATGAATGGGCTTCTGTTTCTTCCTGAAGAACTTTGCTTAGGATTCCAATGCTGAGCACAGCAGAATATTTTTCCACACTGCTGAAAATATGAAACTTCTTGATAGGTTTATGCATTATTTTCCATTTGAACACTAGAAGAAAGCTTTCCCAAGCAACTTTTCGACGATGTTGAGATTTTCTTTCTGATTATGACAAGGCAAAAGATTGAACTGTTTCCAAATTCCTGATCCTTTTCCTCTGATTTTCTTTATATGAGAGAAAACAAGGAAAACTCTCCCCAGGCCCCAATTTCTCCCTCAATTCACTTTCTAATCCTCTCTTTTTTTTATTTTCTAAGACCTTTCTTGAAGGAGTAGGTTATTTTACTGTGCTACATTCTCAATCCCTTTCACTCCCCAGCCCATTTTGTCTGTCATTCTCTCCAGTTCAGTGAAACTGTCTCACAAGTATCCCCAGTGGCCCGTTGACTAAAAATTCCAGTGGCCAATTTTCAGACTTCATTCTATTCAACCTCTGCTACTATTACTTTCTTGTCATCTGTGAAACTTTCTCCTTTCTTTGAGGGGTGGGGGGAGGGCTTCTAGAACACTAGCTTATCCTCTTTTTCTTACTTCTCCAAATATTCATGTTTGATCTTTTTCATTAATTCCCCCTCCTTTTCACACAATTTATATGCCATCTACCTGGTTTCCACCATTAGTCGCTTTGAACTTTTTCATGCACATGAGCCCTTTGGGTCAGCTCACACACTTTACTTGACCAACACCAACCTCATCCACTCCACCACCTCTGATACCAGTTAATAATAAAACCACAAAGGAAAAAAAAATCTCTGCTCCTCCTTCTCATATTTGCATTCACAATATGAATTAATGTTATCGTGTTTGCCTGAAATAGAAATGTTTTTATGTGTATCTCTTCCACAACCATCATACACAGCCATCAAATCCTGTTTCAAAATTCCCTGGTCCCTTCTTTTCATTTGCATTGCCTTGACATAGATCTCTGCCATCTCTTGCCTAGACTTTGGCAATAGTATCGTTACTTACCCATTCAACCTTCACATGGTCTTTCTAATATGAATATGATCTTGTCAATTACCTGCAAATTGTCCTTCTTTGACTTCCTGTTACCCACTTCAAAACTTTTATCATGCTACAAAAGGGTCTTTCACAATCAGCTTCCAGTACATGTAGTGCACTTCAATCTCACACTACAGTGTTCCCCACCATGCAAACCAGGCTCTGGTTGAAATGCCCTCCTTTTCTTTCTTTTCCAGGAAAATCTCTACTTTTCATTTAAGAACTCAAATATTAACTACTCTATCAACACTGTCCTTTTCCTTGCAAAGTTTTAGTTGTTCGTCCCTTGTACTGCCACCATACTCTCCCCATACCTCTTTGTATGGTGAATATTGTCATTGTATTTTCCTGGTTGCTTTCTCCCAGTAGAAGCTGAGGTCCTTGAAGGTTATGTCTTTTCTAACTTTGAATCTTTCTGCCTAATGCAATATATCCCTTTAATACATACTTGCCGACTAACCACATAAATAATATCATTGTTATAAAGTAAACTAATTTCTTTCCAGGTTGTTCTGGCAGAAGGGCATAGATCCAATTAATCAAAAATGGAACCAAGTTATTTAGTCATGTGTTTAAGATATGACAACCTGGGACAAAGTCAACTCTTACACTGCTTAAAATTGAAGACCACTCCCACCCACACAAATTCTATCAATAATTGAGGATAGGAGTTGAAATAAATTTATAATTTATTCTAGAACAAGATCATAGACTTTGAAACATAGATGATTCCTTTCTGTGGAATCAGCAGTACCTACCAGATCAATAAATGCAGAAAAATTCTTACCTTGTATTTAATTGACCTCTCAAAAAGATAAAATGATATAACAGTGTTCAACTGGAGAACTGATATGTTTAAAATGTTCTTCTTCCACATAAAAGATAAGAGATTAAAAGACCAAGTCTCATAAATGGGTAAAATTTTAAGATGTCTAAGCAAATAAGGGGTTACTGATTTTGATCAAAAGTTTATTCTTTTTGAAAATGTGATAAAATCTCCTTCAACTCCATCCTTCACGGATAGATGCTTTGACTTACTCATATTTAGAGATCAGAGCTGATCAAGATACGTGGAACAGAAGGGCTTAGTGAATGTTTATCAAGTCCATAAACAAAAGAAAAAGAAGGAGAAGTGATTGCATTGTATATGTAAAGAAATATGTATCCTTCAAATGAGAGTATCAATATTTTGGGTCCCCAAAGATCCTTTCTGGTAGCTTGTTTCACTTTAACTTATTTTTCAATAATTCATTCAACAGATATTGAGTCCACATTATGTTAGGTGAAATAAGTCAGTTACAAAAAAAAAAAAGTACGGTATGATTCCACCTACATGAAGTAACTAGAATAGTCAAAACCATAGCAACAAAACGTGGAATGCTGATTGGTAAGGGCTGGGGAGGGGGGTCTGGGTAATTATTGTTTAATGGTACAGAGCTCTGGTGTTACAAGATGAAGAATTCTGGGGAAGGATGACGGTGATGGTTGCACATTACAAGTGTATTTAGTACCACTGGACCGTACACTTAAAAATGGCTAAGATGGGGGCGCCTGGGTGGCTTGGTCGGTTGAGCGTCCGACTTCGGCTCAGGTCACGATCTCGCGGTCCGTGAGTTTGAGCCCCGCGTCCGGCTCTGTGCTGACAGCTCAGAGCCTGGAGCCTGTTTCAGATTCTGTGTCTCCCTCTCTCTCTGCCCCTCCCCCATTCATGCTCTGTCTCTCTCTGTCTCAAAAATAAATAAACGTTAAAAAAAAAAATTTAAAAAAAATGGCTAAGATGGTAAAATTTAATGGTTTTGCATTTTGCCACAACAAAAGAAACTGGAAAAAAATACTGAACCCTTCTACATTTAGGTACTTGTACTCAGCTTTGGCAAAACAAAAATTAGCAGGACGTAATTTCCATCTTTAAAAAACTCATACAAACTAGTAAGGGAAAGGAAAGAACATCAATGCCTGAAACGTGGAACATTTTCCAATGCGTTCTAGAGAACACTAGCCTCTGAGACGCTGTCCCCCCCCAAAAAAATGCCACATGCCCTGAGCATGAGTGGAAAATGGTCAATACTCTGAGAGGTTCGTGACAATAGGCAATTATACTCTGAAACATACAGCAGGGAAGGGTGTTTAAGTCCAAAATTCCCAAAGCTAATCTGGTGAAAACTTTTCTTTGCATAATACTTATTAATACAGCAGCTTCACAGAGTACACTTTGGAAAGTAGGCAAATAGCATTCAAAAGTTCTACAAGGCAGAAGATCTTAAAAGTAGAGAGGGAAAAAACAAAGGAGGGGCCTCTAACCCAGCCTGGTGGGGATGGAAGCAGAGGGGGGTAGGGGCTGGACAAGACGCTCCACAGGGGGAAAACATCCAGACAGAATTCCAGGATGAGAAAAACCCACATCTATTAAATCTGAGGTAATAGCTCATACAGTCATCAAGACAAATTACATTTCCATAATTCCTAGTTTACATTCCTTATTGGCCCCTGGGTATACTGTTAAGCTTTTAAAACTAAGAAATCACTTTGTATGAGAATATGAAAGCATCTGGCATTCAGTCTCAATTCTAGAACTAGTTTAGTTGTTCTCTGATAACTTTCACAAGCCAGTTCTTATAAGTGTACCTTTGCCCTGTCTCTGAGAACTGAATCCTCATAAGCCAAGTTTAGGGACTTAAACCCCATTTTATTCTTCGTGTCTCTGAACCTGTAATAGTGATTTTCCTTGTATCTTAAAAGGACTTTGACTTGCTTGTAATGACGGTGCCTTGACTCAGCAATTTCTATCCAAATTCTGTCCCTGGCCCTGCTGTCCAGCCCAAAGCAAACTCATACTTTGCCACTGTAAATGGACATCTCTAGCCACCTGGGTGGATGTTTTGTTCCCATTTGCTTTGTTCCATTTGTGGATGAAGTTCCATTTATGCTCTGATGCTTGTGGGTCTCTCTGAAGCACAAAAATATTTGGTGTCTTATTTAATGTCTTGGCACATCCAGAGAACATCTGGACCCTCTGTTGAGGCGCTGTTGAGAACATCTCAGAGCCTATGTCACTCATGCCCACACTCACTCCCAGGGCTCTCCTCTCTATCCATTCAGCAGGCTCTTTAATGCAACCTGCTTTCTTTTACCTTTGAAAGATACTCATACCGGGGCACCTGGGTGGTTCAGTCGGTTAAAAGTCAGACTCCATTTCGGCCCAGGTCATGATCTTGCAATTCGTGAGTTCAGTCCCTGCATTGGGCTCTGTGCTGGCCTCGCGGAGCCTGCTTCGGAATTTGTCTCCCAATCTCTCTCTGCCCCTACCCCACTTGCTCTCTATCTCTCTCTCCAAATAAGTAAAAATAAACATTAAAAATTAAAAAATAAAAATAAAGATACTCATACCAAATACCATCAGAGTTCTTCCTTGTCCCATTCACAGACTAATTGGGAAACTGTCATCCAAGCCTGCTTTTCCTTGCTGAATTCCAAGAACACACCTTCTCTGTTTTTCTGCGATTTTATTGCTAACTGCTTTGAGGAACTGAGAGAACAGGGAGAAAAGAATAAGCATGGGATAGTGACAATGTTTTAAAAATTGTTACAAAATTCTCAAAGTCATAGTGCTGACTCTGTAGATAATAATGCCATTTAGTCATACATTGTATAGATCATCTGCACACATTCTCAAAGAGACGCACATATCCTACATACCCCAAAACCAAATCTATGTAAATTAGTGTAAATGACTGGAGAGTTTCAATGCCTGAACCAATAGCAATAGAAGAAACAAGTTATCAAGAAATTGTTGCCAAATAAAAAGTGGCTTAATTTAAATATTTTTACTTCAATGGAAGTTTATAAAGTGTAAGTGTTCAGAAAGTCCACAACACATTTCTTATAAAAATTAAAGGAAAAAAGTTAAACCAAGCTGCTTTAAAATGCCCAGGTAGGTACCATGAATATAGTTACCTATCTCTGTGTGTATGAGTGTGTGTACCTTACTGTGAAGCCAGATTAAGATCTGGAAGAAGACATCACCACGGTACAGAGTTCAGCATTTATCCCTCTGTTATTATCTAAAACCAGAAGAACATGCTCGTGTTTGTTTCCTGCGAGGTTAGATTTTCATATGGGATGAAATCAACTAGAAGCCTGGGATACAACAGAAATTATTCTCTAAAGGCCAGGACTCTAGTAAACCAATGATTTTAAATCTACTTTTCCAAGGAAATATCTCAGTTATTAGGAGACCTGTTCCAGAATGTTCTCAGTGTCCAATTAAATCCCATTATTTGCCTTTGGGCACAGAGAGTCAAATGATTCCATAACTACTAATTTTCTAATGTTACTGGTGCTGAACAGAATTGATTTATCTAGACCAATTCTACATAAGGACAGAATTTATGAGTTTTATATACCAGGCCATCTGATGAAAGGACGAATTTGGTAAGGAATCAGTCCATGACAACGAATTATAAAAACCAATGGCTGTAATGAGTATGATTGGATGGGGTGAATAAAGATCATCAAGATCATCTTGAAGATCTGGGACACCAAAGAGGAAAGCTACGTAATAGGAGGGGAGGTGAGGAAGCAATCACACCAACAAGCTAGATAGTATACGTAATCATCAAGCAATTGAAGAGGCAGAAATATCTCCATGTTCTCAACTGGGTAAATTCTGGATTGAAAATTAAATTTAGGAACAGATTATTAATAACATTTGTTAGTTAAAATGCTTTCAAATAAAATTCATGTCAAAATTAACTTGCAGATGCAAACAAGTATGTGAAAGCTATAGGAGACCTTACTCCCTGGGGTCCATGTAACTCATAAGATTCCTATGGAGGGCCAAGGTATGGCCCTGCTGGGATCCAAGCAGCCATGTGATTTATGTGGTTGGTGTACTTTATGCATACCTCAGTCCAAAATAATATGCTAAGTATAAACCCAAATTTAGATAATTTCTCTATTTTTCTTGAAAATAGAATGAAGACGGGGAGAACATCCTAAAAAGGATGCGTTTCAAGCTCTGAACTGAGAATACATAAACGCTTTTGATCAGTTTTAGCTTAGCACCAGGCTCATATGGAAGAATTTTAACAGCTTGGTATGGATTCCCTAGTCTTCTGCCTTTCAAGGAGTTTTACCTGAAGCAATACCTATTCATGTGAACATCCATAAAACTCAACCTATAAGAGCCCTTTTGGGTAAAACTTTTCGCCTGTTTTCTTCCAGGTTCATAATGCTATATGTCTGGCCATTTGCAAGAGGATCTATGAAGATCAGGCATTTTAGTCTAACTTCTTGCACACATAATACTAGTGATATAGCAATAGAGACATTACAGTAATTTTGCAAGGATGTCTCTCAAGTCAGTGCATTTATTTCTAGGATGAGGGTAGAAGAAAACAGTTTTGGGAAACCAAAGTAGCAAAAGGTGTCATTATTCATATGTCAAATGAGAGAGCTTTTTAAGTTTTGTAAATGATTGAGAGATAACCATATAATTCTGCAATGAAAACTATGTACGGTGATGCCTAAAAAGAGAGAAAGGCAATTACTTTATTGTCAACTAGAGTTATAGGTCAGTGGAGTGAGTAGCAGTATAGATTATTATGTGCTAACACAGCTGTTTAGGAAATTTCTCTCATCCACTATGCCATTTTATGAAGGGTATTTAAGAAATTAAAAGGATTGACTCAGCTGAGGAAAGAGTAAATAATAATGGTAATAATAAGAGCAGCAACTTGCTAAAGGATTTGAACAAAACTCCTTTGCCTGGAAACCCAGCTCCGTCTGGATTAAACTCCCTGTCCATCTCTGACTACACCTGACCAGGAGCTGTGCTCCTGTCACCTGACTCCCAATCTGTTTTATGGACTCTGCACCCCCTTGCTCACTTACCCTGGCCACGTGTGCCTTCTTATTGCCCAACACCCTCAGGACCAATTACCTCCTTATCACATCTTCCTTGACACCCAGGCAGAGGGAGTTGCTACTCCCCCAAGCTCCCTTAGCATAATCTATTGTAAACTCTAGTGTAACTATGTGTGATGCTTGCATCATTATTATTCTCAATAATTCCAGCTGAAGTGCAGCAAGTCAGAGAAAGACAGATATCATATGTTTGCACTCATATGTGGAATTTGAGAAACTTGACAGAAGACCATGGGGGAAGGGAAGGAAAAAAAAGTTACAAACAGAGATAGAGGCAAACCATAAGAGACTCTTAAATACAGAAAACAAACTGAAGTTTGATGGCGGGGGTGGGGGGGTGGTTGGAAAGGACGGGAAAATGGGTGATAGGCATTGAGGAGGGCACTTGTTGGAATGAGCACTGGGTGTTGTATGTAAGGGATGAATCACAGGAATCTACTCCCAAAGCCAAACCTACACTGTATACACTGTACGTTAGCCAACTTGACAGTAAATTATAAAAAGTAAGAATAATAATAATTCCAGCTAAAATCTCCTCATTTATTTTCTCCCATTTCTGCCTTTCATTTGTCTCCTATACTCAATTTTTTCATGCAGTCCTGCATTCAGCCAAAACAAACTGACCCTAAATGCCTAGATGTTGAGACCTGTGTGTCCTCTGCCCAGTCAGTGCACAGCCCTCCCAGGGAGTGTGTGAATGGCTCCCTTTCCATCCTTGCTGCTCTTAACCCACCCCCAGCCCCGCTCACTCCCCAGGAACCCACAAGTCCACTCATCGCTTTTAAAGTAGAGCTGCTGTCATTTCAATTTTCAAAAAGCCTTCTCTAAAGAAAAAGAAAAAAAAATCAAAATTTCCCAGCCTAGCATAGAAGGCTGTTGATGATCTTGTCCTGAATTTTATACCTTTCAAACCCAGCCTAATTCATCTCCTCACTGCTCCCTAAACACCTGCACAAGTCCTCACTTTCATTCCTGCTTACAGCCGCTTGCATCTGGGCTGCCCTGCTCTTTCTCTCACCCAGCCAGATCTTGATGCTTTTCAAGACCTCGCCCATAAAGCCCTCCTCTTCATCCACAGTCCAAACTAACCATTCCTTCTTCCCTGCTCACAGTGCTTTATCACTTCCCTTCTCAAATACACTTTCCAAACCTTGGAGCGTGTTACTTGATAATTAAAATGAATAGGTCTATATACCGCACCACCTACCTCTTTCCAAGTAAATGTCGTGTTTAAAAAAAGATTGGGTGTGGGGCGCCTGGGTGGCTCAGTCGGTTAAGTGACCGGCTTCGCCTCAGGTCATGACCTCACGCTTCGTGAGTCCGAGCCCCATGTCTGGTTCGGTGCTGACAGCTCAGAGCCTGAAGCCTACTTCCAATTCTGTGTCTCCCCCTCTCTCTGTACCTTCCCTGCTCATGCTCCATCTCTGTCTCTCAAAAAATAAATAAATGTTAAAAAAAAAATTTTTTTTAAAGTTTGGGTGTTAAAATGGTTGTGATAATCACAAGAGATTTAATTATCCTAAAAGTTTAAAAATTAGATTTTTTGATGATTACAAGAAACAGAAGAGATTAAAGAAAGTATTTCAACACTAAAGTAACGTTAAGAATCGGCATTTAATTTCCATGGAGTTGCTGTTCCAACAGGGCAGAGAGCCTTCTTCCTAAGAGAAGTTCCTAAATCCAGGCATTCCCTTCGAAGACAGACAAAGATAAAAAAAAATAGATATACATACACACTATTACACATCTATGTGTATGCTTTATGTATATATACTATATACATATTCATATCCCAGGCATATAATTCATACCCTCTGGAAAAATCTCCACCCACCTCATCGCATGTCTATTAATGGAATCAGTCAAGAGCTGGGAGGATGGAAAGACAGATTCTTGACTGCAAGGCAGCCTTCCTAAATATCTCACTCTGGTGACTAAGACAACCTTACCATTCCCCTCGGCTTGACTAAATTTTAGACAGACTTCTTCCTGACTATAGACCCCTGACCTCACTTTCCTTAGATCGTTTACTTTGGAAAGCTTGCAATTGTAAATTCTTTCTCTGCCTCTTTGAGATAAAATCTTCTCAGCCTCTTGCCACTTTTACAACCCAGGAATATCTTTCTCGAGGCCCCCGGAGCCATCCCTTTGAAATGTAATCATTAAGAAAGATAGCACCCCTATCTGCCAGTCTCTGTGGGAGGATAGGAGCCTAACTTAGATAAGTGCCAATTAGCAAACACAGATGGCCTAATCACCCTGACAACCTCCCCCTAACATCCTCCAGTACTTTTCCATTAGCTCTCCCCAGTGCTTAAAAACTCTCTGCCTTTTGTTTCAGTGAAGTTGAGTTCACGCTTTCTCCCCTGTTTCAGTAGTCTTGACCCCTATTGCAATAGTCTTAAATAAAGTCTTCCTTGCCTGTTTAACTTGTCCAGTGCAATTTTTCTTTGACATGACAAGCTGAGCAAGCTAGTGCATTGCTGCTGACCATTTAAGTGAGGCAAGTTTCAATGTGTCATCCTCGATCATCTTTTGATAAGAGGTAAGCTGGGATGACAGGTTGTTAATGTTCCCCACCTTCATGATCCCATGGTCATATGCAAAGGGTAAATGGGAGAAAAGGCATCCTACTTACTGCTTCAGGGGATTAAATTCAATTGAAAAAATAGTCTTAAACAAATAAATGGAATTGTTTTTCTAAAAGAATTAGTGGTGTTCCTCTCCTCCCCTCTAACTTTTCACAGTAGAGTCCAGCTGTTACTAGAACCATCCACTTCTTATGATGATACTGTAATAATGGTTCACATCCAGATGCTTTGATTAAACTAAGTTTGATTTACTCTTGACTGGTTTTTACGGTTTAGGGAAGAGAATGACACCATTAATATATCTAGACAGCATAGGTTTGTGACAGCATAGGTCACAAGGCTACAAAAACCATGGGCAGCTGCCCTTGAACCAATAGCATATCCGTGCTTCTCAAATGTATTTTTTCAGACATTACATTTGAATATTCCAACCCACTTTCTTCTGTCTCCTGTATCAAAGAGCGAACAGTAAGTTGTGAGAATAGGCGTGTCAATACTAATTACTAGCGATTTGCAGGAGCACAAGGATAAAACCAACAAAGAAAATGGAAACAAAATACATTCAGAGTGACATTCAAGAATTCACAAAAGACATGTTCCGTGAATCACTTTATGAAATGTATTTCATTCAGATATACTCTCCTCTTTTAAATCATTCTTTGAATGGTTCTCCCTTTGGACATTTCAGGATAATTTAGCTACAAAGCACGACATACAAAGGTGACAATTTGTGATTTATTGCCTGTGATCCCTATAAGGTAAAATATAAAGGAAAGTTGGTTATTTCAGTTTGGGGAAGAAATCCACAAACGATTTCCTATACCTCTCATCTGATTTACATGTTTAAATGGGGCTACAAACGGAATTCTGCATTGGATTAGGATTTTAAATTTTTAATGGTATTTCTTTGAATATGAAGTAAAGTTCTCATGGCAGACTTTTTATCTTCTCAGAGTTCAATGCTAAAGACATATTCCCAATTCAAGTGAGAGCAATTTTGAAAATTTGAACCAAAAAATAATTATATGACAAAATATTCACAATGATTGTCTCTGGGTAGTAAAGTAATAAGCAATTGTATATTTCTTTTTCTTTATTACTTTTCCTTTCTAATTTTCCTGTATTAAAATGAATCAATTGTGCAATGAAAAGTTAAACACACTCAAATAAGTTAGCAGACAGTTATTCATCAAAAAATCTATGAACATCTTCTAAAAATAGGACTCATAAATTGTCAGCTTCCATTTACTATTTAGTATATTAATCATGGTTATTTAGTATATTAAACTTGGTTAAAGTTGCTTTTTATACTAGATTCACAAGGCAATATTATTTTCTACAGAAAACAAGGTAGAGGGCTGGTTGAGACATGGTGCTCAGACATTACCTTGCATTATGCAAAATGAGGGTGATTTTCAAGATAGGAACTGTGGACTCAAAAGTGGCTTAAAATCCCACAGTGGTTCTCCACTGTGCCCAGAATGAAATTGAACAGTCCTCACAAGGGCCCATAGATTGTGGGTATTATAATAATGATAATGAAAACAGGTGCTAACATTCATTGAGCACTCTGTTTCACAGGTTATGCTAAGTACTTTGCAAGCATGAACTCATTTAGTCTTGAAAACTGCCCTCTGTTGTGGGCATTATTGTTCCCCTTTTCCAGATGCAGACTAAAGCCAGAGTGATCAAGGTGCCTCCAGGTCATTTGCCTGCCAGGATGAGATTAGCATGGCTCAATAACAATTTTTTATTTTCTCCATGATTTTGAACCCTGGACCATGGTTACAAATGGAGGAACGTGGGGCACCTCGGGTGACTCAGTAGGTTAAGCCTCCAACTTTGGCTAAGGTCACGATCTCAGGGCTCCTGGGTTCAAGTCCCTGCATCCGGCTCTCTGTTGTCAGTGCAGAGCCAGCTTTAGATCCTTTGTCTCCCTCTCTCTCTCTCTCTGCCCCTCCTCCACTAGGGTGTGCACACACATTCTCGCTCTCTTTTAAAAAATAAATGTTGAAAACAACAAATGGAGGAACGTGGGCTCTCAGAAAAAAAGTTTTCTTATGGAAAAGAACCTTCTGCTAACAGACACCAATATTTATACTACTCATTCTTTATATTACCCTATGTTTATACCCAAAGTTATAAACCTATTTGGGGGCTAACAGGCTATTGATCTTGTCAATTAATTAACAGGAATATGTTAAAAATTTATATAGTTTTTCACTGTTCACAATATGCATCAATTCATTTACCCTTCACACCAACTACATGAGACAGGATTAATTTACAGAGGAGAAAACTCAAACTTAACAGATTAAGTGGTGTCTCACCGGCTATACAGCAGAAAAGCAGGAGACGTGATACTCAATTCCACGATCTTCTGACTTGGGTCAGTGTTTTCACTCTATTAAGTTTTAATATTAATGTTTCTCTTTCATTCATTGTATTATTGTCAGTAACCAAGGAACAAAAGAATTACACTTTGGCAATGAAGCAGCGGTGGTCATTAGATCGCTCCACTTGTCAAAAGTGAGCTAATGGCATCCATCGAAATCACGTTCAAGATGTCCCTCCCCCACTCTCCCATTGATCCACATCCCCAACAGGGCTTTGGAAACTGGAAAAGTCACACAAATGCCCAATGGACAACGTGGAGGCCAAGTTGCCCAGGGCAGCTCCTTCTCAAGTAGGAGACAAGCATGGCATCCGTGATGGGGGAATTTAATTACCTCTCTGGGTTATATATATTCTAAGAATAAAAGCTGTGACATCTTTAGGCCAGAGCTCCAGAGAGGCATTTCAATCACAAATTGCAGGTTTCCACTTTGTCTGTCAGGTCTGAACACTCAGTGTGAAGCTAACCACCAAAGAAAGCCATTTGGGGAATAGCTGGACAGCAATGAAGTGCAGAGTGAGGTTGGAGGGACATTTTAGCAGCTCCCTTGCCTCAATCTCTCCATAAGGGATTTTACTGCCTTAGGTCAAGGCCTGTTCCAAATTCAGGTCACCAGAGCCTCCTAAGTGCCAGCTGGACTGAGCTCTGAGTTTTCGCGTGTGTCACTCACAAAGCAGCTACGGCAAAGTACAGTCAGAAGAAGATTTTATTAGTACTTGCCAACAATATGCAGTGCACTCAAAGGTACCAGAAAATGTAATTTTATAACTGGTAGAAAACGAAAATATAAATGGCATGTGCCCTGAAGAATTTTAAAAGCACTACAAACGGAAAACCTCTCAGCTCTTCACTGGATCATGTAAGACCTCTGTTTACCTGGATCTGGTCTGCTTCTCTGACTTCCTCGCCCAATCCTCCTTGACCCCATGCTCTAGCCAAATGCATATTCTTTTAGTTTCGTGTCCTTTCCTGTCCCTTCCTTTACACAGTTTGCACAACTTGCGCAGTGCAAATATTTCTTAGGAGCTAGCACTCTTACGTGACTCTCGTTTATGGAGCTACCATTATCCATTCCACACGGAGAAAATGCCCAGTCTTCCTCCAGTCCTCCATATCTCCTGGGATCAACTTCTGTTACCCGTCTCATGAAATCACCATCATTTGTTCACAGGATGCTAAGCAGTTCACTGGACAGTAAGTTCCACTAAATGATCATTTCCTCACTCACGTCCTATTAATTTTCATAACTCCAAGACCTAAAAGAGCACCTAACCATGAATGGAACTGGCTGAAATGAAACGGTGAATAAATAAATCACATAGATCCTGTAGAGATATCACCCTAGTGGTTGAAAGCACAGGGCTGAAGCCAAAGTTGCTGAAGTTCAGAACCGAGCTCTACCCCCTACCTAGTAGCTTTGTGATGGTCAAATGGTCACTTCACCTCTCTGTACCTGAGTTTCCTCATCTGTAAAATAAGCTACTGTGTGATTTCAATGAACTAACAGCAATAAATGGAAAAGCACTTAAGACATAGCCAGACGCAGTATAGCTTCTTGACAAATGTTAACCGGCTTTATCATTGTGTTCCCACGACATGGCACTATGACATACTGGTCAGGATTTTGAGGTACACGATACAGCAGCCCCAAATTCAAATTATGCTCTGCCACCTTCTCATTATGTGGCCTTGGGCAACTTGCTTGAGTTCCCTCTACTTTGGTTTTCTTACCTTTAGAAAAGGGATAATAATACTGCCTATATCATAAAACTTGTTGGAGAATTATAATTAAATGAAGCACATAATTAACATAGAGTCTGGCACATGGTGGATTGCTCCAGAAAAATAAACCACTCACTACTGTGGAGTTTTGTTTTTTACCTTAAATCAATATCAGTATAAAATCCCTTGGGTAGTGCCCCAGGACAGGCACTCTCACCTACCTGACACTTTTATTTGTGCCTCATTCACTTTGGGAGGGCAGGATAAAGTCACTGAAGAAGTACAGAGTGTGTTATATTTTGGGCAAAAACAAAAGAAGTTAATATCCCTGGCTCTAGTTCTCCAGGAAATAGGATATACCGTTTGCTGCTTCTGAACAGGTTAGAACATAGTTATTTGTGCCAGTCCCGGCCCTGTTTGCCCTTAGATCTGTTTCCAATCTTTCCTATTGACTCGATATAACATATGTATGGTGAGGGGAAAACTAGGTCTTGCAATGGAGAGGCACTGGGAAAAGATCGGATGGTGAGAAAAAGAGGAAGAGAGAAGCCAAGGTATTTCTCCTCCTCCCTCTGTCCAGTTCCAACCAGAGAGGCCCATCCTGGTCCCAGCTTTTTTTGCAGTGACCCTGATCCCTGAGCAACAGGTAATAGCACCCCTCTCTTTGTCTCCAACTTGGGGTAATGGTTGTTGTTGTTCATCTCGGCCTCCTTTTATTTTTAATGTTTATTTCTTTTTGAGAGACAGACAGACAGACAGAGTGTGAACAGGGGAGGGCCAGAGGGAGAGGGAGACACAGAAGCTGAAGCAGACTCCAGGCTCTGAGCTGTCAACACAGAGCCCGACATGGGGCTCAAACCCACAAACCATGAGATCATGACCTGACCCAAAGTCTGACACTTAACCCACCGAAACACCCCAGGTGCCCCTCCACTGCCCTTACTGTTTGTATATAACTCTCAGCTCAACACATCACCAGTGAAACCAATGCTTTGCATTAATTCCCTTGTGGTTTCTATTTTCACAGTTCAGCCCTGATTGATCCAGTGATCTTCTGCATTATTTCCCTCTCCTTTCATTTGATTGCTTTAGAAAGTGGTCCCCTTCACGCATACATACGTGGACGCCCACACACTGTGAGTGCTGTCACCTGTGTTAAAGAAACAAAGGCAGGTCTTCTGTGATCTGGAACAAACTGGTCATGTGAGTTGATTCTGAAGTGACTTTATCATCTAATGCAGTGGCTCTCAACTGGTGAATATTTTGCCCCTCCCCCAGCTACAGGGACCGATGTCTGGAGAACTATTTGGTTGTTCCTGTTGGCAGAGAGGGGGGTGCAGTGATACTGGAATGTTGTGGGTAGAGGCCAGGAGTGCTGCTAAATATCCTACAATGCACAAGACGAACCTCCCCCTCCTCCCCGCCCCCCTGCCGGAAAAGAACTCTCAGGTCCCAAGCGTCAATAGTTAATTGAGAGACTCTGATCTAATGACACAAAACTCCACACTGTCGTACTGCTGGATGCTTGTTGCAGTTTCCACTACAGGTCACAGACTATTCAGGATCCAAAGTTGTTGATGGTGATCACGTAATAGAGATCGTGCCCAGTTGTCAGTTGCAGTATACAATTCATATTTAATTGATTTGCATAAACTTGAACTTCACTACAGATTGCTTTGTTTATGTGCATACTGAGCAGACAAAGGAGCAACATGCATAAAAAGACAATGAATTTTCAGCTAGGGAGCTTTGTGTTAAATAATTTTTTTTTTAATTCTACCGCTTGATTTTCCCAGCCAGCCTGTGTAGCAAATAACAGATTTTTCACCAAATACTTACAAACAAAATTAGGATTCTGGTCCCATGTGTTCTACTGGAATATTTGTAACATTTTCCTTCACGAGGCGGAAGCTGGCTAGGTGGCTCTCAAGCACATTTCTCTTCCCTGTTGTGTATTAACTCATCTGTTTTCATCTCCAGTGTGGTGTCACACAGAGTGGGGGTCTGTGGCTGGGTCCCCCTAAACTGAGCACTGCAAGCTGTGTGGCCATAGGTGACCACTTCCTTGGCTAAGATCTCAGGCTCCTCATGGGTCGAATGAGGAAGGTGAGCTAGTTAAAAGCTCCTTTCCTGTTGTAAAACTGTATTTAATTACGCATCTTCAACACTCAAGTCACATGTTTGTATACCGGCTCTTTTGGGAGAAAATTTATACAAATGTAATAAAAGTTTCCATGCGGGCCTTGTTCATTCAATACACAAGCCCTAATAAATAAAAGCAAAGCATAGAATGTTGCTAGACCCATGTTCTGTCCTCCAAATCCTGTTAAAATATGTATGAGTGTCTCTGAGAGGTGACAAAGGACAAATCTGTCATAAGCAGAACCCCATGTCTGCTGCTCTCATTCTGACAATCTGGGGTGAGAATGTACCCCATGTTGCAGACACTGAGCTCCAAAAGACACCGACTTCTGCAATTACCCAGCGATTTCTTCTTCTCTGCCTACTGAGGGGAAATGAAAAAATATATAAATCGAGTTCCCTTCCTAAGACAACAGCAAAAAGAGGCATGGGCCACTACATTCACTTGCATGTAAAAAAAAAAAAAAAAAAAAAAAAAAAAAAAGTTGATTTTTTTTTTTTCTAAAGAATGAGCTTAGCCTTAGAAGGAAAAGCCTCAGGGAAGCCTTGTCTTTATTGGTTGAAGCTTCAGAAAACAGCTGCTGACAGATGCATCAGATTCTTTCAGCCTGAATCCACAGGCAACCCCATTCCTTGGTGTCCTACCTATCTACCCTCCACTTTCTCGAGGTCTTGCTTGTCTGTCTGCTCTGATAACAATCTCAGTGAGGGGAGATTATGTCTCAATTCTGCTCTCCTTGCAGCCTCCACCACACCCCCTCTTTTCATTAAGTGTTAAATCAGAAGATAGCTGAAGGTGAAACCCTAACTCTTTGAAAAGCTGCAGCAAATCCCACAGATTTCATTCCCAAGATATTCGTGTCCCCAAATGATCTCTACCCTCTTGGCACACCTCCACGAAGCTGTGGTAAGGGAGGAGTTAGAACCCAGATCTGAGCAGTCAGAGATTCAGATACCTCAAGGAAGAACAAAGTGGGGGAAAAGTGTTAATTTTTTGTGGTATGTTAATGAGATCATCAGTTCCTGTCACCTTAAAAAAGCCTAAGATACATTTCTCTCTCTGACTCCTCTTTCTTTTCCCTCTCCTCCTCCTTCACCATCCTCCTCCATATTTAAAGATGAAGGTTAATATTAAGCATCACATTAACAGTTGTCAAATCAATCATGATTGCCTCTGAGTTATGTTACACAGAGCAACATGCTTTATCAGAAATCAAAGAAAGGACAGTGCCAAAAGTGGATGAGCTAATGTAAAATCACTTACATGAGCACTCTGGGGACGGAAACTCATTTAATATTTAATGTAGTCATTAACCTAAGAATGAAAGGGAGATGGTAATGGATGGTCCACTCCCTTTGCCTACGGGACAGGGTACTGAAGTGAGCTGTCCCTTCTGGGATCAGATCCACACAAGTTTAAAACCCATAAAGTGGGTCACAGGTGAAGGGAATTAGAAAAGACTCAAGTCTCCCAGATGCATTGTTTTAAGAGCACACTTATACTCAGCAGTCATGTCTGAACTTGGCCACACTGCAGGAACCAGAAGCCGTATCAATTGAATTGCTCAATTAGTTCGTTACGGCGACAGACATGCTGTCCCCGACACACGCGGTCAAACCACAGCAAATAATCAATTATTGAAAGAAACTATCTCCAAGAAGCATTAATCCATCAGGATATCGAAGGGTTTGTTTTTGTCTCTACTTAGATTTTGTTATCATTGAAGGTGTTTATCTGCTTGACAGCTACCCAGAGCTGTCCCTGAGAGTCCAAATGTCAAAACCAATTGAAAATGAAATGGGGGAGGGGGGAAATACAGGAAAACTCTGTAATAGTGAAGGTCGTCTGAAAAGGAGCTTTGTCTACATGTGAGCATTGTGTTGTAGGGACTGCTCTATTTAGGCACATCCTTTACACATTCTTTTAAATAGGTTCACTCTAAGCAAGGAATGCCATTACAATTGCTTTGCTTTCGCTCCAGCATTAGAGCTTGATAAGATACAATATACATTAACTCACACTTGTTGTTTTATTACACTATATTGCTTCTGTCACATATTATCTTCTTAGGTGTAAATTTCCAGGGTCTCTGAGAATTCCACTCTACCAAGGAAATCAATTATTGTGTTTTCATGCACACGAGACATCTTCGTCTCTACCACCCAGCCACCACCCTTTTTTCTTTTTTTACAAGTTAAATCTAAATCCTTTTACCCTGTAGAATTCACCCTCACTAAACTAAGTGATTTCTTAATCTGGGCTGAAGCTCCAACGAGGCTGTCTATCTCAGACTTGAGCAGTAGATACAGACCTCTACAGACAGAGTGCCAAGAGCACCTAGCCCAGTAAAGTATTGCCCTCGACATCTACCTCTACATCTACAAGATATTTTTAAATTAGGGACAATTTTTTCGTATAGTTTTCAAGTTAACTTGTCCAAAGAACATTTCACTTCATATAAGTCTATTTGATTAAGTATACCATCTGGGGTAATAAACAACTATTATTATCTGCTTTGGTTGAGATTGGCAAATATCTTTTTAAAGAGAAAAATTCTGTGCTGGTTCATCTGACTTCCCCCAAAGAAGTTAGTTTCAAAGCACCTACAGTGACAAATAAAGACTTTTTAATTTTTTTAAAAAATAGGCTACTGTTAGTTCTAATGAAATTTCTTGGTAGAATTGGCTTCTATCTGTCCTAAAAAGCTTCTCTGAAAGAACACAAGGAAAGAGGCAGCAAGAACACATTTGCCAACGACTCCTTTAAAGTACTTATTAATTGAGCTGTTTGTATTTCTCTTCGCTTTCTCTCTTCTCTCTGAGGAATGCAGACCACTGTTCAAGACGAGAAGCAGCAGGGCCATCTACCAGGAAGGAAAACTCTAATGCATTCATTGCATTATCACAGGCATCAAAATATTACACAGGATTTGATCTAGATTTTCCACTTCTAGAAATTTATCCTTAAGGAAAAAAAATATGCAGTGACCTGTAAAACGATGTTTATTACAGCATTGGTTATAATAATGAAATATTATGGGGCCAATAAAAATATGAATAAGAATAAGAATATTTGATGACATGCTATACAAGCTATTCTTTGGGCCAAGAATGGTCTTCAAACTCCCCCCTCAACCCTTGTCCCTCATCCAACAAATTCCTGAGCTGGCCAGTTGATTTCACATCACAGAATCTCGGAAGGGACACAGTGAAAAGCAGTAGTTACCCCTGATGGTGGCTACAGAATGGGCTCCAAACTAACTTGGTTAAAAGTCTACAATTAGCAGTATTTAGACCTTTAGAACCCACCATCTTTCATATTTACATGACTGTCTCTCTTTCTACCCCAGCTAATGACTTAGGGTTTCTCTATGGAGAGAGATTTTTTGCTAAGGATTACTAGACTTACCAGATTCAGCTGCTTGAGGACACTGTCCTGAAAAGAAGGGGATAAAGAAAGAGAGATATCAAACAGGAAAGGGCTTCATTCACCCTAGCAGATGATTGGAGGATTTCTGTCTAAGGGAAAGAACAACCAAGAACCACCCCCCACAAATACTGACCAGTTAAGGAAGCACAACAAAATGCCCCATTTGGATCACCCACCTTATAATGAAGGCTACCAATTGGTAAACCCTACCTACATAAATGCACAAATCAGCTTTTTTTGGACTATAATCTTGAAAATGAAAAAGCAGCCAAGATTGTCATCAACTTAGGGAAACTTTTAAAAATGGTTCAGTTTAAAAAATAAAAAGTTCTAAAGGAAAAAACCCTGAAGAATAAGAGACATTGTAGGAAAGAGAAAAAAAAAAAAAAACGACTTTTAAAATTACAAGAATATCCACAGAGAAATAATGGAAGATATTTCATTCATAAAACAAGAACAGAAGGATATTAAAAAGAGCCAATCAGAAAACACAAAAGAACTTTTGAAAATTAAAATTAAACAGTTTTTTTAAATCATTAATACAGTTTGAATATAGAATTAAGGAAATTTCCTAGAAAGAAGAAGAGAAAGGATAAAATATAAGAAAAGAAAACAGAAGGGGCACCTGGATGGCTCAGTCGGTTAAGCGTCCGACTTGGGCTCAGATCATGATCTCACGGTTCGTGGGTTCGAGCCCCGCATCAGCCTCTGTGCTGACAGCTCAGAGCCTGGAGCCTGTTTCAGATTCTGTGTCTCCCTCTCTCTCTGACCCTCCCCCACTTGCACTCTGTCTCTCTTTGTCTCAAAAATAAATAAACATTTTTAAAAAAATAAAAAAATAAAAATAAATTAAAAAAAAAAGAAAACAGAAGATTAAGCTAAGAAATCTAACATGCACTTAATAGGAGTTCCAGAAACAAAGATAAGAGGAAACATAATAAAGAAAATTATCAAAGAAAATTCTAAGAAAACTTTACTGAATAGAGAATTAGGCATTAAATGGATCTATCAAGTTCCCAGCATGAAAGATGGAATGAGACAACAGTAAAGGACATCATCATCATGAAATTTCAGAGCCATGGGGACAAAGAGAAGCTTCTAAATACTTCCAGAAAAAAAATAATCTTTTTATATAAAAAGAACAGTTTCGGGGCGCCTGGGTGGCTCAGTCGGTTAAGCGGCCGACTTCGGCTCAGGTCATGATCTCGGGGTCCGTGAGTTCGAGCCCCGCGTCGGGCTCTGTGCTGACAGCTCAGAGCCTGGAGCCTGTTTCAGATTCTGTGTCTCCTTCTCTCTGACCCTCCCCCGTTCATGCTCTGTCTCTCTCTGTCTCAAAAATAAACGTTAAAAAAAAAAATTATAAAAAATAAATAAATAAAAAGAACAGTTTCTCAACAAGACTCTAGAAGATACAAAGCAAAAGAGCAATGTCTTTAAAGTTCTAACTTCTAAAATCATTTTCAATTTAAAATGTAATATATAACCTAGCTATTTTCCAATAGGAAGGATAAAATAAAAGTTTTTTCAAATAATCAATTTGAAATTTTTACTTCCACACTGTTTCTGATGAATCTCCTGGAGGAACTGCTCCAGGAAAAGGAAAGTGTAAACTGAGAGAGAAAAGTAAGACATAGATCCTGGAAGTAGGATATTCAACACAAGAGAGAATACCTGAGAATCCCCAGAATGGCAGTAGAAGAAGATTCTTTTTTTTTTTAATGTTTATTTATATTTGAGAGAAAGAGAGAGAGAGAGCGCCGGGGAATGGCAGAGAGAGAGGAGACAGAGAATCTGAAGCAGGCTCCGCACTGACAGTGCAGAACCCAAGGCGGGGTTTGAATTCATGAACCATGAGATCATGAGTCAAAGTCAGATGCTTAACCAACTGAGCCACCCAAGTGTCCCAGTAGAGATTCTTAAATGACAACTCACTAGCAAGTCTAGATAGAAACAATCCAAATAGGCGCAAGAAGTTAATACTGCCTGAAAGAATATTTCTTTAAAAAGAAATAATTTCAGATGCCTGACAGTATTTGCAGGGACCTTAAATTCTATCATAGAGTTTGGGGACGAATTGGTGATACACAGCATAAGCCAAAACTGAGCATTTTTTAAGTGGAAGAAAACTCTTAACTCCTAGAAAACCAAAACTATTGTGCAAGATAGGAAATGTAACCCTAGCTTAATAGGTGGCTCAGTTGCAAAAACATTACATCATCATGATAAAGTAACCACGGAAAATGAATCAATGAAAGTTGTGCTATATCTACACTGGGAGGACTAGAGAGGGAGTGAATACATGTATGTAGGGGGAGGGAAGTAAGAAAGCTAAGTCCTTACCTTCCACAGTAAGAAGTCAAATCAAACATCAAAATACACAAAATAAGCATATGTTTTAGTAAAATGGGGATATATTCCAGAAGCAGCAGACAAAAATATTGAAAACGGCCCCTGAAATTCATTATTGGTGATAGGGAAGTGTGGGTGAGAGAACAACTACATTTTCACTATATGTCCTATAAAACTATTTGACTTTTAGGCTCACTACATAAATAACTAGAATGTAAATACAAATTTAATTTAACTTAATTTTAAATGCAAGCAAAGATATTTATTCCTCCAACAAACATTTGTTGAGACACTAGTATATGAGACAACAAACATGTATGGAGAGACAAGCACCGGATGATGCTGGAAATGCAAAGATAACAAGTCCTGGGGCCCCCCATCTTTGTCCCTTTATAGCTATTTGACCTTGGGCACTTAATCTCACCATGTATGTGCTTCAGTTTCCACATTAAAAAAAGAATAGGATAGTTAAGTATGATAATGTAAATAAATCATGGCAAGCTAGAAAAGTATAGTAGTCTAATGAGGAGACACAGCATCCCAAAAACTTCAATGTAATTTGATCCTTTTTACTCTGAAATTACATACCCACTGAAATCAGAATAAAGAGAAAGAATCGCATTAAACCCATAGGGATTCAACTACCTTCCATGAAAGCAAGGCTTCCAGCAAATTCCAGGCCCTGCGGGACTAGACTAGATAAATTTCCAAGGTCCTTCTCCAAACCCATGGATGTACTGTGAAGATACATCTCCAAATAGATGTACAAGCAACTAATTGCTTCAGACTATTCATTGATTTGGAAAGTTAACAATTCTGTTTTAGGAATATTCTTTTAATCCTTTCTTTAAAAAAAAAAGTATTTATTTTGAATTTACTTATGTGCAAAAGACAATCTATGCCAGACCCTCAAATGACTTTCAAGAAACACAGATGTGGCCACTGTCCAGAGACTATACTAAGAATTAGAGTAGATAAGTGTCCTAAAACTATAAATTAAGGGATTCATGAATATGACAGCTACCCAAAGAACATTAGAAAATAACCTGGATTTTTATATATTGAAAACTATGAAGTGAGAAGAATGGTTGAAGGAATTATTGATATCTTAATTGAAAAAGAGTCAGGGCGCCTGGGTGGCTCAGTCGGTTGAGCGACTGACTTCGGCTCAGGTCACGATCTCGTGGTCCGTGAGTTCGAGCCGCGCATCGGGCTCTGTGCTGACTGCTCAGAGCCTGGAGCCTGTTTCAGATTCTGTGTCTCCCTCTCTCTCTGCCCCTCCCCCACTCATGCTGTCTCTCTCCGTCTCGGAAATAAATAAACATTTAAAAAAAAAATCTCATAAGCTTTAAAAAAAAATAAAAAGAGTGTAAATAGAGCTAATTTCAAATCTCTGAAATTGCTGTCACATGGAAGATGCAATAAGCACGTTCTGCATGTGTTAGAGTATCAAACTGAGAGCAACGGGGCAGGAGCAGGGGAGCGATAATAGGAGAGGGACTTTGGCTCATAATCAGAAGGAACATACAAACATGAACTTCGCTGCCCCCAGAAGATCTGAGAGCCACCACACTGGAAGTGTTCAATAGAGTCTAGAGAACATTTTCAAAAATGTAGAGGTAATTCTTGCTTAGGAAATGAGGTCTCAGGGGCACCGGGGGGGCTCAGTCAGTTACGGGTCCACCTGTCGATTGCAGCTCAGGTCATGATCTCACAGTTTTTGAGATCGGACCCTGTGTGGGGCTCTGCGCTGATGGCGTGGAGCCCGCTTGGGATTCTCTCTCTCCCTCGGTCTCTGCTGCTCCCTCACTTGCACTCTCTCTCTCTCTCTCAAAATAAATGAATAAGCATTTTTTTAAAAAAAGGAAGTGAAGTTTCAAACGAAGTGAACTCTAAATTTTCATTCCTCTTTAAGATTCTGTGTACGTTACAGATTACAAGCACAGCCAAAGTTCAAAAGAGAAAGAGAATTCCGTCAAATGGTCAAATGAACAAAAAGAAAACAATCATACCAGTTAGTCATACCACTGGGGAATAGAAGGAAGGAAAGCGATCAAACAAGCAAACATATCAGCACACACCTAAAGTGTTAGAATATTTCCTTTTACATCTAATTGTTTCAGGATTGAGCCGATGCAGACATATTAGATTATAATGGAAATAGGTTGTCTTCTTACCCTGAGGGGGGAAAAAAAAGCAAAGATGTGTTAGTAAAAATACTGGACTGGAATCTAGCTAGTTAAAGACATTGAGCTGTAGAAAGATGAGCCACCTACTGAATCAATAACAGCATTGTAGGTAGGACCTTGAGGGTGTTTGCTGCCTTATTGAGAGGCTGGTTCCATTCTCTTTAACCTGTGACAGCTAATGGGACTGGACCCTGGAGCAGAATTACTACCCAATTCATTAATGATGCTTACCAAGCACCCACCTGTGAATGAGGCCCTGGAACATCCTTCTTAATGCTAAGCCATTTGAATGAGGGAATTTAGTATATGTACTTTTTACATCATCTGAACTTTCCTTCTTTCCTAAGCAACTCTTTATAATACCTGGCCACAGAAGCAGTATACAAAGACAGTGGGACACTGAATTAGAAATCACTTTATAGCCTAAAACATCATCATTACATTTAGCCAATAAATTTGAAAGGCTAATAAGTTGAGGGAACTTCTAACACAGATTCTATCCATTTATGAAGTATGGTGCACAGCCGCAGGTAAAGTGGTCTTAAATCAACTGAAATATTTGTGAAATAATCATTTAAAAATGGATTTTGGATAGTAAAACTGACTGGTGAATCATAATATTAAAAGAAATGTTCAAGTAAGAATAACTTTTCATCTACAGTCAGGGTAAGCGATGGTAACACTGAAATGAAATACTTAATAGGAGAGTACTTGGAGATGAAATCTAGATGAGATAGCAGAGCACCGCTGTTAATGACACTTGCAGATATATTTGAACTCACTTTTTAAATTGATGGTACCTTTAAATGCTACTGATGCAGCCAGAGTCTTCTGCCTGCCTGGCTTTCACAGCATTTTAGCATACTGATCACGCCATCCCCACCCCTGCCAGACGGCCTATGAGAAATTTATTTACAGCATGGCCTCTTGATTCAGTTATGGGAGAAACACAGCGGTACCAATACGGTCACTAAGCAATAATCAGCATATTTAAGTAGAAATGAAGTGAAAAAAGAAACAAAAGATAAAGTAAAAAAAAAAAAATAAGTATCTGAGATACTAGATTTTTCATAACATCCAGGAATCTGAAGTTATAGACAGCTTCAGCATTTTGCAAGGTAAAGCTATGTTAAATATTGTTCCGTCCTTCTTCTTTTGCCTCAGGCTAATTTTTTTCTTTTTACCTTGTGGAGACGCATAAACTCATAGTTGTAGAAAAACCACAGGAAACAAATCCTTAATAATTAGAATGTAAATATGCATGCTAGACTTTCAAAGACACCATGCGGGATTTGTGTTCATCTGCTCAGTGACGGTAAGCGAGAAAGAGCATACACCAACCCTAGGTTTCAAGGTTGAACATCACGGGTTAAGAGCATACATAATATGCAGAGAGCTACACAGATTCAATAGTCCTCACAAAAGAAAAATGTTTTTATATTGTGAAAGGAATCCTTCTTCTAGAACAGATGCTACGGTTTTCCCCAGGTATTGTCTTGTTTGGTGGTTTACTCTTGCACCAAAAATAAAACCCAAGGAAGAGAAAATACAGTTTATGCTCATCGATGACATTTACCTTATATTAAAGTGTTCTTTTCACTAAGATTACTGATAGCTTTCACAGCACTAGAGTCAATATGGAAATGAATTCAAACATTTTTGATGTTGAATCAAGATTTGGTTTAGTGATACCATTAAAACATTAAACTCTAATTCTACAGAATTTCTAGAGAAAGCGTGTGCTAATGGGAGCATGTTCTGTTTCATAAAATGTCATATGTGTAATCTTCACCATTGAGTACATGATCAAACCACTTTCGTTTGTTCGTTTATGTATGCCAAGTGTTTGTGGTTCAAAGTTAGCTATATGTCATAGAACAAAAAGATGAGATAAACTGGGCATTGCTCTGACTTCCCAGCTGGTAGGAAAGTTACATCCTAAACCATGGAGGAATGCTCTGGAGAGAAAAGTTTAGAATATGGAAGAACTTGTCCTCAGAGGCAGTGGAGGAAAAAATTTGTTATATTTGTTTTCCATCCATGGCTGCAAAGGGCATATAAAGAGATGAGAGCTTTTGTAGGACCCAGTAAAGGAACCATGAGTCATTGAGGAAAGCTAGATTCTTACAGAATGAGAACAATGTGTCTTTGCAGTAAATGAGCTCAACAAATTCTTTAGCGTTGGAAATTATCACAAAATATTATCTCTCGTTACACAAAGCTGTGGTTCATCCATATCTAAACAGTTGGATTAGATGTGATTGACATTCTCACAAAGGGCATGGTCAAAGTAGAGGCGGCCTGCCAGTGAGGCAGAGCACAGAAAACGCCAAGTGAACCAGAAGAAAAAGTGGGGATTTTTGCTCATTTGTGTGTCAGTAGAACTTCCCCTGAAATGGAAACTTCCTGTCTGATCAGCCGCTTCTGCTGAGACATTCACAAGAATGTCTGTTATCCACCCTTATTTTTCATCCCCTGCAGAGGGAAATGTGATCTAAGTGATCCAGCAGTCATCAAAAGTCTCTGGTTGCACACAGGCAGACAGCAATCTCTCTCGATGCTACCTCAGTCCCTCCATCAGCTCTTACTCCTCCAGCCCCATTGTCGATTTGCCTACATCCTGTTCATCCTCCTTCCTTCGTAACTGAATGTTATCTATGCACAATCTCATTAATATCTATGGCTTCCATACTCTATGGAGTACCTGGGTGGCTGAATCAGTTGAGTGTCTGACTCTTGATCTTGACTCAGGTCATGATCTCGCAGTACGTGAGTTCAAACCCCACATCCGGCTCTGTGCTGACCGTGCAGATCCTGCTTGGGATTCTCTCTCTCTCCCTCTCTCCCTCTCTGCCCCTCCCCTGCTTGTGTGCTCTCTCTCTCTCTCTCTCTCAAAATAAATAAATAAACTTAAAATATATATGTCTATGGCCTCCAACGGCTTCCACCCACATGGAAATGCTGAAAACTCTCAGAGAAAAGTATCTTCTGAGTCCCAGACCAATGCAATTGCCTATTAAATATCTTTACTTGAGAAGGCAACTCAAACCAAAGAAGCCCCATAAATGCACAACTAAAATCATACATTTTCCTCCCACGCCAGCTGCTTCTTCTATTTTCTGTCTCAAATAGTGGTACCACATCCCCCAAATCACCAGGGAGTGCCTCTCTATCACTGACATCCAATCAGAAACAATAATACCTTGCAGACACTGTTTTAAATACGTTTCACATGGCAACATTTTTTAAGATATAAGTGACATAAACATTGCATTAGTTTCAGGAGCACAACATAATAATTCAAGATTTGTGTATATGGTGAAATGATCGCTACAATAAGTCTAGTTAACATCTATCACCATATACACCTATAAAATTTTTTCTTGTGCTGAAAACCTATAAGATCTACTCTCTTAGCAACTTTTAAATGTAGAATACAGTATTATTAACTATAGTGCTCATGTTGTACTTTATATCCCCATGACTTATTTATTTTCTAGCTGGGAGTATTTCACCCACCCTCCACTCTTCCCACCCTGGCCTCTGGCAACCACCAATCTGTTCTCCATATCCATGAGCCTGGTTTTTCTGTTTGTTGCTGTTGTGATTGTTTAGATTCTCAGTATAAGTGAGACCACACGGTAGTTGTCTTTCTGGTTTATTTCACTTAGCATAATGCCATCAAGGCTCATCTTTATAGTCTCAAATGGCAAGATTTCCTGCTTTTTCATGGCCAAATATTATTCCATTGTAGACACACACACACACACATTTAATCGTCTCAGCAACCCAATGAGGTAGATTCTGCTATTACCCCCCGTGTGACAGATGAGGAAGCTGAATCTCCAAGTTAAGTAGCTACTCAGGTCAGGAACTGATATGTAAAAGAACCAATTTTTGAGCCCAACCCATCTGACATTACCATATCAAACTACCCCTTTATAAAACTCATCAATTCTACCCCTTAAATATCTTTCAGTTCCTTCCTCCATGCCCTCATCAGCACTGTTACTTCTTAGTTAAACATGTACCATCCAGACCAGGGATCTCCTAACTTGTTTCCTTGCCTCAGATTTTACTTCAAACCCATGTTCTTTACTGCATTTTCTAAAATGGGCATCTAAAAGTATTACTTCGCTGCTTTTAAACCATCACTGACTCCCCTTAACTGATGACTGTGTTCCTAATTTTTTTTTTTTTTTTTTTTTTTTTTTTGGCAGAAATCAAAGCCATTGAAAGTTAGGTTCCTAATTTACTAAATCATTCCTGGTGCTCTACTCCAGACACACCATATGTTTCCATTTCAATACCTTTCATTGGATTCTTTCATCTGCATAGAAGGCCCTTCTCCCACCTTCGCTAAGGCTAATTCCTAATTATTTTAAGACGTATATTTAGGGGCGCCTGGGTGGCGCAGTCGGTTGAGCGTCCGACTTCAGCCAGGTCACGATCTCGCGGTCCGTGAGTTCGAGCCCCGCGTCAGGCTCTGGGCTGACGGCTCGGAGCCTGGAGCCTGTTTCCGATTCTGTGTCTCCCTCTCTCTCTGCCCCTCCCCCGTTCATGCTCTGCCTCTCTCTGTCCCAAAAATAAATTAAAAAATAAAAAAAAAAAAAGACGTAAATTTAGGGCACAACACAGGAAAGCCTTCCCTGATTCCTGACTCCATACGTGGCATCGATGCCCACTCCCCTGTGCTCCCACACACTCCCCTTTAAATGTCTTAACACCTGCTCTCCTTGATCCCCACAGTGGCCAGGAGAATGGACCTAAGTGCCAGGCACCCTGGGTTGGACTCCTGGCTCTGTCACTTACCAGCTTTGAGACTGGGCATTCACAAACTTAGTCACTATTATTACTGCCCTCATCCCACTGTGCAAGATTTGTCTCTTATCTGTCGTCCTTGACAGACTGTGAACCAAAGTGCAGAAGTATCTTCTACGTGTGGCCATCTCCAGCTTCTACTATAATACCTAGCCCATATCAGATGCTCGACTAAGATTAAGCTAAACTAAAAATAAAACACAGAGTCCTACTTCACATTGAGAATAATAAATATACATGACTTTGTACAGGAAGTTTTTGAAGTAATTTCTAAAAGGGTTTGAATTGATCTATGAATGTAAGACATAACAGACTACAGAAAGATGATGGGATTGGCCTCACCTTTACCAGTGCCATTGGGGGAAACGTATCAAACCCTCTTGCTCAGCTGACAACAGAATATAATATATCTGACTTAGTGTAGCAATTCTGTGTGCAACGTTTGATGGTGCATGAACATCCCAGAAAGAAGCAATCAGACTGAAGAATAAATTTAGAAATGGCATAGCACAATCTGGTATTTCCTTTGCAAGACAACTGGTGATCCTGACTTCTACTTTGAATTTTGTGTCATACCATTATTCTAACAACCTCTGTTTAGGGCTTTTTTTCTCCTGTGTACCATCATTTTTTTGTAATGACCCTCCAAATGGATTTGGTTGTATGTTCATGATAGCAAACTGGGTAGACATTTAGCTTTCATCTTTATCACTTTAAAATCAGGGGTTCAGAAATATAAATACATTGTAATGAATTATATTTTATCCCATTACCATCCCATTTTAACAAAATCGGTTTAATTATGCTTTGGAGCAAAAGTTTAAAATTTATTCATTTGAGGCTTTCTCTCACACATTGTAATAATTATTTAATTTTTAATCAAGTAAATACTGGTTTGCATTTGATATAAGTATTCTAAATCCAGCCATGAAAAATGATAATAGCCACTCAGTCTTGCGTCCAAAGTCCTAAAAACAATTAGTCCTGAAAAGATTCTGCCGGCACATCTAATGCAATTTAGTGATCTCTTTCTGTCTCTTACTTTAAATGCTGTAGTAAGATTTTTTTTTTTCAAAATTTTGATCATAGTGGAAGGCTACTGGCTGTCTGAGTTTGAAAATGCTCTGTTTTCACTTAACATAACTGTCCTAGGAACACCAGAAGGCTGCCACCAAGCAGCCCTTCACATATTAGAAGAATAGGAATCAAAGGGCAATTATCTCCGGGTGCCATTACCAGGATGAATCATCCCAAATCATTTCCTACCTTTTGTGCTATGTGTATCCACAAAATGATTTAGATTCCTAGGAAAGAAACTGGTTGACTCAGCTGGAGTCAGGAGCCATCTCTTTGACCAGAGGGCAATCTGGTGATTTGGAAGGGTGTGTGTGTGTGTGTGTGTGTGTGTGTGTGTGTGTTTATCACACACAGGCCTTAGATTTGTGACTCAGGCTAGACCAATGAGATGTAAGTCCTAAACTATCACAGGAGATTGTGAGAAAGAGATCTTCTCTTTCTGCTGGAATCACTAAGCTTGTAGGATATAAACCTGGAGCCACTAGTGGCCATTTTGCCACTTTGTCACCTCTTGGGAAGAACTTCCCTTTCTTAAAAATGAAGACAGAAAGAAGGAGTCGAGAGAAAGAAATCTGTTGTGAACGTCTGGGAGTTGGATCCATGTTTTCTACCAAATAAATCATTAACCTTTCAGGGCTTTGGCACTTGGCTTCCACTGGAACAGTCAGGGTTTTCTTGGGGGGAAAAAAAAACTTTGAATCTCTGAAGTATTTACACAAGTAGAATGCCACCCTAAGATTCTCTGTACAACCAATTTTGAGAGATTGTTACCACCTAATACCTCAATCAGAAAAGAACATCAGTGAGACCTCTGGACATAAAATAGAGCCTAACATAAAAGGTCTACTTTAATAACTTGCTTCTTGATGAATCATTCAAACAGTAATGGCTCTAAAATGTATCCTGGCAGCAAGTAAGTAAAGGTAGATATTTATTTGAGTAAGGTAACATTTATCTCAAGGAAAGAAGATTCAGAAAAGATCCTAAATTACAATGACCAAGGTGCAAGAGGGATATTTTGGAGACTGGACTGAGGTGGAGGAGAGGGAAAGATTGGGCATCTTAAAAAAAAAAAAAAAAAAAAAATACACCACGAAGGTCACCGCTGTTAACTATATACCTCTAGGAAGTGTGTATGTCTCCAAAGAAATGGCCTGTTAGTTTATGCCTCAGAAAAGCACATTCTAAAATTGAATGTGGTCCTAAATGATAAAGGTTTTGAGAGAAGAGAGAAGACAAGGAGGAAGTGATTAAGCCCTTGACAAATGAAATAACTTATAATGAGTTCCTTAAAGAATATGAATAACTCAGGCAGAAAAGCAACTGGTGCAAAACTGGTGCAGAAAAAAGACATTCATTTGGGGGAGCCATAAGTCACTCTTTGCTGATAATGACACCTCCCAATCTCAGCACAAGCCCAGTGAGTGATATCAGCACCAGAACCCTCCAAACACACAGATCTTTCAAGAAAGATGATAGTGTTTAAAACTGTATCTGTGATTTGTTTATTATTGGTTCCGAGAGCTAAAAGCAGAGAAGGTTTTGCAACTGAGTAGAAAGCATCCCCAGTGTTACCTCCGCCCTCCCAGTAGTGGCTTGGTGCTTGTGGCAGCAGAATGCAGGGGAGAAAGACCCACCCTGCATTGAAAGAGCTGGGTATGCTACTGGAATCCAGCTGAGTCCAGTGTCCAGTCAGCTTATCTCTCCCGTCTGCTTTCCCTTCTTCCTTGTTTGTCCAGCATTCCTTTCTTCTTGTCTCTTCTCCTCCACCCCAAAACCACAGAAACGTTGCTCGCATACCCAAGATTGCACAGGTGGTAAATAGAAGAGCCAGAATTCAAAACTAGACTGATTCCAAAGCCTCTGCTCTTTCCACAAAATGCAAACCTATGGTGGAAACTTTGAAAAAATTGTAGTGAAATATTGTACAACCATTACAATTGATGAAGGCAGTCTCATATTAAAATGGCAGGGGTGTCTAGGTGGCTCAGTCGGTTAAGACTCAGACTTCAGCTCAGATCATGATTTCACTGAGACCGGCATCCTCCACTCTCCTGGTAGTGCAGAACCTGCTTCTAGATCTTCTGTCTCCCTCTCTCTCTGCCCCTCCCCTCCTCATGCTCGCTCTCTCTCTCTCTCTCTCTCAAAAGAAATAAATTTTTAATAGGAAAAATTGGTTACATAACTATATGTATGTATATATAATAATTCATTTTTTATAATTACAATCACTTTTTAATATTACATGCATAGAAAACCTTGGGAAGAAATACATTAAATGTTTAACAGTGTTTCTCCCTGGGTAATTGAATTGTGAGTGATTTTTTATTGTCTTTACTGTACAATTTATATATGCCAATTATTTTTGCTATAAATATTCCTTATAGTTAACAATTGTAAAGAAAGATACTGTACTCATTCATCCAACAAATGCTTATTGAACACCTAGTAAGCACCACTGGAGGCATAAAGGCTACAGAACTAGCACATTAAAAAAAGACGTCCCTGCCATCTTGGACGTCACTTTTCACTTTATTTCTACTTGACTTGGGTGGGAAAAGAAAAAGCAAACAACAAATAATAAGATGAATATATAATATCCAGGTGGTGATAATTCTATAGAGATATTTAAAAAAGCGTGGATCACATTAGGTCAAGTACACAGATTCTTTTTTGTAAAAGTACAATAGATTGCCAAAATCCTAAAAAGTAATTCAAATGCTTTAAATCATCCACTCAGTTATTTAATAACAATTTTTTCTATATATCTTAGACAATGCCTAAGAGTCTTGAAAGTAAAAATAAATAAGATAATTATTGGCCTGAAGGGGATAACAGTGCGGTCAATAGCAAATTGTATAAGAAGAGAAACAGATAGTCCTCGATAAATATTATGGTTGCACCATCTTTGGCAAAAAGATGCATTCAGAACATTCACAAAATAGTTTATTGGTGTGTTACCCCTCACCCAACTCACCAAAAGCACTGAGTTATGATAAGGTTGACAAAATATGAGGACAGCAGGTGACAAACACTGTACCATAGATACAGTGCTACAGATATATCTCTTTATCAATTTTGCTCCTTAAATTTCTTAGGATTATAAAAGTATTTCTCTTATAATTATACAGTAGTATTTTTCAATGCTCATAGAGTGAAAAAATTGGAACTTAAAGAAATATTTCTAAAAGCAACAAGAAAACTATCCCTAATTTTACCACCCAGAGGCAATCAATCACTGCTAATACTTAACTTTTCGTCTTTCGACCAAAATATAGGACTTGATTGTGTAAAGTGGAATATAGATACACAGGATGGTAATTTTTGTGAAAAGATAAGTTGGGGTCACATTTCATCTATCCAGTCTGGTTTTAATAATCTTCAAGCTTAACATTTTAATAGCAAAATTTTATTTCCAGTGATCTTCATTTTCCCTGTTTCCTAATCTCTTAATTCGTTCTTTCCTACCTGGTCCATAAGGTGACACTCTTACATGGTTTAAAGCAAAAGTGAAATGTTAACCAATTTCCAAAAGCGTCTATCAAGGAGGTGACAAGTGTAATGTTGATAGGTACAGAGTAGTGACGTGGCTGACAAGATGTGAATGCCCATGGCACTGCACTTAAAGATGACGAGCAAGTGACAACAGCAACAGACTGTGTGTTGACCAGCACAGAGGGGGCCAGGCAGCCTCCAGCAACACACAAGACAGGAAGATCAAGATGAAATTGTCAAAAGCACATAAGAGGAGTGAGCATCCAATGACAGAAAGCCATGTGTTGAGTACAAGAGCTCCCAAATTCTTCACCACAGTGTATAAAGGAAATGACACTTTTGGTCTGGGTTGTTTTTTTTTTTTCTTTTTCCCATACCTCTGTTCATCCCTATTTCTCTTCCCAATGTTTCATTCTCCCATATTTTCTCTTGGTTTCCTGCTTGAGCTCTCTGGATGCTCCTTACCAAGATTCAGAGAAGTCCACACACCCTCCTCTCAACAGCAAACATGAAAGCAGAGCAGAAACGAAGGCAAGAAAGTCTCCCTCTTCGAGAGCACACAAACTAGCAGTTTCTGGAGTCATTTGGCAATCCCTTTGATGATCTTTGCCAAGCCTTGATTGTCTCTATCTCCTGGAATGACCCAACTTACCACATGTTGTCTGTCATGAAAACTTGTTTCTCCATTCAAAAAAAGAAGAAAAAACCAGATGTCTTTGTATTGGCTCACATTTTCAGAACAAGTACTAGAGAAACAGAAGAGATTCATTAGGGGTGTTATGTTAACCACAATAGATTGCAATGCAGTTTGGCTAGGGCTAGGAAAAAAGTTTCACTGCCATGGGGCTGTTAAATTTGAGGTGATTTGTATTTTGATCTTCACAGCAATGAATGATATATGTATTAAAAGTGACTAGAACTGTAATAGTGTTGTATAGTGACAGATGGTGACTGCACTTGTGAGCACAGCATAATGGAGACACTTGTCAAACCCCTATGCTGTACACCTGAAATGATGTAACACTGCATGTCAACTATACCTCAATTAAAAATAAATAAATACATTTTAAAAGTGAATTGAAGTTCTCCATTACTCTTGAGCAAAAGTGGATGTGCCGGAATGCTGGATTTACCCCCTGATGCTTACGTTTCAGAGCTTTACCCTTGGAGCTATTTAGAAGCCCCTTGTCGCTGGAATTTCTGGAAGAAAACAATAACTTCATTATTACAGGTCTAAAGAATTTAGCCTTTTTTCCCCTCTTTTTTTTCATTCAAATTATTATTTTTTAGAATGAAACTTGCAATAATTTGTGTTCTCCTGGGAATACTACAATGGAATTCTAGGAGAAGACAGTGATGCAGGCAGGCAGGGTCAGAGAACCCAGGGTTGGGTCCCCCAGGACCTGCCGAGAGGGTCCTTGGCTTCACACAGAAGCCAGAAAAAGTGGAAACAGAGTTTACTGAAGAGGGCGAGTGACAGACAATAGCAGGAGTGTCTGGGATACTCGGAAAGGAAAGAAGGAGTCTCATCACTACTCAGGGTTAGGGATCTATAATGGAAATGGGTCTAGGGTATGTGTTCTTCTTGAGACTTTAGATGAGGATCCAATCAAAGGCGAGTGCCAGGTGAACAGGTGTGACTTTATAAGTCACTGAAGGCAAGGGTGTTGATGCCAACGTCAGCCAAAGTTTGTTTGAAGCTCAAGCTCCTGGAACATGTTCAGGATCTGGCTCTTCTTAGGTGTTATCAGGTGTTAGGGGCCTGGGACAAAACTCAGAGAATGAGTAACTTTCTTGCTTCCCCCTTGAAGCGGGACCATAGCTTATCTGGCTTATTCAGGGGCAACATACAGAACATGAATAAATGGGGCCAACCAGTAAGACAGCAAAGAAGGAGAGTTTCTAAAATGGACTCCCTTCAGTTTCCATACTTCAACAGTGTTTGCATATATGGTTTGACAGACATTTGCAAAGAATTAAAATTTGGAAAACAACCTCTGCCCAGTTTACCAAAAAAGGATTTCACATAATTCCCCAATATTTTATGAACTTCAAAGAGGAAAGAAGTATTATTTTTTCAAATACTACAAAAATGTGCCCCGAATGAAGATGGACGAGGTTGTATACTCACTGAGTCGACAAAAGGTGGCAGAAGGGGCCACTTCCTCCCCACCACAAAAAAAAAAAAAAAAAAAAAAAAAAGGACCTGAGCGCAGGTGCACGTGTGTGCATGTGTGTGTGCTGATTCACTCTCTTACCTAAATATTGTCTTCTTCTTGCTCCTCTTTAACAATCAAAATAATCTCAGTCTCATACTTTCTATTCCTCCTTGCCAGATAAATGCCCTTGTCAGATTCCTTTTGGCGACACTTAGTGCCAAGATGGTACGAAAGCAAAAGACTTTCAATAGACAAAGAAAGAAATCCAAGGGGAATGGGTTTACTGTCTTGGCCAGGACTGTCCTTAAAAGCGAATGACCCAGGACTCTGTGCTGATGTGATTAAATCTTGGCATATGGAAAACACCACACACATTTTACTTCAAATACCACTTTTTGTGGTGGAATTTGTTTCTAACACCATAATTATTATTTTATTTGAATAATGTATAAGACATTAATTTAATGTGATAAAATAACCTGCCTGTTAAAATGTGTGATATTAAAATAGAGTTGCCAAATTTTAAGCACATGTATGTTACTTCTTTACGATTACAGCACAAACTATTTCCTAGAAGAACTATATCCAATTCTTTAAGGGTGGATCTTTAGGAAAGTATAACTCAAAACCGGACTCACTATAAAACCAGCCTTTCCAGAGCATATCTGAATTGCATGTTGCTGAATAGGATATAGTAAAAGGAGGAAAACACCCAAAGATAAAACAATGAAGAGGTGATACATTTTGTTTTTAATGAAGGCAGAGGTCTTTGGGCAAGTAAAACTTTGATTGACAAGCTCACTCTTGTGTGCCTTTGTAGCATGTTGTAAAAGGAGAAGGTAAAAAAGTATCTATTGTTTCCACATCCTGACAAAACGTTCATCTTTGCAATCCTACTGACACTGATCTCCGTGGGCCTCTTATGCCACCAAAAGAGTAGTTCTCTGCTGCCATTAGCACCTAATTGGCCCAGCAGCTAACCCAGAAGAGACCTTTCCTTCAGTGGTCACCGCTCCCCCCGCCCCCCGCAGTGATTTGCACCCACTGACACCATAGCAGCTAATTCACCTTCACGACCTGTCAGCTTCCACTCAGGTCACTTTAACTCTGCCTCCTTTGTGACATGGATCTGCTTTTAAAATGGTGATAATCTCAGAAGCTTTCCTCTTGGGATTCAGTTGTGATTATATAATCTGTCATAGACCCGAAGGAGTTCTAAATACAAGCAGACACTGAGATTTCACCAGGGATAAGGCACTGGAGAGCTCTTGTGTCAAATAACTTACTTGCTTCCCCTTAGAAGAAATTGTGGGGTTTTTTTTATTCATGTACAAAAGCATTCAATGAGGGCAGCATTGTTATCAAAAGGGGGAGTAGGGGAGAGCTCTTAGCCATTAGCCAAACATCATTTTCCAACTTACCCTCTGATCTAGGAGCTGAAATCAAAAGCACACACTTTGGAGTGAATGGTAATTGGAACACTAAGTGATTTGAACAGTGATAATTGGTGTGTCATTGCCCGATATAAGCAAAAGAGAATACATAAATAGGAATAATTCTGTGCTAGCCTATACAAAGCTCACATACTTTAAGCAATGAAGCTACAATTACCCATGGTACTGGAGCCCCTGGCACCTCAATTACATATGTTCCCTTCAACACAGCTCCAATTTCCACTCTCAGCTCGCAGTTAACTTTCTTGCAATTTTTTAAATGTAAGTCCTTCATGCCAGCAGATCTGTATACGTAATTTGGTAAGGAAATAGTAATCTTGGCCAAACGCCAGCCAGCATCTTATGCTGGCCTGAAACCAGTCATGCTGAAAACTGATTCTCACCTTGTCTTGCACAGGAACTACTGACATAAAGTATATTCATCTACACCCACCTGCACACCCACCCCATGGAGTGACAGACACATCCCCCACGCAGGCATCAATCCACACATACAGATAGGGTGCGGATAGAATAGTGCCTCCCACAGCCAGATATTTATTATAGATATGCATATGCATGCATGGACACTCACGGTCACATACTAATACATGTGGAGGTAGTCACACATAAGCAACCACAGCTGTTTTCAATCAATAGGACAAACACAGCATTTCCCAAAATCTCTACCATGAGCCATTGCTCTCATGAAATATTCACAGCCAAAGAAATATCTTATGGACAAGACTCCCATAGGCAAATATACCAGGGCATCCTGTGCAGTGTCCTTCCACCTCTTAGAGTTTCTCAGTGTGCATTGACCAGTCTTTCATTAAAAGATCACATGTAAATAAGTATCATTCAATATTTCCCCCCATTTAACTGTTCTTTTCCTGAAGCTTCTTCTATTCCTTAAACAATGAGGACAATGCTAAGTCACAGGTTTATTATTCATTATGTATTGAATAGAATGAATAAGTGGGGCAAAAGAAAAGAAAGAAATATATTCCTGGCTGTTGATAGGATGTGAAGGATACACAGAATAGGTTAAAAAAAAAAAGAGAGAGAGAGAGAGAGAGAAGAAAGAAAGAAAGAAAGAAAGAAAGAAAGAAAGAAAGAAAGAAGGCATTTATTATAAAACAGCATTAAATCTGTTCAAAACCCTATTTAAACCAAACAATGTTAGGGGTACATGTGTGGCCCAGTTGGTTAAGCACCTGACTTTGGCTCAGGTCATCATCTTATGGTTCATGGGTCCCAGTGCTGCAACAGGCTCTATACTGACAGCTCAGAACTTACTTGCGATTCCCTCTCTCTCCCTCTCTCTCTCTCTCTCTCTCTCTCTCTCTGCCCTGCCCTGCCTTATGTTTTCCCCTCTCTGAAAATAAATAAACTTTAAATTAAATTAAATAAATCAAACCATTTTAAAAGGTATTTATTTTTAGAATCCCGTCCTATAACCAGACGCTCTGTATCAAAACCTAATTTGTTTCTGAAAACTCTGTGACTAAGATTTATTGCAAAGAAACTACATTTCAGTGTACATGAACTCCAGTTACAGACGGTAACACACACACACACACACACACACACACACACACACACAAACACACACACACAGATTCCAGAGATATTTCTTTCTTCAAAGAAGAAAAAAAAAAAAAAGACGGGAGGACCACTTGCAGTGAAAATTCTGAAACTGACATGGAGTTCTACTGATATGAAGTATCGAATCTAGTTTCCCCCCGCCAAGGAAATAACATGAAGCAGGGCTTAGAATGAGTTTGCAGCAAGAGTCCAATATGGGCTTGAACTCACAAACCTTGAGATCGTGACCTGAGCTGAGATCAAGAGTCCGAAGCTTAACTGACTGAGCCACCCAGGCGCCCCAGCATTTTGATACATTTTAATAAGAGATTCTACTTTTTATTTGCACAAGCTGCAAGTAAGAAAAAAAATGGATAACCAGATTAAAACATGTTCCTCATCAATTACACGTCCCAGAGCACCAGAGGTTACCTGTGGCCTCACATCCTTATCACAGATTCAGGTCATGGGGATTAATCCAGCAAAGTTGCACACACGTGGTAATGAAATACATCACAAAAGGCCAACTGTAGCATCCATTGAGGTATTTCTCCATTTTCTGTGGACAAGATCTTGCTCATAACCACGTTGCACAGACCACTGAGCTAAGGGCTGTCCACCAAAAACACACTGAATTATGAGGTTAGGTTATTCTGCTCCACCATGCTTGCTGCCTCCAAAATAATACTGAATCTTAAGGCAACACAATCTATGGCCTTTGCCCTAGGCTATGAGTCTATGCGTCTACAAAAAAAGAGCATAATGCCATCTCAATATCTCACTTTTGGTTTTAATCAGAACCTAATTCTAAAGGCTCAAGATTGATAGTGGTAGAAAGCAGGTCCATATAACTTGCTGTGCAAACTGAGATACTTTTGAGAGTGTAAAAGGAATCAACAAGATTGCAGAGCAATGGGTATCAACTGGAATTGTCTGGGACAAGTGGAGACATATGATCATCCTATGGAGAGGGGACTGGATCCCAGAGCCTAACCCAGCCTGGTACTACCAAACAATGCATATGAAACTTCAGATCAAAGGCACTAGGTAAAATTTCCACTCTGGGTAGTTTGGGAATTCTCCTTATCGTTTCTAGGCTTTTTACACATTCCTGTCCTATCTGGCTGTGATCTTACTTTCAGACATACATACAAGTGAATATTGCAATATTTTACTACGTTTTAGTTAAACTGTCCACGTAGTCAATTCAAAGTTCAAAAGGAAGATCACAAAAAATTCTAGTAACAAACATGTTTTCAAAAGATGTCATAAGGTCAAAGAATAGCTCTTCTTTTTTCTGCTCGGCCTTTTTAAAAAGGGGAAGCTACAATGTTCTGTTTTTAGATCTATCCTGATTTCTATTCTAAAAATAAAAAATAAAAGGCATCACATTGAGAACATGTAAAGAATGAAAGAAAAAGTCAGGAGACTTACACCAAAGAATTGAAACCCAAGGTCATGAGCATAACAGGCTCTGTTGGCAGTGTAGGCAGCAAACCCAAGGGACGCTCTGAAGAAGCATGAATAAAATCAGGACCGTGACTTAATGATTTTATTTATTGGCTCTTGTTCAGGGGTCAGGTACTTGAGTTCAAGGTTATGGACTTCAGATCATGTATTTCAAAGTTCAGTCCTAAGTGTAGGACAATTGCCTTCATTGTGTGCCTTGACATGTTCCAAAAATTTTCCCTGCTGAAAGATACATCCCTGTAGTTTTTGATGGAACCTGCTGACCCCTAGTACTCTGTTGCCTGCCATCTTCTGTAACAGTGGTTATTACTTGTCTGGGTCATAAGATCTCTTTTGAGAATCTGAAAGAAAAAAAAATGCATCCTCTCTTCCTTACCCCTACCTCCAAAAGAAAAAAAAAATGCATGTACTTAATATGGTGAATAATTTCAGGAGTTTTCAGGGATTTTGCCCACCCATAGACAAGTTAAGACTTCTGCTCCTTTAGGACTTTAGAAAAAATATGTTTTTAAAAATGAACTAGGGATTTTGCCAACTTGAGGGCAATATGTTCACAGGTTAATCCTGTTTTACAGTTTAGGTAATATATTTTAAACTATTACAGTATATTTTCACCTGGTAATTAGTGGCATCTTCAAGAATTAAGACACTGAAAATGTGAAAGGTAATAAAAGTAGGAAAGCCTACATTTGTAGATAATTCACATTAAAACTTTCTTCATTAAACCAATAATTATTAATCATTGACTATGCTTCAGACATTGTGCTATGCCCTGGGAATAGAACAAAGAATAAGTTAAAGACTATATCATCTAAGGCTTATAATAAAATGGTGAAGGCTTTGGAAGGAGAGCTGTTTTTTTTTTTTAAATGTATTAAGAACTTGCTATATGCCAGGCTATGTGATCCATCTATCTTTACAGACTAGTATTCTTATTTAAAATTTAGTTATTTAAAAAAATAATAATAATAAAAATAAAGAATAAAATTTAGTTATTTTTATAGTATCTTTATTTTAAAATTGTGTTACAATATCTTATTCTAACCCAGAGAGCCAAGGTCACATTTGCATTATCTAGTTTTGCTTTTTTTAAAGCTAACTCTAGAAGGCATGTGGAGGATAGAAAGAAAAGCAAGACTAAGGATCAGGGGAATACTAGTTACAGGCAGTTGTCTGAGTTACTGAAGGGTTGCACTAACACAATCTTGATATGGTCAGACAGGAAGTATATTTGAGAGACTGGACTTAGTGATTAATTAGACAAAGAGGTTAAAGGGAAATAAAAAGCAAGGATGGTTCCCAGGTTTCTGATGTAAGTGACTTGGAGAATGAAATCATCTGAGATGGAAAATGGAAGAGAAGAAGCTTGGAGAAAGGGAAGGAAATGTGGCCAGTATCCAATTAAGTTTCTTGAGTTCATAGAGCCAGTGGGATATCTAACAGACCACTGAATATATGGGTCTAGGTCTCAGGAAAGGGTTTTGAATCAGTGCAGGACCCCTCAAAGTGTCGTCCACTGATCCACAGTGTTCTCTGAGACACTTTGAAGAAACTCATGAGGTCTATTTAAATAATATCACGAAGACATTAACCTATTTGCCTTTTTCACTAGATTGGTATTTGCACTGATGATGCAAAAGCAGTAGTGGGCGAAAGTAACACCTTAGTTAAGAACAACTGCCAACTTCATTTTTTGGAAAATTTAATGGAAGGAAGTGGGCTGAAATGCACGAAAGGGCTCAGGCTAGCACCTACACAACTGTATTGACACTGGGCCATTAGAAAGTTTAGCATCCCTCAAAGATCAAAAGGAAAATAGTAAACTGGCATCTTAAGTATGAACCTTTAAAGAGTCTGCGGTAATATTTACAGGATATATTGGTGTCCAGTGAGTGTCGGTCTGATGTGACACTGTCATTCAACTAGATCAGAATTTTTACGGTCAAACCTAGTACTTTAGGGTAATGGCAAGCAACACATAGTAAAGTTTAGGGAAATATTTCATTTCATGAATATTCCTGGCCAGAAAAAAAAAAATGCATCACTCTGTGTGACAGAAAGCAATACTTCAGGTCTTAAATTCATTAAGCTCCAGAGAAAACATTGCCTCTACTAAAGCCAAATATATGTAAGTTTCTGTGAAGTTTTGTTTTAGAGTGTGTATATGTGAGTCGGTGTCTGTGTGTGGGTGTGTGCCTGTTTGTGAAGATGAGTTATCTTCTGAGTTTGTTCATCAAATTTGAAATATATGCAAAATCTTTTCTTTTTTTCCATTTGGACCTTTAGAAGTTTAGAAATACCTACGAAGCCTCACTGCCTCCTCCCTTGCATGCCGGACTATCCACATTATCCATTCCAGAGAGGCAAGACTGCCAGGCAATAAACCCTCTGTGGAAGCAAGGCTATCACACCATAACAGCTCAATGACACCCTCTAGTGGGAACTCTCTAGCTATAATTTTGAGGAGGGGGAAAAATGTCTTAGTCTCTACTTCATCTTTAATTGTAATGCATGGCATTTTAGAAATTAGACATTGTGTAAGAAAAAAAGTCTTTAATGGTGAATATATTCTTATTGGAAGACTGAATAAAAAACAGAAATTTAGTGTCTAAGACAGTCTTAGAATCCTATAAAATATATTAAAAAGCAAACTGACTTCAGAAAGGCAAAAGGAACCTCTTCCTCAGCTGTAATGACCCACTTAAAGCCCCAGCGATAATTTTCTCAGTACAGCCTGACTGCAATGACCAGAAACATCCTTCCTGCAGAGACATATTCAAACTAAAAGCAAGGAAAAGCCTATTATAAGCACAACTAAGCCAAAAAGCCTATGTGAAAAAAAGAAAGAAGAGAAGAAAGGAAGGTATTTTTGTATGTCAATACATCTTTGCTAGGGCAAAAATCCCAGGTGAGCTTTCTTTGGTTTGGATATAAGAGAATACACAGGCAAGCCAAGAAGAAAAGAGAGTCTGTAAGTCATTCTGTCTTGGGTAAAGGGTTGAAGGACATTTGTGAACATACACACACAATTTAGAGCATGATAAGGGAATAAACACATTTTGCCATTGTGTATGTCACCATTGTGGGAGTCCATTGATCAAGACCTGGTAATCAATTCTCTGTAGTTGGGTCCATTGCAAAAGTCAATATTGAAAGTTAGTCAAATGCCCTGGAACAGTACAGGACACGCTATCAGGAGTGGAATTCTTTGGAATACACTGTGGAGGGTCCACAAGACCAGCTGCAGGCAACTCTCAGCTACAAGTGACAAATTATCAGCCACACTTTTGTGAGTGAAAACTGAAGATTTATATCAGAACCTACTGCATGTTTTTTTCATTTTATATGTCTGAGTATTTCTACTCCTCCTGAGTGAGGTTTAGGCACTCAAAAAAAGATCCTTTTGTAAAATGCTCAAGTTAACACATAGAAATGTCTCAATGACATAGACCTGATCTGATTCTTCAGACTCAAGCTTCTGGTCTCAGGTATGAAATCATTTCTACTCTTTTTTTCCTGAATTTTACCTCAGTCTGGATGTGTTCTGTAACACATTTTATATTCTAGATTAGTGGGCAGACGGTCATCTCAATGCCGTTAAGCATAAGAGAGGAAACTGGTCACCACTTGAGTCAGAACATTTGGATTAGAATTTTGGATTCTGACTCTGCAAATAACAAGCTGTGCAGCCTCAACCAAGTCATCAAACATCCTTAATGCTATTTCCTTGGCTGCAAACATTGGGGAAATTGTCCATGACCTTCATATCTAATGAGGCTTACTGAAGGATTAACAAGATCATATATGCAAAAGCACCAAGTATATATAATACTCTATTAGCATTTGGTTTTCTAACTGATTCTCATAACTTTTTATTTTTTTAAGTTTTTAAATTTATTTTGAGAGTGAGAGAGCACAAGCAGGGGAGGAGCAGAGAGAGAGTAAGAGAGACAGTATCCCAAGCAGCTCTGTGCTCCACGTTGAGCCCAATGCTTGGCTCTGTCCCACGACCCACCATGAGATCATGACTGAACCAAAATCAAGAGTCGGACACTTAACTGACTGAGCCACCCAGGTGCCCCAATGACTTTTTCCTTTTTAACAGTTATCTTGAGTTTTATTTGTAGTTGTTTTTTATTCACCAAACAGATATTAAAATAAAGGGTCTTTTTCAGTTATAAATGGAAAAAGATGAGCAAGGCTGGTTAAGTGAAGGAACTCAAAATTTTCAAAATAAGTGTATCTCCTTGCTGGTATGTGCCCACCATCCCTTTTCCCAACAAATTCCTGTTTCCCCAGAGGAAGGACCACACATTGGTTTGCAATAGCAACACATCTATTCCATCTTACTGTGTAGATGTTAGTTGATGCCCAAGAATCAATATAAATGGTTTGATTCCTTTTATCTTGAAACAGAAAAATCTTCCTTTGCCAATCCTAATTAAAACTATAATGTAACAGTAGGGTGACTATAGCTAATGATACTGCATTGCATATTTGAAATTTTCTGAAAGAGTAAATCTTGAAAGTTCTCATCACAAGAAAAATATCTTTGTAACTATATAAAAATGTATTTAAAGGCACTCAGAACTATGAAATTGGACATGCTTCCATACTTGGAAACATTTTGACTTCAAAAAAAGTTTTTTAAGATATGTCTACCGTGCTTCCTTTCTCACTAAGGCCCAACAGAATGGCTTCCACAAAGAAGGGTGACAGAGAAAGAAGGGCTGTTCTGCCATTGACAAGGTAATGATCAGGGAATACACCATCAATATTCACAAGCACATCCACAGAGTGGTTTTCAAGAAGTGTGCCCCTGAAGCACTCAAAGAGATCCAGAAAATTGCCATGAAGGAACGTGAAAACTCCAGATGTGTTTATTGACATCAGGCTCCACAAAGCTGTCTAGGCCAAAGGAATAGGAATGCCCCATACCCATCCATGAATGGTTGTCCAGGAAATGTAATGAGGCTGAAGCTTCACCAAACAAACTCTAAACATTGACCTATGTACCTGTCACCACTTCCAACAATCTATAGACAGTGAACGTACAGAAATCAGTTGCATTCCTACACATCAATAAGGAAGCAGCAAAAAGAGAAATCAAGGAATTGATCCCATTTACAACTGAACCAGAAATCATAAGACACCTAGGAATAAACCTAACCAAAAAGGTAGAAGATCTGTATGCTGAAAACTATAGAAAGCTTACAAAAGAAATTTAAGAACACACAAATAAATGGAAAAACATTCCATGCTCATTGATTGGAAGAACAAATATTGTTAAAATGTCTTTACTACCCAAAGCAATCTAAACATTGAATGCAATCTCTAGCAAAATAATACCAGCATTCTTTACAGAGCTTTAGAACAAACCATCTTAAAATTTGAGAAGAATCACAAAAGACTCCAAATAGCCAAAGTAATATTGAAAAAGAAAAATCAAAGCTGGAGGCATCACATTCCAAACTTTAAGTTGTATTACAGAGCTGTAATTATCAAGACAGTATGGGACTGGCACAAAAACAGACACAAAGATCAATGGAACAGAATACAGAACCCAGAAATGACCCACACGTGGATAGTGAACTAATCTTCAACAAAGCAGGAAAGAGTATCTAATGGAAAAAGACAGTCTTTTCAGCAAATGGTGGCGGGAAAACTGGACAGTGACATGCAGAATGAACCTGGACCACTTTCTTACACCACACACAAAAATAAATTCAAAACGGATGACAGACTTAAATGTGAGATGGAAACCATCAAAATCCTAAAGCAGAAAACAGACAAGAACCTCTTTAACCTCAGCCACAGCAACTTCTTCCTAGACACATCTCTAGAGCAAGGGAGACAAAAGCAAAAATGAACTTTTTGGACCTCATGAAGAAAAAAAGCTTCTGCAAAGCAAAGGAAACAATCAACAAAACTAAAAAGCAACTGACAGAATAGAAGTATATGCAAATGACATATCAGATAAAGGGTTAGTATCCAAAATCTGTAAAGAACTTATCAAACTCAACACCCAAAAAACAAATAATCCAGTGAAGAAATGGGGAGAAGACATGAATAGACACTTTTCCAAAGAAGACATCCAGATGGCTAACAGACACATGAAAAGATTCTCAACATTGCTCATCATCAGGGAAATACAAATCAAAACCATGATGAGATACTACCTCACACCTGTCAGAATGGTTAAAATGAACAACTCAAGGAACAACAGATGTTGGTGAGGATGCAGAGAAAGGGGAACTCTTTTGCACTGCTGGTGGGAATGCAAACTGGTGCAGCCACTCTGGAAAACAATATGGAGACTCCTCAAAAAATTAAAAATAGAACTACCCTATGACCCAGCAGTTGCACTACTAGGTATTTATCGAAAGGATACAAAAATACTGATTTGAAGGGGCACATGCACGTTTATAGCTGCACTATCAACAATAGCCAAATTACAGGGAAAGCCCAAATGTCCCATGACTGATGAGTAAAGAAGATGTGTTTTATATATGTAATGGAATATTACTTGGAGATGAAAGAGAATGAAATCTTGCCATTTGCAACAACATGGATGGAACTAGAATGTACAATGCTAAGCAAAATAAGTCAGTCATATGTCACTCATTTGTGAAATTTAAGAAACACAACAGATGAACATAAGGGAATGGAAGGAAAAATAAGATAAAAACAGAGAGGGAGGCAAACCATAAGAGACCCTTAAATAGAAAGAACTAACTGAGGGTTGCTGGAGGGAGGTGGGTGGGGGGATGAGCCAAATAGGGGATGAGCATTAAGGAGGGCACCTGTTGGGATGAGCAGTGGGTGTTATATGAAAGTGATGAAACACTGGGTTCTACTGAAACCAACACTATACTATACGTTAACTAACTTGAATTTAAATAAATAATTTTTTAAAAAATCTACAGACAGTTGATGTGGATGAGAACTAACTGCTGATCGCCAAATAAAGGTATAAAACTGCAATGTGTGTGTGTGTGTGTGTGTGTGATGAAATATTACTTGGTCATAAAAAAGAATAAAATCTTGCCATTCACAACAACATGGCTAGACCTAGAGAATATTATACTAAGTGAAATAAGGCAGAAAGAAAAAAAAACAAATACCATATTATTTCACTTCCATGTGGAATCTAAAAAACAAAACAAACAAAAAACAGACTCATAAAGAGAGAGAACAGATTAGTGGTTGCCAGAGGGGAGGGAGGAGCAGGGATGGGTGAAGGGGATTAAGAGGTACAAACTTCCAGTAATAAAATAAGTAAGTCATGGGAATGAAAAGTACAGCACAGGGAATCTAGTCAATAATATTTAATAAGTTTGTAAAGTGATGAAGAGTAACTACACTTATTGTAGTGAGCATTTCACAATGTATATGCTTATAGAATCACTATGTTATACACCTGAAACTAATATAATATGTCAATTACGCTTCAACTAAAAATAAAGAGCAATATGCAAATTTTAATAAATACCAAATTTTAAGTAAAATTATTATAATAAAAAAGTTTAAAAGCATTGTAACTTGAGCTAAATGCTTTAGAATAATGTTTAATATATATAATAATATTTGTAGCTAATAAATAGTGTTGGTCACCTTTCATGAGCACATGAGGAGAAATGGAAAACCTCCATTTCCTTAAAATGTTGACTTCAAGTGCATACGTTTTACACAGTGACTCTTGTTTTTGAGTCACAATTCTCTAGATCAGAGAGAGAATTTTAAATATTAACATTATAGTTATTAACCACACTTCTAATTTTAGGCATTTGTTTCAATTTCCTCACTAGCAAATCTTTTTACAAGAGTTGTACTATGGAAAAAGATTGATAAATTTTATATTTGCCTTCTTTCATTTTCCCTGAAGCAAATAACTAGCAAGAAGCTGGGAGGATGTCAAAATTATGAGAAACTTAAGCTCTAGATAATCAAGCATAGTAAAAATCCAAGCAAAACTGAGTAATGGGAAGAAGGAGGGGCTTCCACTCAGAGCTGAGTGCAAATCCCTGTGCATCCTTTCGTTAACTACATAACCTCAAGCGAGTGATTCAATTCATTTTAATCCCTACACCCTGGAAGATTGTGGACAGATTAAAGAGCAAGCAAATACAAAACAGTGGATACAAATTAAGTGTGTGGTTGGTGCTAAAAGACTGATTTTCAAGTGTTAATATTTCAAGCCTGTTTGTACTTGCCTCAGTTAATGAATTCATGTCTATCAGTGAAGGTCTTTAAAAAAAATTGCCTCTAGGGACACCTGGGTGCCTCAGTCGGTTGAACATCTGGCCCTTGATTTCAGCTCAGGGCCCTGATCTCACAGTTGTGAGTTTGAGCCCTGCGTTGGGCTCCTCGCTGACAGCACGGAGCCTGCTTGGCATTCTCTCTCTCCCTCTCTCTCTCTGCCCCTCCCCCACACTCATTCTCTGTCTCTCTCTCAAAATAAATAAACTTAAACCTAAATTTTTTAAATTGCCTATAAAGCAAATATTGCCTATGATACAATTTTGCTTCCCAACAGCGCCTTCTTTTATCTAACCAGCATAGCTTAAGAAATGGGTTTTATTATAAAAAATGAAAGTATCATATTCACTTTGTGCAAAAATAGGGAGCAAAATGATAATACATGGCATAATCAGGATAACAAGAATCACAGACTCAGTCGTCGAACTCCATACAGCAAATGAACAAGACTTTCATAAAAGAAGGTGCCGACACACAAGTGTGTCCTCTCAGATTGGTTCCTTCCTTGTTTGCATTATTTCGTCTGTGCAAATATTTCGTCTGTGTTCTCACAACTTTGCCTTTCCCTCCTTCACCCCTCTTCCCAGAAACTATCCTAAGCAACTCAGTGTAGCTAACTCCACCTTCCTCACCCATCATTTTGATCCATTGCTGGACTTATTGCCTCAATGAAATTACAAGTAATGCTCAAAAGGTTTATTCTATCAGCCGAACAGCCCCAATTCAAACCCAACTCAAGATCTACCCTAAAGGGTCACTCTTCTTGAAAGTCATACATGTTTCGACTCTGGGGTATTTACATGCCATACTCTGTAAATGTCAGCAGAGTTAAGGAGATGGATTCCATTTTTAAAAAGTGGAAGTGCCAGGGGTACCTGGATGGCTCTGTTGGTTAAGCATCTGACTTCAGCTCAGGTCATGATCTCACGGTTTGTGGGTTCGAGCCTTGCATCGGGCTCTGTGCTGACAGCTTGGAGCCTGGAGCTGCTTCATGGATTCTGTGTCTCCCTCTCTCTCTCTCTGCACCTCCCTCACTTGCTCTCTCTCTCTCTCTCTCTCTCTCTCAAAATTAAATAAACATTAAAAAAAAGTTTAAAGGGTCGCCTGGTGGCTCAGTCGGTTGAGCGTCCAACTTCTGCTCAGGTCATGATCTCACAGTTCGTGGGTTCAAGCCCCGCGTTGGGCTCTGTGCTGATAGCTCGGAGCCTGCTGTGGAGTCTGTGTCTCCCTCTCTCTCTGCCCCTCTCCCGCTCATGCTCTGTCCCTGTCTCTCAAAAATAAAATGTGAAAAAAACTTTTTTTAAAAAAAGTGTAAGTGCCAGAGTGATAATACATACTCATAAGCAACAGAGTAAGCCCCTCCCCCAAACAACAAAACAAAATAGAAAAGCACATCTCTTCCTCCCTTCGAGCTCTGCTTACACCCCTCTTGTGCAGAGGTTTTCTAGACACCCTCCTGCTGGCTTCATTCCCAGACATGCCCCCCTCTCTACAGCAGCCTCTCACTCCTGCCATGCTTAGCGCTCACTCTGGCTACATCTGTGGTCGGGGGACGGCGTGGTACCTGTGGCCAGCTCTTGCAGGTGTTTCTGTGCCATGTCTTCTATGCTTTTCTTATGGACGTTTCTGTACGATCCCCCATTACATAGGAAAAAATGGTTTGAAATTATACAGATGGAGATATCTCTTCTGCCTGCCATTGCTCTGACACATAAGAATTGCAGATTCCTAGGGGACCCGCAGATGGGGAATGCACCTCTTACACTGGTCGTTAATGTGCCCGGATAAATACTGGATGCCTGACCTAAAAGAAGTTTATAATCGAATGTGGCCAAATATGTTATAAACAATAGGCAGCTGTCAACAAAGTCATTACATTTCAGTCATAAGTAGCATTTTCCTTGATGTGAAATAAATCTCTAGAAAGTAACCCCTCTAAGTGAAAGAACAAAGGAACGTAATATTTCCCCACTTTGTAGTTTGAAAAGCTGTGCACCGTCTTTCTTTCTGAATTGCCACCCCCATCATATTTGAGAAGAGTTGGCTGTTCTGTGCTTAGCTCCATTCATTTCCCTGACATCCTTTGATTCTGGGCTGGTTCCCCAGCCACCATCCTTCCTTGTCACTGAGGTCCTGCCAGTGCAGCTCATTCAGTAGCCATCATCACAGTGAACTATGTCCCAGCAGCTCCAGATGGAAGATGGGGGTAAACAGCTCCCCGAAGAGTGCTCTCCAATGCGGTGCCATCAATCAACTCGCAGCTGGGACCAAACCGCTCAGTGACTGAGCCAGCGACTTCCTGCCAACAGCATAGCACATTTCTTAGTGCCCAGCTTCCTTCAAGAGGGAGATGTCACGACTGCGTATTTTAGCCTTCAAGAAGCCCTCAGTACCTAATATTTATGCCCCACTTTTGGTGCTTGTGACCGTTAACATTCTTCATCTAAGTTTAATTTTTTTAAATTATAACAGGTATCCAAATTGGTAACTGTATCCCCTTCTACTTCCCTCTGGGAAGGTAAAGTCTCTTGTTTGCTGCTGTCTTTAATAAATCACAATATAGAAAATTAAACAATAGGTTATTTTACATTAGTTGAAATATGAAATTACTTCCATGGTTCATGCCCAGTTAGAGACGGTAGTAACATCTGCAGGCTTGTGACATGCAGCAGTGGTAAGTGGTTCGTTTTTTTCTGCAAGTAGCAGACGGGGGGTGGTCCTTCTTAAGCCAAGATCAAAATTGAGAGCGAACAGTTGGAACTCTGCAACACAAGACTTTTGGCGTCCACATCCTGCAAGATAAACATCCTTGTGACGACTGCCAGGGACGTTCCCTCTCCACCATAATGTGAGCAGGAGGGTGGTGTGGTAAGACATCACCACGGACTGTATGAGTGAAAAATAATCATCAGTGAAATAGGATACACTTCATTTATAATCACATATTCCATTAGAAAAATGTTAGACTTAAGTTATGGCACTCGCATCTACCTAGTAGCATTATTTATGTTAAGCTGGTAAAAGTCATTTCCTTGGAATAAAGAATATTTGCATCACTTGTTTTTAAGAAGGATATCCTCCCCCCTCCACAACTGTATGTAGTTTCTCTATTCTCTGTAACTCTTCTCTTCAAGATTCGGTGGGTCTCTCACGTCTCAACTTCCTCATTTACAGAGAGTAGGGGAGTTCTCCAGAGCTCTGAGAATCATCCTTTGCTGGTTCAATAAACTGATTTCCTTTTCTCCAGATAGATAGGAAAAACTTACACATAATGTCTATTTTTACAAACATCTTTCCAGTTCTGTACACACACAAGTGCGCACGCGCACACACACACACACACACACACACACACACACACACTCCTACTTCTGGCTAATTTCTACTTCAAAGGTGCAAGGAAATTCTAGGGAAATTAGACACAATAGAAAGGGAATGGAATAAATTCCCTATGATTGTGTGTGTGTGTGTGTGCGTGTGTGTGTGCGCTCGCGCACACGAGAGATTCCAGGTAAGAGCAATGGCGTATAAATCAGTGAGCTGGCATTTAGTTGAGTGATGAGGAAGACAAAGGGGTCTATTTATGGTAACTTGGGAACAGTCCATGTCAGCATCTTCACTTTACAGGTGAGGAAATGGATGCCTGCAGCCATGAAATCCCGTGCCTCATGAATTCACACAGAACAGGCTCAAGAGTTTGGATTGCTTTAGGTCATGCCATAGTATCAGCTGAAAGGAAAACATTATGAAAATCATTTAGGAAAAAAATCATTCTGTCAGGACAGTACGTAGTACAGGTTTCGTTCCTCGTACAAGTATCTACTGAACAACTCATATGTTCAAGTAATCATGTGGCTCATGAAAACATGATTCAGTCTCTTGCATCAAAGGAGAGATAAGCCCAGAAAGAGCTATAACATAAGGCAGACTATAAATGCAAGATGTATGCAAGCTAACCTTAGTACTTACTGTCCCCACATCAAGGCAATAACCCGTTTGGTAAGGGAGATGATAGTTTGATAAGAAAGAAAGTTGGGAAACCTGAGACTCTTTCTATATGCAAACCGTTGAGGTTCAGGTCAATTAAACACACCACAAGATTCAAGTTTATGTATTCAAGTTTATATACTGTTTCCATTACAGATACTTAACGCCATATATAAAAATAATCTATGTGCAAAGTAAAATTCCAAAAATACCTTCCCAAAATGGAAAATGTGCCCCTCTTAGTGGATGCTAAGGCTTTTGTTTTATAAACTCCAAGGCTTTAGATTCTGCACAGAAGTGAACCTGCCCTGAAAATTGATCCCTACAGAAAACAGCATGCTCTTATTTTTAAAATCTTTACCAAAAGACCTGTAAGTTTAAGAGTCTTCAAAAAAAAAAAAAAAAAAACGATGTGCCTTTGAATACCTCAGAATGAGAGTTTAGAAAAAGATGACCAGGTCTTAGTGTAGGGCATCCTTTTATAGGAATGAAACCAGCAGAAATCGTTTTCTCTTACATAATCCCTTTCACACTCTCTGACAAAAGATTGCAACACACTGTGTTTGCCCTTGTTCGGGAGGTATTTTCACACTTCCAAAAGCCGTGAAGTTGTATGACTTCTAATAGGCCCTGCCACTTGGACTTCTGCTGATTCAGACCACAAAGGCCTGGAAAGGTTGATAGACACCCCAGGGTGTGAGAATGCAAGAGTCATGTATAGACTGAGAGGATCTTCTATTTATGAAACATTTACATACAGCGTCTCATTTTATCCTCACACAGTTCCTGTGAGATGTCAGGCAAGTATCAGAGTTCCTGCCTCACAGATGAGGAAGCAGAGATATTGACTCCGACTCTGGAAAAGGTCAGGGACAAAACTAGAACACGAGCTGAGGCCTCCTGACCGCCAAGCTTTTCTTTCCACCGCATCATATTTAAACCAAAGGCAGATTTGTTCGTGATAATATTTTTAAATCTTAAAAAATACCGGAGTCGTTAACGGGCCAGATTGTACATGAATGTATCAAACTGGTACAGAAGAAGTATGTATTCTCCTCTCGGCCAAGACATTTTCATTAAGGTAAGAAACCAACATATTTATGAATGGAATCCTCAACGAACAAGTTAATATGAAATACTTTGCTTATTATGAAGTACGGTGAAGAAATACAATAGGTAAAAACAAGTATGAAAGTTGAACCACAGAATAAACTTGAGGCATAGCCCCCTGTGTAAGAATAGATTGATGGTTCCCTCTAGCACTGGAAAATGGAAATTGCTTGACTTTTTCATTTAAGGGGGGGAAAATAGGATTAGAAGCGGACAAAGCTCTAGAGACAGACATGCTGCCTAGAAGCCCTATTGCTGTCTGGGTTTTCACTGCTGAAACTTTACAGACACCAGGAAAAGTAGAGCAGAAACGCCATGTAAATTATTGAAGTGGTATTTCTGAAGCAGCTGGGATAGTCTGTCCATAAAACATTAACATGACACTTCTGAGCTTTGACAGGTCGTTTGGAAGAGAAAGGGTAAAGAATCCACAATTCCTTTGGTGAGAATGGAGACATTTGTTCAGATAAAAACAAACAAGCACTGTGGCTGGTCTGCAAACCAGCTTCCACTGAAAAACGGGAAGAAAAGATGAAAATTTAAAGCCCAACACTGAAATGGATTAAACCTGATTGGTTCACTGTAATATGAATAGGCAGGATTAGGAGCATTTAAAGCTTTTCTTTCCCCACTTTACTTTTTTTCCAGAAAGAAAGATGCCCTGCCGCCTGAACTATGCTCAGCATTTAATTTATGCCTCTGGTAAATAATTGAGCTGCATGTCCTTTGTACACGGCACATTAATGTGTTTATCCATCAGGACCACAGGGAGATAAAGGATAAAAAGTATTCGTTTCCTCAGCTCGCAAAAGGATTGTTCCTTTTTCTTATAATGATTTTTCACAGCACTAGCTTACAGGTAAGGCCAACCTCTCTTGTATGAAGGCCACCAGGAAGGATATTGGCAAAGGACCGCCTGCCAGAGAAAGTGTCTGTCCTCCACCGAATAATCACCCCTAGAAACCAGAATCACTTCTTCCAATGCAGGCACCCAGGTTCCCCAAAAATTCCCATCTTTAATGAAAGCATATTTATTGCAGAAAACACACCATGATGCTCTGAGTATGAATTCATTGGTCCCTGGGCCCATTTCTGTGTAAGTAATCTATGCACAAACAGACAAGCCAATCATGTTGTGGTTTCTCAACCATATTTTGGTTGAGAAATATCTTCCTTTAGGATGCAGCCTATAAAAAAGGCAATTTCAGGGCATTTATAGAAACAAACTTGAGGACATGTGGTGAAATCATTTTGCAGATAAATGTTTTGCCACATTGGCATTAAAATGGGCAATAAGGCAACATGAGGCTTCAAATTCTTCTTATACACATTTAAAAAGTAAGCCAAAGGAGAAGTCAAATTATAAATAAGTGGCTTAGTAGTGGCTATAATACTAACTACTAACATTCTATAGGGAAAATTTTTATTTTCTTCTGTGTAATTTTTTGCAAGCTCACTTAATTAAAAACATAAACTGATACACTCGATTTGATTCATGGTTTCTCCATTTTAGCATCCTTTCCTGAGAGTGACACTGATGAGGGAGCGTGGGGCGAGCTGAGGGCAAAATACAGTCTGACACCCCCCCCCCCCCCCCCCGCCTGCCCAGGTGGAATATGTGTGGCATTCCTCTGACACTCCTGGCTACTCAAGAACAAAGGAAAGGGGACTAAGTGCTTGCCACTGTGCGGGAAACTAAGGCAAATGAAAAATTAAATTCCCTTACTGCCTACAACCCACTGACAAGTCCTCAAGACTGGCAGAGTGACCTCCCTCTAGGAGCTTAGCTGCCTCAATGATGACACTTTGGGAGGGGCAAAAGAGAACCTTAACTTAACATTATCACAACCTTGAGGATCCTATAAGTCTACTTCCTTTATCCCAACTGCCCCAAGATATATGCTGGCAATCATATTCCAAGCTTTTGGACCCCCAATATACATCTGAAAGGTCTCATGACTGAGGTTTTATTAAATGGTAATAAGTGGCATTTCCCTAGCAACAGCTAGCCCCTCAACGTCCTGGAAACCTTGCTTCCAAAGTTCCTTAGAGACTTACTCTATCCCTGATCCCCTCCCAATCTGAGGGTATGTAATGAGTTCTCCGTCACGACCCAGTACAGCTCTTCCTGCCCATGGGTCCTGTCCCCATGCTTTAATGAAATTACATTTTTGCACCAAAGATATCTTCAAGAATTCTTTCTTTTTCTTCTGCTCCAGACCCCATGAACCCTGCATCACCCCAAACTTCATCAGCACCAAAATAGATTCACAGGAGCTGCAATTGTTCCGTAGAAAGTAGCTCCAAAAATGTCATTGATACATTCCAGGTAGCCTTAGCTCTCTTAAATTACTTATTAGTAATCCAAAATTATTCCACATATTTAGACTTTATGTGGAGTTCTTTGTATTTCATGTTTTCTCTTCTCTTCGAAGCCAAAAGCAACCAGAAATGCTCACGAATTACAGATGTAGATGTAGGCCATGTTTTTCAGGATTGTTTTCTATGTCATTTCATGCATTTGGTTTCCTGCTACAATATCACACTCCAGACCCTGGAGTCAGAGCCATATATAGCATACTTATATGTTCAGCTGTGAGAATAGTTAAACCCCAAGGCAGGGATGACACCATCTTCTGGGTGCCAGTATTCAGATCCTAGGCGAACCCATCCTGCGGTTCCCGTGGACCACACATTCCAGTAGTGGTGTACCCCAGCTCCAGGGTTGGGTCTCCCTGTGTGCTTTCCTCGGCCCCTACCTGGCTCTCTGTTCCCTCCCTTCACCCCTTCCCAGTTCTGTCCTGGCACTGGAGCCTTGTTTCACAACCCCAGTTCTTACAACGCTCTCTGCATCTCTCTACCACTAGCCCCATGGAGGTGTGTTAAGCTCACCCAGCTGCAATTTTGCTTTGCACATCTTGTTGGACCTTACCCTCACCTCTGTGCTACCTGACGGGATCCCTTTGGTGCCCGAGTTCCAGCCTTCTCCAATTTGGTGCTAACACATATATGCTGGTTAGGGCAATAAGTTCTGTGTGCACATCACTGACAGCTTTACATTGTGTCCTTATATTTCATGAAATTTCCCTCTATCGGGTTAAAATGGACAACTCCTTATACTTGGGACTGGAATTTGATGAACGCTTCCTCCTCACATCCTTTAAGTTTTTTTTTTTACACTTTAGTTAATTGTCCTTTCAGGTTGGCTGACCAAACTAGACAATCCCAATTCTTTCTAAGCCCACCTTTACATCCAGCCCTCTTTTGCTGCCCTTTTGTAGTCCTTATCCCATCCCCTTATGTTTTCTTGAGTTTTAATAGCCAGCATTACACATACAATCCAGAGACATATATCCCACATATACCTGGAAGATTATGTTCTCTATTACTTGCAATTTATTAATAGATGTTGCAAAGCTTTTCCTGACATTTTTGTATGTAGCAGCATATCCATTCATCCAATGAATATTTCCCAAGCAACTACTATATGCCATACCTTGTTCTAAGCATTTAGGATGCTTCCATGAGCACAATAGACAGGGATCCCTGCCGTAGCAGAGCTGATATTTTAGCAAAAAGAGACAGACAATAAACATAACACAAAGGAAATTATAGAGTAGTGAAAAAGTGATAAGCATACAGAAAAAAAGGAAAGAGAGAGCAGTGCAATATAACTGAGATTGCTGAAGGGTGGGGAAGAAATATTGAGGGAATCAACTAGACTGATTATGATGCACATATAATGATATATGGAATCCACACATTATATATGCACACAGATGTATAAATGGGATCACTTTTCTGATGTCATACGGATGAGGGCATCAGCATAGGGCTGCTGTGGAAGCTGTACAGTGTAATCAATAGCCAAGGCTGGCTTTCTGCTTGCCATTTTCATGGCACCAATTCTCAGAGCCACCTTGTGATCGCAGATAACCACTGTTCTCCATCCATCACATCTCCATTCCCGGGAAAAAAGTAAAAAGAAAGAGGCATAAAAAAGGCACCTGCAGCCGAGTAAGCCCCCAGGGTAAAGGTCTGTGTTTATATCTCACTAACACCTGTATCTAAAGGGAGATTGGGAAATATTTTTTTAGCTGGGTTGATAGTGACTCATTAATATTGACATTCTTTTAGTGAAAAAAAAAGGGAAGACAAGTGGATATTGGGTAGGCAACTAACAATTTCTGACACGATAGTTTTAATATAATGTTGTAATAGCCTCCCCTAAGAGAATCTTAAACTAATAGTATAAATTTTAGTATCAAGTACTTAGGTCTTTTTTTCTCTCTAATTATTGCCTTAAACATTCACACAAAGAACCTAAAGAGTCATTTTCTTGCTCACATGGCCAGTTGGCTTCTTGTCGAAGTTTGTTCTACTCGTTTGGCATTTTGTTCCTGGTTTTACCTAATTGCTTAACTATCACAAATTTTTTATATCTTCCTTTAGCAAAAAACATGGGAGGACCTGTCACATTACTGCCTATTGAATTTATAACTGATTTGTAACAACAAATATCACCACATATTGTGGATATTTTAATGATTTTAGCATAACAATTATTAACAGGAGGCAAAGTTTCAAGTTTAGTGACTACCAGATAGTGAGACTTTTATAATTAAAGATCTCCTTAGATGAATTTTGTCTACTGGGAATCAGACTTTTCTCAGCATCCCCAGCCCACCTGTAACACTTCCTAATTTTCTTATTAAATGTTAAATTTTTTATGCCAACCTATTATTTATAAGTGTCATTATGTGATTCTTGTTTTACAAGTCGTTGGGGGAAAAAAATTGCTACCTAGATATGTAAGACCAAAACAAAACCAATAGTTTTGTTTTTCCCATTTTGGAGGAAGGAGAGAGGAAGCCAACAAGTAAGCCAGAGTGAGAAAGAGAGAGAGACGTGGATACATAAATACATAAATGGGGATATAGAAATAAAAGTGGGGATGAGGAAGGAGACACAGGTGCAAACGGAGATGCAGATGGAGTAGACATCCCAACCACATTGGCCACGCTAACTAAACAAGCTGTTGGCAAAAGGAAGAGATACTACTGGTCCCACAGACAAGCACGACAAGACATTCTGGCCACTAAGCTCGCTCTTGACTTCTCAACTATTTGTCAAACAAAGACCAAAATCTTTTGTTCTACCTCAGGGACCTACCTCCCAGTGCCTCAGAGAGACCGATAAGAAAATGGAAAGAGTAAGAGATTCACAGAACTGGTGAAGGGGAGAAAGATCGATGCTGAGGGAAAGGGAAAAGAGAAGGAGTGGGGACGAGAGTGTATGGATGAGAAGATGGGAGGAGAGATCCAAGGAATTCTGGGGGATTCTGTAAAGTGTTCTTGTCACATCCCCTCTCCATTTAGGAAGTAAGTTGTTTGATCTTTCAGCTTCTCCTGATTTTTATCATGTCTTCTAGAGTAACCAAAAAAAGCCAACTCTCAGAGAAATGGTGCTTCCAACAGAACAGCAGTGAACAGAAAATATTCCTGGAAGGCAGAAGAAAACAGTCGAGCCCACCCCCTCCAGATACTCATCTACTCCCATCTTCCACTAGCGTCTTTTATTCCTCTTCTCCCCCTTGTTTTAAATAGCTGTACACAAAGCAGCTGTAAATAGAGAAGACAGTGGCCTGTGCCACTGTTCCTAGTAACTGAGATAAATGTCCCCCTTCTGAAAAGCAAGATAACGCCATGATTGAAGCTCCAAACAAAAAATCTAAGGCCATCTTCCATCTACCACCTGCCAACCTGCAAGCCTGAGCAAAGATGATAGCTGTAAAATGAGACTAATTATTTCAATGAGCAAACGAATTAGGTGTTAAAGCTCTTTTAAAAGTATATAATGTTATGGCAAATTGATAATTTAAAAAACAATGAAATGATGAGCCAAATAATGGTTTCCAAGTGTGTTAAATTCAATCCCTTTGCAGTTGTATAAGGTCTTTGAGGTTAGGAACATAAGAAGAGATAAAACTGAATGTTATCATAATTACAATCTCAGAAAAGCTAGAATAAAAGTTCTTGAAAAGTCATATTTTCAGGCTTTATGTGTAGAAAGAAGATGGGTAGAAAATTATAGCTATGTGAACTGAAACCAACTTGGTGGGTTTTATGTTTGCTTTTTCTTCTTGTTTGCTTCAAGAAATGATAGCTACAGGGTTACATTGCTGCAGAATTTGCGAGCACAATCACTCAGGTGAGTAGAGAGGAACTATCATGCATAAGAGGAAAACACCCAAAATTGCTTAAAGTATATTCTTGGAAACTCATTGTTACAGTACCGTATGTACAGGGTATTGCAGCTTCTCTTATGAGGTAAAAATTAAAAAAAAAAACAAAAAAACATTCACCTCAAGTGTTTGACTATAATGACACACATTAAAAATGCTAGTAATTAGTATAATCACTTTTGCCCAAGAATGAAACACATGCAAGATTGTTTCTAGTGTATTTATAACTACTCACATCAAAGGAAGTACGGTGCGTCGGCTGAGCTGTGTGAGAGACAGCATCCTGCTGTGAGGCGACAGTAGTTTGGATCCTTCCTTTTCAGGGACAGCGTGCCCCAGTTGGTATCAGTAGGGTTCCCCATTGTTATTACTTGTTCCTGCCTCCAGGACAGCTCCTTCCACGGCCCCCCACTGTGGGGCCCTCCATCTTGCAATGAGCCATCTGGAGAGGAAAGACTGGCCCCAACTCCCTCTGGAAGTTGTTAGCTCTGTCCCACAGTTGGCGCCCAGGGCCTCCAGGGAGTTGACCTCTTCACAGGCTTTCTTCCCATGTCAGGAAGCTGATTGTACCCTTTTCACCACACTGTCAGCTTCTACCGGTTCTCCAAATTACCGGACAAATCTCTGAAGCAGACATGGGCTTCCCATGAGAAATGCAGGCTGCTACCCTTAGAGTCCTTCTTAACAAGCGTGAGGGCCTTGCGGTTTAATTTAAGGGGAAAGTGCCCCATCTTGTTTCCTTTGTGTCGCTTTTGAAAACAATTAAAATCTAAAAAAACATAAAAAGAGAATAAATAACAGAACAAGCCAAATAAATCTCTCATTACTGTAGTCGGTGGCCATGAGCTTGGGAGTTAGAAAGGCTTCTGTGTTCCATCATTGACTAGTTGTGTGAACTCAGCCAAGTTATCTAACCTTGCTGCTCCTCAGCTTTTGCATCTATAAAAAGTGTGTGCGTGCGCACGTGTGGGTGTGTGTTCAAAGATTCCTAGAGCTGTTAGGCATTAGTGTAAACATAAAAGACATCAGAAGACCACTGGTGTTCCTCTGCCACATTTATTTATTAAAAGAACTTATTTAATGTCCCTGCTAGGTGGCAAGACCCTATGTTAAGTCCTGGGGAGCAAAGGCAAACAAAAAACCTTCCTTCCCCTCAAAGAGATTCTTTCTATAAGAGTGATAAGAGGGTATATGGTCCTAAGGCAGATTTTAACAGCAATCCTTTAATTACTGAACTTCAGGACTGTAAAGTGTCGTAAACGACCCTCTGGTCCTACCCGTTACAGCACGCTTAGATTTCTTCCCTTTACTGTCCTTACTGAAGAACAAAAAGCCAGCTCCTTTGGAATAAGACAGATCTATATGACAGTCCTTGGGGAAAATTCAAGCTTCAACAAAATAATAGCATTTAATGCTTTGTTGGCTACAAGGCCCCTTGCAAATGTGTGTTATCATCACCCTTTGCAAACAGCCCTTTTCAAGTTTACTCGCTTCAAGCTCCACCTTCTCCCCACTGCTGAGTATCATGAGCATGAGGTCTCCCCTCTGTTACCTGAGTGTCATGGCACCTCTCCTCCCCTGTTAACCAGCAGGCAAGGGGGGAGATGATCTGAAGTAGCACTTGTATAAAAGAAAATATGCAATTTTGATGTGTCAGGGAACTGGGGTGTAATGGTCCCACCCTCCTTTTTTTCTGCAGTGCAGTTCTTTTAAAGACAAGCTTCTGTTTTATTTTGAGCCCATGTTCTGTTCTTTTCTGTAGCACTAATAAGCGGTCAGGTCACCTGCCTGGGCTTGAACAGGGAAAACTTCATTAAGGCCCATTCCCTCTTTAGACAAGGCAGCCTATTAGAAACATCTTTCTTCTACTGAGTTCAAGGTTGTTGGTGTACCTTTATTGTCACATATCCTGCCATCCCTGCCTGACATCTGTGTTCCCACCAACATGAACTGCTTGATGTTCCTCACAACACACTCTACTCTTCTCTGCCCTGAGTCTCTGTTCTTGCCAGTCCTCTCTCTGGATTACCCCTCCCTTCTCCCTTCTTCCTTTCCCCTTCCCCCTTCATCTAAAGATTGAGCTCAGGCCTGCCATTCTCCAGGAAGCTAACCATGACCACCCCAAACCCACACATACACCTTTATGTAGCTTTGCTCAGCTCTCTCCAAATTGCTGTCTGTCTCCAGCATTGGGTCCATTTGCGTATATCGTGATTGTCTTTGCACCTGACACCCTGATTCTAAACTGTGAACCCTGTGAAAGCTGAAGCCATTTCTTATTCCACCTAATAACGCCAGTCTCTGCTACAGAATAGTCTCTCCAAAATGCTTGTTGAAAGAACAAACTGGTTTTTCTGCCTTCCTATAACTGTCACTCATTCCTTCTTTCCTTCTGCTTTGATCACGTAGAACTGAAAACAGGGCTAATTCCTCCTTGAAACAAGAGTCATTCATACATTTGAGCAGAGATATCATCTCATGTTGCATCATTCACATGTCCAATCCTTTGTTCATTTGAGCAGCAAATATTTAATCGATAGTCTTGTACATGGCAAGTATTATTGAAGATACTATGGAAAAGAACAGATAAATGAAATTTAAACCCTATCATTAGGAAGAAGATAATTTTGGATAGTGTTCTTGAACTTCTCCATTGTTAATTTCAACCAACCACCAGTCTCATGTTTTTAAATAATTTTTAATTGGGCGACTTATTAAAATGGTCAAAATAAAATAAAATATAAAAGGTTACATTGAGCAACCTGATTCCTATCCTGTCCCTGCCTACTCCATTCCCACTCTGCCTACTATGGGTAACCATATTTTTAAAATTTCTTTTGTATTTTTTTGGAATTTTGTTTTGCAAATAAAAACAAATACGATTATATATTCTTATTTCCTCTATTTCACAGATAAAAGGTAGCAGGCAATATATACTATTATACACCTTCTTTTTTTGCTTAACAATGCATCCTAAAAATCTTTCCCAATTAACATATAGATAGCTTCTTTATTCTTTTTCATAACTGCAAAGTATTCCATTATGAGAATGCATCATAGTTTATTTAATCAGTGCCCCCCAGTGATGAGCTGTTTCCTCTGCCTCAATTTTAGACATTTCACATATCAAATTACAGATTCTCCTGAGCTGGACCCAATATTCTCCCAATTCATTAAACTAGTTTTATATTAGCTTTAAGGCAATCATGTTACCCTCGTAGCATCGTTAGTATGTAAGCTTTTCATCAAGTAAAATGCTAATCTTTTCCACATGAAGTAATATTAAGCCATTTCTCCTCCATTCTCACTTTAAATGATTTACTTTAGTATAAGGGGAAATTTTTACATTTATCACCATTAAACTTCATTTTGTTTGTTTCAATTTATCACTCCCACATTCCAGTATGACTTCTCGAATCTTAACTCTATTATCAATCATATTAGTGACTCCTCACAGATTAGTAGCATGAACTGATTTGATAAGTGTGTTTTCTATTTTTATCCAAATAATTTATCTTCTCACTCTACTACAATAAATCTCTTCCCCAGAGGATGAGGTCTCCTTCCTCGTTCCTACGACTTTCCCTTCTCCCTAGACCCTTGGCTTCATTCTTTCCAGGTTTCCCGGTTCCATGTTCTTTGGTTAGTCCTGTTCTCCACAATACTTCACTGTTTCCTCTCCACTCACACTATTCATATCTTACCCTCCAATCCTTCCCTCCCCCTTTATAGCCATCTTAAAGAAAATCCACCAGACCTTGCAAACATCCTATTTTCCTCCTTTCACAAGTAAACCTCTCAAGTGCACAATCTGCACTCAGGGTTTCTAATTCCTCCCTTGCTGTTCAGTCACCACATGACTGAAACATGACCACCAATGGTACCAGTCACCTCCAAGTCACCAGACTTCCTTGCAGTCTCCACAGATTTGGAAATATCAGTGATTTGGCAACACGGGGCCCAGAAGTGTCCCTGACAACATCTGGCTGTGGCTGAGTAGCAGCTACCTGCTCTTAACGGCCTCGTTGTTAAACCCACCACACTTTTCTGTTGTCTTATCCCCGACCCAAGTCACTCAGTGAGCTTATGACCCCTGCTTTGAGGTAACAGACTGAGTTCTAAACAAATACACCAAAATCACTCCCTGTAACCCCTTCAGAACAGTCATCTTTGCATAATAAACATTTATTCCAATAATATGGCCACTGCTTAAAATATTTTAACAAGCTATCTATGGTGCATTTTTTTTGTCTATGGTACATTCTTAGCACAATAAGTCTTTTCTTTTCCTTGAGGGGAATATTTAAATTCACCTTTATCCAAAATTTATTTGAAAAGGCAAAAATTTTAATTTGGCTAATCATGCTTTTAGTCAAAAACAAAGAGTAAGTAATTAATATTGTAGAAAGTTTTCTCGTGAAATTGTTTTAAAAGGCAATTCTGAAAGAGGAAGGAAAAATGTTATTTGAAAAATGGCATCATCTTATTAAAATGAGCATAGTTTTTTAAGGAGACTACTTTGAAGATCGACACTTCTAATGTATATGGTTTGGTTTGTTTCAAATAAAGTCTCCTTACTTACCTAACTGGAATAATGAAATTACCATCCCCAGCTTTCCTAAAAACATCCCTAATGGGGACTTGTGAATTTAGTACAACATATGAAATGATGGCACCGGCCTTCAGGCATGTCACAAAGAACTTCATATCATTGTTTTGTTTTACTTTGTTTTAAAACAGGAGAGAGAGAGAGAGAGAGAGAGAGAGAGATTGAGAAGGATAAAGAGGAATTGGCTGCTCCCACAATTCTAGAGACATCATTTCAGACAATGAAAGAAACTAAGAAGCATATACACAATTTATATTAATGGAGAGACCTCAAAAGAGAACAAAACTGAGGTGCCAGCGACCATACCAATGACTTCTAAAGGATTTGAAATGCCAAGATCCCTTCTCCTTCCCCTGACTTCCCTAAGGTGCAGACAGTGACAAAAGGCACCCCGGACTGTCTTACTAGAATTCCTGGGGCATTATTCTAGACTGAATTATGCAGACGCAAGAACATGTCATGTTGGGAGAAAGGGACTAGATCTTGAGGCAAGACAATAAGTCCTAGAGCCTCTGCATTGATTGAAATAGAAGTGATACTGAAAGTGAGTAAATGCCCTAGGAGATTGGTTACTAGGCACTTTTTTGAAACATCGATTTCTCAATCCTTAATTTCAGACAAATATTGGCTGTTTCTTAATGCTAAGAGGCATAAGTGAAGATTAAGCACTGAGCCAGAGAGCAGCTTTGGACTACAAAGAAAGAAAATTAAACTCCATTACAAAGTGGCGAATCCAAGCAGTGAATCAATTAATAAATGGTATCTACCTGCCTAGGTTCCTGGGTTCCTCTAACACCTCCTTCCACTGTTCACCAGGAACCCTCCAGGTAGCCTGTTATAAGCTTAATTTTGAACTCTGGTGGGCTGTAAGTTCCTTGAGAGGGAAAAGCATATCATGTTTTTATATTCCCCATGACTCTGAAAACAGGATTTTCACATAATAATGGCTCAATAAGTATGTATTAAATGAATGGATTTAATTTCCTTAAATAGATTCTTCATAGCTGAATGCAATGTTCAACTGAGCAAAAGGGCTGCTGTAAAGAAAATGAAATTGTGATAGATAATCACACATACATACATACACACACACACATGGGCACACACACACAAAACCAGTTAAAGACACTCTACCTTGTTTTTTTTTTAATCAGCATGTTGGATGCAGGAAGAGGGAGTCAGTTCTCACATTTATAAATGTGTTAGGCACATGTGCATAATCCTTTTGTAATATATAGTGATTGAATCTTCCAAATATAGATTCCTAAATTAACACATTTTTCTCCCACAACCAACCTGTTCACCTAATTTATACTCAAGGGCAATGGTACACATGGAATTTCTGATTCTTTCATGTGCTGAAAATAGTAAAGAAATCAGAAGATCAGGTGCAGAACACCCATGTTAAACACAACAGAAGATTAAGGATAAAGAGCACAGAGCTAGATTGCAAACACTCTAATGATTTGCAAGGACTTTAGTGGTTTTTTTAAAGGGGAAAAGCATGAACTGTTTTTTTAGGAAGAACTAATCTGGCACTTCTTCAGACTCTCCCCTTCTAAGGCGGGGGGATAGTTGGATGATGCTGTAGGAATGTCCTGATCCAGGTGGGAGGAAATGGCTTGCATTAGTGCATTGCTGAGAATGGAAAGACAGTGACACATGTAAGAGATGTGTTGAAGGGAGAAGCGCCTGGGTGACTCAGTCAGTTAAGCGTCCCACTTCAGCTCAGGTCATGATCTTGCAGTTCACGAATTCGAGCCCCACGTTGGTCTCTGTGCTGACAGCTTAGAGCCTGGAGCCTGCTTCAGATTCTGTGTCTCCCTCTCTCTCTATGCCCTCCCCATTCATGTGTGCACGCTCGCTTGCTCTCTCTCTCTCTCTCTCTCTCAAAAATAAAAACATTTAGAGATGTGTTGAAGGGATAATTGACAAGGATCCATGCCTGATATAGGCAATGAGAGACAAGGGGGAAAAAAATCAGTGCAGTATCTAGGGCGTCTGGGTGGCTTAGTCGGTTGAGCTTCCAGCTTTGGCTCAGGTCATGATTTCATGGTTGGTGAGTTCTAAGCCCCACATCGGGCTCTGTGCTGACAGCTCAGAGCCTGGAGCCTGCTTCAGATTCTATGTCCCCCTCTCTCTCCACCCCACCCCTGGTTGTGCTCTGTCTCTCTCTGTCTTTCAAAAATGAATAAACATAAAAAAAAAAATAGTGCAATACCAAAGTTATTACCCCATGGGATTGAGATAATGAGAATTCCATTGATATAAATAAGACTGATAGAATTAGAAGTAGTAAAGTAGATCCTCAATCTGCCAAGTTTAAGGTGACCATAAGATGTATCTTTTCTGTGGAGAAAAGAGCACCTGTTTTTAAAATTTAAATGAGATAATATAAAGCACTTATGACAGTGCCTGGCACAGGGCAAGTACAATCCAAGTCTTAGTTCAATGTATTAAAATATATATCTATAAGCAGTTTCAGATGTCAGAGGAGAATTTAAATATGAGGCCTTCTACTTAGATATAGATTTAAGTATCACCAACCTCTTTTCCTGCCTCGGGCCCTTTGTATTTGCTGATATTTTTCTCCTGTCCTTCAAATGGCTATTTTACTTGTCATCATTGATGTCTTACCTCATAGGCTACCTCCACAGGAATATATTTGCATATCTAAATTAGCTCCCTCTCCAAATCCCCACATCTGTCTATCCTTTATGCCACCCTGCTGCTATCATAAATTTTACCACAAACAGTAATCTTTTTTTTCACTAGTTCACTAGGATACTGACTGTGCCCAGACACCAGGGTATAAGCTCCACAAAGACAAACACATTACCTCCTTTGTTCACCATGGAATCTCTAACATTTAACATGATTTCTGGCACCCAATGAGAAGCTGTCTCTATTGGGATTCGAAGTGTGGGCAGGATGAAGGGATGAGAGAGAGAGCGAGAGAGAGAGAGAGAGAGAGAGAGAGAAAGAGACGAGGGGGAGGGAGAGAGAGAGAGAGAAAGAAAGAAAGAAAGAAAGAAAGAGAGAAAGAAAGAGTCACAAAACTAGCAACAGAAGGAAGCTGCTTTAATTCCAGATACCCAAGAGCAAGAGGAGGATGTGATGTTACCTGAGCCCAGTGGGAGCTGCCATGGAAGAGAAGGGGGCCAGCCAGCAAGAGCTGAAACAGAATAACTGTTCAGCAGTGAGAAGGGAAGAAAAATAATTACCCAAATTCACTTTCCTTCCATCCATCTATTGTCTAAATCCAACGAGAGGCCAGGGCAAGGAGCCAGCGATGTGGTCTATGGAAATCAGCCTCCCATGGCACAAATGCAGCTGGAGAAAAACCTGAGGGCAGGCAGAGAATAACCAGCACAGTGCTCAGTGAACACTCACAGTTGTTCACTCTACATACAGATGATAGTTAAAGCAGAAGAGTAGATCAGGACTCTAGCAGAAGTGCATTTCGAGATAAACAGAAAACCTGGGCGCAAATGGGATACCCATTTCTCATTTAGGGAATGAGAAAAGAAAAAGGAAGTTTGAAAAAAGGAATATGACTTTTGCTGAGGGCCACCCCATTCTTTCACTGATATTTCTCATGTGCTGATTCTATAATGTTACTTGTGAATACTTTGAATAGCCATCTTTCCTATCCCACATTTCAGCTGAGACTGGTTTCTCATCCATTTTGAGGCTTATGGTGTTCATTTGATTGTATTAGAATGTAGAGTTCTGCTTTTGACACCACTGGTAGGAAAACAAATGACCGATAGAACAAAAAGAGGGGAAAAGTCAACTGACTGCAATCACCACAATGCTAAACAAATTACTCTCACTAACTTTAAAGGCAAACTTGGACAAGGTGAGGTAAGTAGATATGCACATATCCTGCTTTCTGGAAGAAGTCAGAAAGACAGGGGAGTGGAAAAATGAAAAACATAACAGACAAAAGATGGATATCAATTTTATTTATATATATATTTTTTTAATTTTATTTATTTTTTTAAAATTTTTTAAACATTTATTTATTATTAAGAGACAGAGAGAGACAGAGCATGAGCATGGGAGGGGCAGAGAAGGGAGGAGACACAGAATCCAAAGCAGGATCCAGGCTCTGTCAGCACAGAGCCTGACACAGGGCTCAAACTCACAAACCACGAGTTCATGACCTGAGCCCAAGTCGACGCTTTACCAACTGAGCCACTCAGGTGCCCCTTTAATTTTATTTTTTTAATTTACATCCAAATTAGTTAGCATATAGTGCAACAATGGTTTCAGTAGATTCCTTAATGCCCTTTACCCATTTAACCCATCCCTCTCCCACAACCCCTCCAGTAACCCTCTGTTTGTTCTCCACATTTAAAAGTCTCTTATGTTTTGTCCCCCTCCCTGTTTTTATATTATTTTTTCTTCCCTTCCCTCATGTTCATCTGTTCTGTGTCTTAAAGTCCTCATATGAGTGGAGTCATATGATTTGTCTTTCTCTGACTAATTTTGCTTAGCATAATACCCTCTAGTTCCATCCACGTAGTTGCAAATGGCAAGATTTCATCCTTTTTGATTGCCGAGTAATACTCCATTATACATACATATATATATATATATATATATATACACACACACACACACATACACACACACACACACACACACACATATATATACATGCACACACACACACACACACACACACACATATATATATGCCACGTCTTCTTTAAGGATGGATATCAATTTTAAACCTGAAAATTTTTTTTTAATGTTTTTTTATTTATTTTTGAGACAGAGAGAGACAGAGCATGAGCAGGGGAGGGGTAGAGAAAGAGGGAGACACAGAATCCAATGCAGGCTCCAGGCTCTGAGCTGTCAGCACAGAGCCTGACGCGGGGCTTGAACTCACACACGGTGAGATCATGACCTGAGCTGAAGTCAGACGCTTAACCGACTGAGCCACCCAGGCGCCCCTAAACCTGAAAATTTTAACATAAAAAAAAAACCCTGCCAGTTGTTTTACCAGCAAAAAATGGGTTTATTCAGGAATAGCAGAGACTTATAATCCAGGACAAGCCAGCTACAGGGAAAACCATAGGCAAGTCCAGAGACCAAAAGAGAGAATCACTCTTTTCTAGAGAAAAGCAGGGAGTTAGGAAGGGCTGTTACAAACTAAAAGTCCATTAAGAGTAAACTAGGAGCTGGAAGTATAGTGGTTTTTCATTGGCTTAGCTGCCACTGTCTCTCACTGGCTGGGCTATTGCCCAGAAAACTTCCTTCTTCCTGCTGAGGTAATCAAGTAGTATCCAGAGCAATTTCCCTCTCTTCCCATTGGATTTGCAATGGTGGTAGGGGGTAAGAGCTCCCCCTGCTGGCCTCCCAACTCCATTCTAAATGAGGTTTCTTTTTATTAATTTTCACAAAGGAAATGCTTCTCTACACAAAGGAGTAAGCTTTAGACTGAGTCATTCGAAGGGAATCATACCTATGGAGTACAGTTGTTACCTAGAGTAGAATACCAACACAGAGTTAATTAGGACATTTGTAAAGGTCTGAAAATCCACAGTCCATGGTAGGATTTAAGTTTCTTGGCAACAAGAAGTCTCATAAGGCTCTTCCAAGCTTTGGTCTACTGATCAGATGTTTAAAAGAACATAGGGATTTTGTTGCTGTTGTTGCTGTTACAGCTACAGAAACACTGCAATTGACAAAACTCAGATCTTCACAGCAGAACTGAGTGAAATGTTTGTCCAGACATCAACGGGACTTATATTTTCAGTTTCTCTTTAGAAAGATTTACCATTGTCAACAGTACCCTGTTGTAGGTACCCTAATGTAAAGCATGATAATCTAAGCTTGAAACATTACATTTTTTACAAAAATGTAGGCACTTAGATAATTTCATATAAATTCTACCTAAAATATCTCTAGAAAGTTTCTAGAATAAAAAAAAAAATCTAGGAATTATTATTGAACTAAGAGATAGGATTATTAGTTCTCTGTTTTCCAGGCATACGGCAGTCAAGACTGGTTTCAAATAATCATCAAACCTTTGGAATTTAGTTCAAAAAAAAGTTCAACTATATGGCAGTGTAAGTAAACAATTTTAGAACTTTGAAGATTAACTATAATTAGAAGCACTTTAGCTCCATTTCACCCTTATATGCCCATAATATTGTCCTTCTGGTTATGGAAACTGCAGGATTCAGGCAAAAATACTGGGTCAGAATAAGGGTAAGGGTGAAATCATACTTTGAATATGGGAAAGAGACTTGTTCCATTTTTGTTTGTTCCATTATCCCCAGGGCCTAGAAAACACCCAGCACATAATAAGCACTCAATAAATAGTTGCTGAATGAAAATGAATAAATGAATAGTCACATTAACCTGACCTAAAATATCTATCCCCAGAATGGAGAAAAGCACTAAAAGTGACTCCTGCTGGGACCTGGAAAGAAGACTTAGCCTGAGGGTAGCTGAATTATATTATAATGATAACATTTGTTTGACCCAAAGTTTCCTTTATGGTTGAGGAAGCTCTTCTTATAGGACCAGCCCATAGTGTGGAAACTCCTCAGTCCAAGATTTGACAAAGCATTTCCTATTGTCACATTCCAGTTTCCTCAAATTATTAAGCCTTTGTCACAAGCCTGACAAACTGATATCAGCCATAGCAGGCTTCATGTATGTGTACTTAATTTTTGTCTCAGCACAGATTAAAATTGAGACAATAAAATTTTTTTTTTACCTGGCTTATGTAAATGAGATGATCCATCTTCATATTGAAAGAGCGGACCTAGGCCGGCCAACTCCATTTTGTTCTGTGTCCTCCATCTTGAGTGACTATGTCCCCGACATGGTCCCCTTTCCAGGAAAACCGCAGAAAGAAATTCCCGCTCAAACCTCAGACCACGCCTCCTTCCCTTGAGTAACTTCCCGCTCACCTGTTCAAACTTCCTGTTCAAACCACGCCCGGCAACCTGCGCAACTGGACTCTGACCCTTCCCCAGCCAGTCCGCTAAGGCCACGACCATTACCCCACCAACTGCCCCTAGATCCCTATAAAACCTTTGTGCTTTTGAAACTCGCTCTCTCTCTCCAGCATCTCACCGCTGCGTCAGTGCAGGTAGGGGATTGAGCTCGAGCCAGCTCAAATAAAGGCTCTTTGCTTTTGCATCGGACTCAGCTCCCTGGTGGTCTTTGGGGATCACGAATTCTGGGAGTAACAATATTAAATTTGGTCTCTATTGATGCCAATCACAGGTAACTTCGTGATTCTACCTTGAGATAGAGGTATCTATCTGGAAGGTACCTTCTGGAAGCAGGTATCCTAATGAATCAATCAGGAACCCTATCCTGTGCTTCTCTGCAGAAAGCTTTCCAGGGAAGATTCAGCACCATGTGACATTTTGTAGAAACAGAGTTGTGAGGAGATGACCAGGGGAGAACCTTTGGACTCGGCTTCAGGCTACATTCTTCACATTTACCAAATGGCTCCAGCTCCTCCTGGAGGTTACCAGGCGGTTACCCCCTTTGACCACCAGCCACTAGCTGATCTGGGTGTCAGTAAACCATGCGATCTTTGGTGTGCTCTTACAGACATGATTAACTTGCTACCTGCTGAGAAGACAGAAGCTGTGATTGTAGTTGTGGAGGTTTGGGTTATCCCATTCTTTTACTTATTCGTGCACACAATATATACTGATTACCTACTAAGTATCAGCACTATGCTAACATTAGGCATTTGCAATGTAGAAGCCAGCTCCCTTGAGACAAGGAAATCCTTGTCAACTGCAGGATGGGGGATGGGCTCTGTTCATGAGCACGAACTAGATGCAGCTTGGATTGTTCAGAATATGCTGTGTGCTGGCCATTTCCATACTCATTATTCCATGTGATACCCATATTTTAGAAAAATTTTAAAATGAGTTAGAGTCATTAATTAGTCAGTTCAAGGTCACAGAGTTAAGGAACAGGCCTCCTCCTCCGCATACAGAGTTCTCTGTACCAAACCTGATTATGCGCTGCAGTTACTACCCTAGAACCAGCTCTCCTAAACCAGTGCTTTCTCTTCTATAATATATGCCAGACTTGAAGAAAAATCTGGGGCAAATAAACACATTTTGTAAAGGCCAAGAAATTCCAAAATTGTCCAAAGAAAGAGACTAAATTGTAAGATAGGGATGAAATGCTAAGAATTAGTAGTAATTTGAGAAATATGGCTAATGAAGGTAGATAAAAATAGTTTAAACATAAAACTAATTTTTAAATTTTTGGTGAGATAAAGGCCCCCATAAGAACTAAGCCAAATCTCTGATGGACGAAAAGGGTCAAATGCTAAAGATGTAAAACTAAGTTCTTTCATGTCTTAAGAGAGGGGTTAGAGGTTGAAAACCCTAATTAGAGTTTCTTGGACAAAGATCTCCTGAGCTTGAAGCTCAGACTAGAAGTCTATATGCTGTATACTGTTATGCCCAGAATTCGTGATCTCCAAAGACCGCCAGGGAGCCGAGTCCGATGCAAAAGCAAAAGAGCCTTTATTGGAGCTAGCTCGAGCTCAGTCCCCTACCTGCACCTATGCAGAGGTGAGATACCGGGGAGAGAGAGCGGGTTTCAAAAGGACAAAGGTTTTATTGGGGCCTAGGGGCAGTTGGTGAGGTAATGGCTGTGGCCTCAGCCGATTGGCTGGGGAAGGGTCTGAGTCCTGTTAGGCAGGTGGGGGGGGGGGGGTTACTCAAGGGGAGGAGGTGTGGTCAAGGTGAAGGACACAGAACAAGATGGAGTCGGCTGGTGTAGGCCCGCCCTTTCATATACCAATATTTTTTCAGACTATAGTATAGGTCCTTGGCATGCAATTCCCTTCAAAACCTGGTGTTAACATCCTTTTCCAACTTAGACCAACCATTCAGTCTGATTTTTCTGCATCTCCTGAGGCCTCATAAAGGCCTATGCAAGTCTGGGTTACCACACTATGTTCTAGTGATTCATTACTTACCCATATTCCCCCTCAGATGGCTGTTTTAGAGGACAGAGACTGGATCTTCATAGATTACATGTAGCGAGTACATAACCATGTGCCAGATACTGTTCAAATTGCTCTCTTCACTTAATTTTCAAAACAAGTTTGTGACCTGGGTAATATCGCCATTTTGCAGATAAGAAAGGAGATAACAGAGGTTAAATAACATGCTCAAGGCTAACAACTCTTAACCCAAATTTAGAATTCAAACCCAGTAAGTCTAGCTCCAAAGACTTATCACGTAACAACACAAGGTTTCCTCTATCACTCATATTTTTATTCCCAAACCCTCATGTGGTCCCTAGCTGGAGCAGATGCCCATTAAGTGTTGAAATAATGATTGAATGAAAGCCCAAAGCAGTTCCTCCTCCACTACTCCCCCACCTTTCATAGCGCAAACTTTCATAGCACAAGATTTACTGCCAATACGGAAATTAAATTAGATGGCTTTCCTTAACTACATAGTGACTAACTTGTAAAAGGAGACAAGCTCAGAAATATGTTATGTGGAAAGAAGATATCAGTCCAGAACTAAGTTCTCCACACATAACCCACTAAGTGGTTTCTGAGAGTTGGCTGTATTTGGTAACTATACTCAGATCTAAAAATCTCAAGATCTTCATGAAATATTCATAGCTTTATGTTTATGAAACCCTCTTTGCAATTCATTAATACTAACAATAATACCTTTAAATGAGCAAAAAAAAGGGGAGGGCTTATAAAATTAAGTGATTTGATTTGGCAAAGATCTGTCCGTAAATCTCTGGCTAAGACTGAAATGGGTACTATAAATCTGACTATATAGTCTCAAGAGGGAAGAGTTAGTTTTCTCCCACTAGCTCACCATCTCAATGCTTCACTACATTATTCCTTCTTTCTAATGCCCTTTTTTCTCCTTTCCCTCTTATCTCATTCCCACCCTCTGCCAAACACAGAGTATGAAGTAGGGAAAGATAGGACAACCCCTGTGAGATGCATAGAGAAGAAAATTCCTAAATTTCTTTGAGAACATCCACCCTTTTCCTTTCTGCTACCCTTGTCTTTTCCTGAAACTAGTTAGTATTTATAAAGGTGTTACTGAACTTGCTCTGTAGGTAAATCAAGTGTTCTCTTAAATGGTCCCAGAGGCAGATTTTCTCTTAGCACAGCAGTCTGTCAGAACCGTACTGGGATTCTAACATTCTATATTTTTTTCATACATCTTACCCCAGAAACAATAAGACCAACAAGATATGAAGTCAACCTTCCACTGGAGTTTTTGCAGCATTAATAGAGTAATGCTTTCCTTTCCTAAAACCTTCTCACCACATAAGAGACCACCAGAGTTTAACTAAGTAATGTCAAAATGAAAAAGAAGGGGCTCCTGAGTGGCTCAGTCAGTTGAGCATCTGACTTCAGCTCAGGTCATGATGTCACCATTCAGTTCATGAGTTCCGAGTCCCGCATCGGGCTCTGTGCTGACAGCTCAGAGCCTGGAGCCTGTTTCAGATTTTGTGTCTCCCTTTTTCTCTGCCCCTGCTCCCCTCTCAAAAATAAATAAACATTAAAAAAATAATAATCTTGTTTAAAAAAATGAAAAAGAAAATATAATTGTATCATTTATGCAGAAAAAGTACATGATTCTTTCTAAGTCTTCTTCACAGTATTAGAAATCTGATTATCATAATAGAATGAACCTGAAAGATATAATTCTTCTTTAGTCAACAAATTAACTTAAAATCATAATATTGAGCAGATAATAAAGTACACATCAACTGGCTTTCAGATCCACCAAAAAGTGTCAATGTGATTTATGTAGCCTTAAAATGTTAACACAAAATCAATATTTGACATAGTAATATATTTAAATATTATGCTGAAAGTGCATTAAAGATTTAATGGAAGAAATAAAATTATTCTAAGTTTCCAAATTAAGTGGAGTTAATGCCACAAACAACATATCATTTTCACTGTTTCCTAAACTAAAAGTTCTAAAACACAGTGAGGGGAAAATGTGCAATTTTTCACTTGCATAATAATCGCTTAACTCTCCTATGATTGAACAAAAAATGAACTATGATTCATTGTCAGTTTTGCAAGGTAGTATTGAAAATGTTTTACTTTTCGTATTAGTAACAATATGCCTATAATTTTTTAAAATTAATTTCACAGAAGTCTATTCATACTTCTTTGTCACAAGAGTGAATAAGCAAAGAAAGCAAGCAATGACATGTAAAGAGTATGTCAATGCTTTTGGAATATAGTTGGGCATGTGGGAAGATATTCAGGGTATACCATAAAAATACATATAAAAATAAGAACTGAAATATCAGAATCTATATATCAAAAAAGGAGCATTCATGAGGGCTCTTTACTTTGCTATTAAGTCTATTTTGGTGAGCAGTCAAAGTTATTTTGATAATTAGCAGTTTGGGGAGGAGTGAACTGCATAATTGTGCAGTTCTCTGAAACTGTGGGGCACTGTGTTATAATCCACAGTCAATGTCTTCATTGCAGGTCTGAGCCTAGGTACCTATGATCAAGTGAGCTACCTCTACTATTTTTTTCATACAAATTAAATATTAGATGAGAATTTAGACTATTTTTAAGGTTCTTTTCTTTTCTTCCCCTTCCTCCCCAACCATAGCTCTTCGGCAGCAAGCTGGGCCCCCATCTGCTGGTCAGCTTGAGAACTTGTGTACTTCATTTATCCTGTTGCTTTGATTTCTGCTATTACTTGATGTTGGCACCCATTCCCATTTGTGCAACATTGCACATCTTGCAAGCTTTAAAATATTTTTAATATGCAGCCACAAAATCAGATCTTGAATTTTATCTTTGGTTTTTCTCTAAATTAAGAGCTATAAGTTTCTCTAAAATACAGGGGAAAGGCAATTAACTTGAGGCAATTTTATTTATGCCAAGTCTTTTCTTGAAGATTTGCAAATAATTCTGCAAGGATTTAAAGAGTCTAAGAAGCAGTTTCATTTGAAGAAAACTATCTCTCGAATGATTAAATACCCCTTGCTTTTTATTATTTTTGCTTCTGAGTTTTCATTTCAAAAGAAGGAAAGAACTCCTGCGAGACCAGCTATATGATCTCCAAGGTGCCTACCAGCTCTAAAATTCTGCAGTTTTATGAAAATAGGTTGATGAAGATAATGCCTAAAAAAGATTTTATTGCAAAATCACGTCTGTCTGTCTCAAGTCCCAAAACTTAGGGTTTGAACTAAGGATATTTTAAAGCCAAATAAGTACATTTCTGCATTATTCATAAGCTGATTAGCAAGATAAATGAAGAAACATTTCTCTTAAGATTTTGATGGCATGTTTTCTTAAAACAGCCTTGGCTTCCTTTATTTTATTTTTCTTTCACTTTTCCTTTTATTCTTTCTTATGATTATATTCTTTGGGGTGGTTCAAATGTCCTCCCCCTGAAATATTAAAACTCCAGCTTCTTATCACCTCCTTGACATTATTGTACCGTGCTCTGAAATGGATTTCATAATTCATTTGCAATGAGCCATAGTGTTTCATTTTGAACAATTAGACCAAACATTCATATTCAAGGAAAATGAATAGATATTTTCTTGGGATTACTTGAATTTTTCTTTCTTTCTTTCTTTCTTTTTTGTTTGTTTGTTTCTCTAATCCAGTTAAAACTTACGTTTCCAAAGAAAAGCCTTCTATCTACTCACAGAATATTAGCAAACTAAATCAATCTTGGGGAAACAAGTAAGAAAATTTCATCATGAAATCTTCATGAAAACAAAGTTAAGTGGTTCTGGCATAAGAGATGTATCCATTCAAAAATATTTTTACTACATTCCAGAACTTAATTCCCTTAAGGTAAAGATATTTAGCTTAACAACTAAATATCCATATTATATAATGCACACAAATTCAGTGAGCAAGGCCAGAGTTATTCTTTCAGAATTATTTGAGTTGCAACATGTTCCCACACTACGTACTACCCTACTCCTGCTCCTACATACTCCTACTCCTAAAATAACCTCCAAAAACCATCCTAACAGCATTCACATAAGATCTAGTCTCCAAGAGCTGACTTTTGGAATTGCACACACCCGCCTCTGAATCCCACATTCACTTCTCCTCCTGTATGCACACTCCCCTATGGAGAAAAACCATCCAGGCCCTAAATGTCCTCACCCATCTCATGCTTGTGCCTCAGCCCACTACAGTCCCACTTTTGATACCACTTCTCCAGTGAAACTACACTTTCTAAGGACAACTGTGTTTCTAAAACCTAATGGAAACTTTCACTTTCCCTCTTCTCCGAGCTCTCATAAACATTCAGTAGATTGGCACTCCTTAATTCTTGACTTTCTGTGATAAAACACTCCTGATTTCCCATCCACTTCTCTGGTTCCTTTTTCTTTGCCCAAAAAATTTTTTTATGTTTATTTATTTATTTTTAGAGAGGGGAGGCGCAGAGAGAGAGAGGGAGAGAGAGAATCCCAAGCAGGCCTCGTGCTGTCAGTGCAGAGCCCCACACAGCACTCGATACCACGAATCTCGAGATCATGACCTGAGCAGAAATCAAGAGTCGGTCGCCCAACCGCCTGAGCCACCCAGGTGCCCTCCACCCAAATTCAAATGCCCCATCTCCTCTGAACTAGTCCTCTTTTTTTCTCATGCTCTGCTCTCTTCCTGAGTGGTTCCCTACCTTTGCATGGATTCCTTGTAACAAGTCGTCTTCAACTTACGTTTGGCTTCGTACGTCACTTCTGAGCTCCAGGTACAAATATTCAACTCTTCAATTAATATCTCAAGTTGGGTGTTTCATGACAACTCATCAGCTCACCAGCTTCTATGATCATTGTTCCCCTAAACTGCTTCTTTTCCACTGTTCCATATATAGTTGCTCCTAGAGGACACATGAGGTCATCCTTGAGACCCAATTATTCTTCACCCGCATAACCAGTTATAAGGAACTGTTGGTTCAACCTCCAAATGTCTCCCATGTGTTCAGTTTTCTAGATCTCCTGCCATCCGCTCATCTGACTCACTATCGTCTCTCTCCTGTACAATCGGACCTCCTAAATTGTCCCCTCATATCCATTCTCCATATGCTGGTGAAAAGAATATTTTAAAAATCAAAATTAGGTCATGCTGTCAATTTAAAAGTTTCAACGTCTGCCCATTAGGATTAATAATAATATTATTAACTTGGACTACACAGCCCCCATTATTGGAACTGAACTTTCCAGGCCAGCCGTAAATTGCATCTTTCCCCCTCATTCCATATACTCCAGGCAAACTTGATTTCTTTTAGTTCTTCAGTTGTCCTGTGCTCTTTGTCTTTGCTGTGCCTACCTTTCCCCTGGAGCTAGCAAACACCTTCTTGTCTTTGAGAGAGCAGTAAAACATCATGTTCTGCATTCCCCCCCCCAGATCTAGTGATGGGGATGTGTTTTATTCACTGCCACAGCACCCCACATTTCTCCTTAATGATACTCAGCACAACCACAGTTGAGTAATTACTTGTGTAATTTTTGTTGAATTTCCATGTGTGGCAAGATACTACTTTAAGATATTGATTGATGTTTTTCCCAGGTATTTTCTTTTATTTATATACTTTTTTAATGTTTATTTATTTTTGAGAGAGAGACAGAGTATGAGGGAAGAAGGGGCAGAGAGAGAGGAAGACACAAAATCTGAAGCAGTCTCCAGGCTCTGAGCTGTCAGCAGAGCCGAGGAGGGGCCTGAACCCGCAAACCATGAGATCATGACCTGAGCCAAAGTCGGACGCTCAACCGACTGAGCCACCCAGGCGCCCCTTTCTATTATATTTTGGTCCTCCCATATCAGGCAACTAGACCATGAGGCACTTATTATCTAAGAAAAAGATTATTACAGTGGAAAACAAGGTCAAATTCTTTTCTTTTAAAATCCAAGGCTTTTGAAAGCAATCGGCCTTCTGGTCCACCCCATCCAACTCTACTACCTTAAAAGACAAAAGATTCCAAGGACAGGGGAAGAATGGAGCCAAAGGGATGTACGATATACGTGAGGTTTGTAGGACCCTATTCTGATATGTGAGGAGGGGGAATCCGGGAGAAGTATTCCCAAGTAGAGCCCAGAAAGGAGGAAAGCGTTGGAGTACTTCCTGACACATGTCTTGGCTCAAGAGAGAACAGCTCCCGGAGGTGGAAGCAAATGGAAAGATGGGTCAAATGCTTCTTTTGGACCCAGGAAGAACATGAAAATAGATGAGAAAGAGCTAAGACCAAGACATCACTTCAGATGAGAGGAAAGACATTACAGGGGATGGCCACGTAGACAAGAGATAACCTGATACCAGCACTAGACAATTCCAACTCCTCCAAAACCTTAACATATCATAAGCACCCAGTACTTAGGAAAAACTCCTAGAAATAGCAGGATGGGCACATGGATGGCTCAGTTGGTTAAGCATCTGACTCTTGATTTTGGCTAGGTCATGATCTCACAGGTTGTGGGATCGAGCCCCTCCTCGGGCTCTGCACTGACAGTGCAGAGCCTGCTTGGGATTCTCTCTTTCCCTCTTTCTCTGCCCCTTCCCTACTTGCACTCTCTCTCTCTCCCCCACCCCCCAAAATAAATAAACTTAAGAAAGAAAGAAAGAACGGACTAAGAAGTTATTTTCCTTGGGACGCCAGGGTGGCCCAGTCAGTTGAGCATCCGACTTCAGCTAAGGTCATAATCTCGTGGTCTGTGAGTTTGAGTCCCACATCGGGCTCTGTGCTGACAGCTCAGAGCCTGGAGCCTGCTTTAGATTCTGTGTCTCCCTCTCTCTCTGCCCCTCCCCCACTCATGCTCACTCTCTTTCTCTCTGTGTCAAAAATAAATAAAACAGTAAATTTTTTTTTTTAAAAAGTTATTTTCCTGGTAGAATACCTGGTAGAATGGAGGTTTTCAGTAGACAATGTGCCATTCAGAAATTGGCTGTCTCAATATCTAGAAAGAGAAATTGGAAATAAGAATTGCTTAAACAGCATAATGCTGGCTTATTTTTCTCTCCTATAGTAGAATTTCTGAGGTCAGCCATCCAAGGCAGGTATGGCAGCTGCACTCTTATCAAGAACCCAGACCCTACTCAGACCCAACTATAAGGTTTCTTCATGATCTAAGATGGTTCCTGAATTTTAGCCCTAAAGTGGTCAAAAGAGGGAAAGACAAGAAAGAGCTCATGGCAGTTGTCTCTCCACTTTTTATGGACTCTTCCTAGAAGTCCTTCTGAGCAATCTTCTCTTACATCTCCTTGGTAACCCTTAGCTACAGAAAAGTCTAAGAAATGTAATCTTTTAGCTGGCCTCCAAGAAAACAGTTTCTTCTATTAAGGAGCAGCGAGAGAATGGATATGGGACAGGAGCTTTCAGACAATAAGTTTATTCTCAGGGAGAAAATAGAAAGGTAAATTGTGCACATAGATTTGTGAGCTGAGAGTCACATACCCCAATCTGTCTCCCCTGATAGATTGTAACCTTAGAGAAAGCAGGGTCTATTTCTCTCTTGTTCACAGTTTTATTCAGTTATGTAGCCCAATGTCTGTTACTCGTTGGCAATCTACATTTGCTTATTGAATGAGTAAAATAATTAAGGGAATGGGTAAATAAGAATACATGGCCTTTTACCACTCAGTACCATGTAAAATTTGCTTGATGTTCTTTTGTGGTATGACAGTGATTAGTGCTGCTTACTGAGTATTTCTGGTGTTCTGTCTCTGGATACATGGTAGGATGACACATCCAATATGCCCTGTGTCTCGGTGAAGCCATGTGATTATGGTCAATGAGTTAGTTGTGAACAGAAGTGACAAGTGTATCTTCTGGGTACAAGGATTCGATTGCCAACATGAGACCCACCAGGGCTCTCATTTCCACTGCCAGTACAGCTGACAGCGTCAGAGCTGGGGGCCTCTCCGTCAGCCTGAGTCTCTGACAAAGGTCACATGAAGCAGCTGACCTGCAGTGAGTATGTGGCATAAGCAAGGTCTATTTCCTAGATTCATAGACTTACTTTCCCCATCATATAAACGTAAGCTCTTTTAATGCAGCCGACTGAGGAAACATTTTAAATACTATAAAACACATTAAATTTATGTCATGGGTCCACAACCAGCTTGACCTCTGAAACAGTGAAGTCAATTTTTAAAAGTCAAGTTAAAAATAATCAGTTACAGGGGTGCATGGGTGGTTCAGTCGGTAAGCTTCCCACTCTCCATTTTGGCTCAGGTCTTGATCTCACAGTTGGTGAGTTCAAGCCCCACGTGAGGCTCTGCACTGACAGCCTAGAGCCTTCTTGGGATTCTCTCTCACCCTCTCTCTCTGTCCTTTCCCGCTCACACTCTCTCTCTCAAAAGAAATAAAATAAACATTTTAAAAAAATAATAGTCATTTCCAGTGTAAATAAAGATAGAACACTTAGATTAAAATATATTTTCAAGAAAAGCCTTTGCCTTAATATTTTAAAGAACAGAGAAATAGAAATTTAAAAAAAATTAGTTGCATTTGAATCAAGATAAGTAACGGCATTGTAACAAGTGGCACAATTAAAAGAAGGTATTTTTTTTTTAATTTTTCTTTTCTTTTTAAATAGGTTCCATGCCCAATGTGGGGGTTGAACTCATGACCCTGAGGTCAAGAGTTGCATGCTCTACTGACTCAACCAGTCAGGCACTGCTAAAAGAAGTCTTTTTTATCCTTCTTGTTGCATACATAAATGAATCATGTATAAATACACTCACATGTAATTGTGCAATATAAGTATTATTAAAGGGTATAATGTAGAAATACTCATTTCTTTAGAGACAAATACCTCACAGTGGCACCTTCAAAGTATAGAATCGGGCTAATCGGCTTTGTTTACCACTTTCTGAATCTATTATTAAATGCAGATTTTGAAAAACAATTAAAAGCCATAATATCCTTTGCTCTGAAATTGTGTGGACCATAAAAGTTAAATGTGATTTGGTTAATATCAAACAACTTTACCTTTCACATATAGTACAATATAAGCTCTGTTCTAAAATCTCAGAGAATTATTACAAGACAACGTTTAGCTTCTTCCAAGCCAAGCAATTTTAGTTGCTTTTAACCATTTTTCCCTAACATATGATTTCAGGGCTATTATGTTATATGACTTGAATCCCCTGCACAGAAATATACATAACTAGATCCTTAGCGTATGTTTGAGATTTGTTACCCTTTTCTGGAAGAGCCAATTATTTTCCATGAGGATGAAAAAGATGTTACATTGAAGTCTGTTACTTCAGATGACTAACAGATAAACTACCCAGGCAAGAAGAGAAAATGGAAATAATTGGGTGTTTCTTTCCTTATAACTTAATCTTATAACTCCTATGTAGACAGTACCATATGAGTGCAGACTGAAGTTAAACTTGTAACAGGCTCTGATATTCAGAATTTGTGTGCTATTTTTATTCTTCAATTTATGTCTAAATATAATAAATAATTTAAGAGATTTACCACCACTTCCTTAATATAAAAAAGGAAGAATCTTAAGGAGTTTAATGGGGCAGTGTAGGCAGTAAAAAGATGACACTATGAAAATTAAAATATTGCTGGAGCCACGGATTTAAAAGATTTATAAGTATTCTCTCTTCACCAAGCTTCCCACCAGCTTTTTTTTTTTTTAATCCTACAACACTAAAATTTTGGATCATGTTGGAGACTATAGACCGGAACTTCTCCATAATGATGCCAAGGAAATACAAAAACATCTCCAGATGAGCCCACAGGCAATTCCAATATCCAGGTATAAACCTCATTTATTATTTTTTTTAAGAGTGGACTTTTCCAACAGGAGAACACAATAACACAATTTGAGTAAGTACCTACATTATCACCATTCCAGTTCACATAATGTGTCTTTGCAAAGAGTCCTAAAAAGTCATCACAAACACACTATAAGACAGGCTTTTGGTCCAGAAACCATATGCTCAACCAGACTATGAGAAACCTTATTGCAGATAGGGCATATGTTTGACAAAGCCATGGATCACCAGCTGGGCCCTGCTTCCTCAAGGAAGCTCTAGCTGTGTGACATTATGGCATCCTTCCAAGGGCAAGGGTTCCCTCTGGGCCATCAGAGAATCAAAAGAGTGTAGGCCCCTTGTGGTTGAGTTGACCCATGTAGTCCCATGCAGACATGTGTTGTGAGTACATGTTGTGAGTTGGCCTAGCCTGATAACTTCCCCACACTTGTTCTTCAGTGTCCTTTAAGACTCCCCCACAGCCCAGTTTGTAGATTGCTGGTCACTTTGATTTTACTTTTTTTTGATGATACAATATTCAGGTTCCACAACTATTAGGAATCCATTCTGTGCCTCTTTTGACCTAAGGTAATGTAAACCTATTTCCTTTCTAACCTTCTTAAAAGACGTTTAATGGAATTTTGAATTTTTCCTATTGCAAAAATTCTTAGGCTTTTGTCAAAGGAGATTTGAAATACCACATGAAATGATGTACTCACATCCCTCACCACCACCTCCAAATAACTGAATTACATAAATAAAACATTACATAGAAAGTGCTTTGCTACAATTTATGGGAGGTAAATTTAACAAGAACTGGCTCATTGTAGGAAAATTCAACTTATCTTTTCCTGATCTTTTTATTCTATACAGGAAAAGAAATTTATGTCAGCTTAAAAAAAATCTATTACTGCTTCTCATAACTGAATCCGTTATTTTTCTCTATGATCCATCAGGCAAAAACAAGAATAATAGATTGCTTTGACAGAACCTTGAACATAAATGTCTCTAAGAATCAAATGTAGTAAGTAAAATGGGTTTCAGGTGTTATTAAAACGAGAGGATAACCTTCTTTATATGTTTCAAAATCAGATCTTACTTAGAAATTTATATAAGACAAATTATATAGTAGTTGAATTTTCACAATTAGACTCTGACTTTAAATAAAGTTGTCTTATACATAGTCAATTGATTTAAATAATTAGTGCTGACCTTAGCTTACAACTATTTTCTATTTATAAAAAAGTCAAAAGTCTCTATTATTGTTAGCTCTACATGACCCATTTTAGTCAGAGAAGTTTGAATGTCTGTATATACACCTACTTAAATCTCTGGGGATTTTCTCCTTAATGGATACCTACCCAGCATCTAATTTTATTCAGATAAGTCAACCTCCCAACTTGTCTCCAGAAAAAATGGTCACATTCCCAGCTTGAGTGGCACAACTTCTGCCAAGCCAATCAGCACATAACATTTACGTTAAGTCTATCATTCATCCAGGGAAGGGCATATGACCCCGATTTGCCTGAACATAAAAAGAATGGTTTTTATGCACGCTAAAAATGCATAGAGAGATATTTCCCATTTTCTGGATGAGGAGAAAAGAGCAGGGAGCCCCAGCTGCTACCAAGCCATCTGTGACTATGAGAATGAGGACAACGCTGGTGACACAGGAGAGGATGGGAATAACATGAGTCCTGTCAACATCGCTAAAGTGCTAGCGGTCAGGTACCTAGAGCCCTCTCTACCTCCAGCCTTCCAGTCGGAGCTCACACATAGTGCTTCATCCACTTTGAATGTGGGTTTCTGTGATGGTTTAAATATGCTCCTCTTCTGCTTTAAAGATGAGAAAATATACTCGAAATCTTCTGTTTCCTCATGGCTTGTTTCATTCATATTACTTTATGGCAGAAGATCTTTGTATATCTCCTTGATTTTGAAACTACCTTTGAGAACCCTCCCTCATCATCTAATGAAGCACAAAATTTGATACACCCATTGCTTAAGAAGACAGTAACATTCTTACAAAGGTTAATGCCATTTAAGATGAGTAAAAACCCATTTGTCTTACCAGACAAAAATACAGTTTCATAACCAAGGTCAGACATTATTTCTAGCCTCTAGATCTAAAACCAAGCTTGACCTATATTGTAGTTAATTTAAAACTCCAGCCTATATGTCATAGGCCCATTTTTTAAAAATTATTCAGAAACCCAAGCTATAGCAATCCTACTACTCTCTTCTCATTTTCCTAAACTATTTTATACTCATTTCTCGATTTCGCGGGCTATTAGATGTTTTTCACCTATTTCCAGAGATAATAACTCATCTGCCTTGCAATCTGATTCTTAACATTAGGAGATTAAAACTAATGTAGATGATTCTCAGATGACACATACTGAGGTAAAGAAAAATCCCATGATTTCCTTCTACAAAATGTGAGAAATTTTAATTCTTTTTCTCAACAGCTGCTTCATTATTTTATGCATAGGAAAAAAAAAATATGTGCAATTACTCCAAGTACAATCAAGTCATCTAACATGGCTTTACCATCATTGTAGTTACAGGATATTTTAAAAGAGAAAAAAAAAATCTCAAAGCACAGGTCCTGCTGTGCAGCAAAGCAATCAGATTCCTTCATAATAACATCCTGATGGGATTCAGCAAACCGAGGAATAATGAATAACCACTTTAATCAGTAAACAGGAAAATGCTACAACAGTCACTGAGTAAAAATTGACTATCATCTGTTGATCCTCTTGATAGGTGATTCAAACAATAAATACAAATGTAAGTATTTTTAAAAAAGAAAAATAACTGGATTTAGTGTGCTTGATTTTGCCAGACAGTGATAAAATATCATCATAGACTGTCCAGCAGTGTGGGCCAGTCGATAAAATGAACATATAATCTTTTTCATAATACATGGCCAAGTTGACCCTATCACTTGAATGTGTCAAGGTAAGCTCTTTTCACAGTTGATTAATAAGCTTTATTTCTGGACTGATTATTGAACTTTTTTGCTACTTCATTATTTAATGTTCCTTTCCGTGTTCATCTTACGAAGTTATTTGCCTCTGAATATGAAAATTCTGTTTCATAATAGTCTTCAAGTTTCCATTGCAATGTCTCAAAGGTTGGCCGTTCTTTAGGCTCTGCATTCCAGCATTCCAACATGATGTTGTAGAATTCTTGTGGACAGTTAGGTGGTTGAGGGAGTCTGTAGTTTTGACCCAACAACTGGATTACCTGAGCACCTGTCATGCCTAAATAATACAGAATGGGACCAACAAAAGACAAGTTAAAGATCAGGGTCTTAAATTCAGAGATAATTATACTCCAGATTACAAAGCAAACTGATTTCCTTGGTGAGACTATGAGGTCTACCATCCCCTTCCCAGACTGCAGAGATTAAACTAAATCTTGCAGCAAATAATGTCTATAAGACTGCAATTTAAGAGCAAAGGATACAGAGGCAATAAACCACCTCATTAATGCAAATCATCATCATCAAATTTTATCTATTATGCTCCCACAGGCACATGGTGTGGTCAGCCTCATAACTCTGCCCGCTAAGCCTGGCCAAAACAGTTAAAGTCACACCTAAGTAAGTGACCTGCAGCAGAAAGGCCCATTTCAGGATTAATTACTCACCACTATAAGGTATTTTGCCATAAGTAATGATTTCATAAAGAAGGATTCCAAATGACCACACATCGGACTTAATGCTGAATTTATTAGCACGAATGGCTTCAGGTGCAGTCCACTTCACTGGCAGCTTTACTTCGTGTTTGGATTCATAGATGTCTTCGTTATCTACCTGTTAATGCATTTAGGAATCAAGCCACATTCCAGTGATATATATATATTTTTTTTTTTTCTACCCTCATTGATCTGTAACCTGCTTCACATTAAAATTTAGCGGGAAAAGATTCAAAATGAGCTTAGGTCAATTGATGATTACAGTAGCAAATTCCAAATCTGGCTTATAAGACTGAGGAATCTATGAGAAGTTATTAATGCAATGTCATATAAGGGCCTACTATGTGCTAAAAATAGCATTGGCAGGAGCACTCTACTACACTTGAGAGAATTCATGTGTGATGGTATTTAGCAACTGGTCTTCAGCAAATAAAAAAAGAACAACAAAAAAATAATGAAAGCAAAGCCTGTCTGTTTTCAAACTTACTGCTGGTATTGAAGAGCCGAGTTTAATAATTACCACATTACCACTTTCTAATACTGAAAAGTAGGATCCAAATGATTTAAATTAATATATCAACTCACTGGGGTTCTAATTAATTTATCAAAAAAAGAGATGATGAATTCATGAAGATCAAAAAAGAATCACTTATATGTTGTGTTTCATGTTCCACATCCATATTTTTAGGGCACAATGTAGAAATTGAAAATGAGGAGAAAAACACCTAATACTATATCTCTTATATAAGTTTCTTTTGGCCTGATGTCATGAAATGAGGGGAGGGGCGGAATTAAAAAGCCAATGATTACTGAAGAATTCTGGCAGCATGAAATTTTAGTTGGCATAAAGTAAGCAAAGGGGGATGGGGTAACTATAGAAAATGTGATGCCTTTTGTAAGGAAAACAGAGACAGCCAGCCAGAGGCTTACTGGTACTGAAAAATGGATCATTACTTCAGCCACAAACTTAATCACATACTTTCCCATCTGGGTGGGCATCATTTTCTCTGTTTTTTTCTCCTTGGTGAAGAAATAGAAACAGCAGGTAGTTTATCTGTAAGGCTTTAGGCTACCACACAACTGTGGACAAAGATTGTGGACCACACAACTTGGACAAAGATTATTTTGAAGAATAACAGCAAATCTATTAGACTACTAGTATGTTGTTAGTCTTTTAACCCATGACAAAACCTAAATAGAACAAAACAAAATTCACCTTAAAAACCCTTGCAAGTCCAAAATCTGCAACTTTGTAGATATTATGTTCACCAACAAGGACATTTCTGGCAGCCAGATCTCTATGGATGTAGTTCTGGGACTCCAAATAAGCCATTCCAGAGGCAACCTGTGCTGCCATGTCTACCTGCTGGGTCAGGTGGATTTTTGTTCCAGCATCATCTGAGCAATAAGAGAAAGTCAAAGGTTTACTTTGGAGAACATTTGAATTATTAAAGTGAATTCTGAGAATGACGATGAATGAGCTACCAGTGGGCTTAAGTGCCATAGCACCGATCTGTTGAGCAAGAAACATAATACAAACTATTCATTTCCTGTGAAGGGCAACAATTTTCAAAGTCCAAACACATTCCAAGGCTGTGGCCCTCCCTCCCCTAAAGGAACACTACACTGAGAAAGAAACAGCAGTATCACATGATTCAAACACAGCTATAAATACCTGAAAGAGTCCAGGTATTGTCATTTTCCATAGCACGCACCACTGACTCATCTCTTCATGGAAATTATTTACTTGGTTGCCTCTAGATTTCCTTCAAACATTGCACAGTTTGTTTTAGTCCTTGACGCTATAAAATAATGCTAATTTGCATGGCTGAGCCAATGAAAATTTCTCATTCTTCCATCATATTGTTCTTAGAAATCAGTTCAGTAACAAAAATGAAGACTCTATCAGTAGTTATAAAATGTGTGTGTTACATTTGTACTTCATTAAGCTTGATGCACTTTTTTCGTTTCCCTTTTTAAGCCTGTTAATCCTAGAGATGGTTTGCTCATCTCTCCAGGCATGGACATGCCTTTGATAGACACAGTTTCTCCCACTACTCATAATCAGAAAATTATGCAGGAGAGTCAGTTTGGCCATTAGTAGAGAGGTTAGTTTTACTATGTGGGGACTTTGTGCAATGCGGTCAGCCATCCTGGATACTGTTTAGCTGCTCTACTGGTTAGTAGATGTCTTCAGATTTCTGGAGAATTAAAAGGTCTCATATAAATCCAAACTGTCATCATCCCTGACCGAATAAGCCAAATATTACCAAAAGTGCGTTGGATTCATGGTCAAGAGTCTTAGGCACAACTTCTGACTTGAGAGGCAACTATAGCTCAGGTGTTGGAAAACTGGCTTGAAGTTAGAGTACCAGAATCTGGATCAGGGCTTTCACAGGGCTCACATTTCTTCCTAACCTTAGGCAAGCCGCTTAACACTCCTGTGCCTCAGTGTTTCCATCTATGTTGTGGTAATTGTAATTACCTTATGGTATTGGTTGTTAAAATGAGTTAATATATGTAAGGCACTTAAAGCAGAGCCGGGCACCTAGAAAGAACCAGGTAAACCCTACCTGTTTTTATTCTCATTGCTGCTGCCTAACTGGAATTAAACAGTTTAAGCTTTGTCACGGTAGAGATACATATGGATTACTCAAACGGAAATGTCTAAATGAAGACATGCACAAGGGTCTGGAGCTCAGGAGAGAGCACGCAGCTAAAGATGTCAACTTAACAATCACAGTTGATGAGTAGGAGTTAAACATTAAACGTGGGCGAGACTGCTGGGAAGTGACAGAATCATGAGAAACATCAACATTTAGGGTGGGCAGAGGAAGATAAATCTGCACGAAAACTGAGAGGAATCAGTTAAAAGAATGAAAGAAGAACCAGAAGAGAACACCCTAACAGTCAAAGGTTTTGAGAAGGTCACCACCGTTGCCAAATTCCACAAGTAAGCCCAGCAAGGTAAGAACTGAATGCCTTAGTGGCAGGATGAACAACTTCACTGGAGATGGGGGACAAGGGGTTGAGGGCAGAACGGAAGCTGAGGACATGGAGACAGCAGGAGGAGATGTCAACTTCCAAACCCTAGTCAAGAAAGGAAGACAACAAAAGAGTTGGCAGTTGGCAGAGGAAAGTGTGAATCATGGGAAAGTGATTATCAAGAAATTCATGACTGTGAACGGCTGTCAATGATATGGGACTTAGGGAGTTTCTGGAGTGCTAGCCATGTTCTCACTCTTGATTTATGCAGTGGCTATACCATTATTTACTTGCTCACTCTTAAGTAATGATAAATTATGCCCTATGATGTGTGCTCTTTCCATAATGTATGCTATCTTTTCAATAAAAAATGAAATAAACAGAGTTGAGGAGATTTTTTTTTAACGGTGAAGACCTAAGCACAGTGTGTGTATGTGTATGTGTCGGTAAATACATGTTTATTTTTTAATGCAAGCAGCATATTTTTTTTATTTATTTTTATTTTATTTTATTTTTTAGAGAGAGAGAGAGAGAGAGCACGCGCAAATGAGAGAGAGGGGTAGAGGAAGACAGAGAGAGAATCTTAAGCAGGCTCCACACTCACCATGGAGCCCAACGTGGGGCTCAATTCCACAACCATGAGATCACGACCTGGGCTGAAATCAAGAGTCAGATGCTTAAATAAATGAGCCACCCAGGCACCCCTGCAAGCAGTATATTTAAATAGGATATGCGGTGAAACTAACTTCTCACTGATCCATTTGTCCTCTTCTTCCTGGGCAAACACAGAGGACTATATTCCCCATCTTCCCTAGCAGTTAAATTGGATCGTGCCACTAGTTCCGTGCACTGCAATGCGTGCAAGAGAGGATGTCCGTCACTTACAGGCCTAATCCTTAAAATCTCCCGCAGTTTTGTAGCTAGAAGAAATACATTTTGAAATGGCAGAGCCACATGATGAAAGGAGTCTAAATCCCTACGTCACCATCTAAGGAGTGCCACTCAGAAGAGCAGTGTGATGCATATCAAAAATGCATATTTTTACGGCAATGTGCAGAATGAACCTGGACCACTTTCTTACACCACACACACAAATAAACTCAAAATGGATGAAAGACCTAACCATAAGACAGGAAGCCATCAAAACCCTAGAGGAGGCAGGCGCCTGGGTGGCTCCATCAGTTTAATGTCCGACTTTAGTTCAGGTCATGATCTCATGGTTCATGGGCTCAAGCCCTGTGTCAGGTTCTGTGCTGACAGCTCAGAGCCTGGAGCCTGCTTCAGATTCTGTGTCTCCCTCTCTGCCCCTCCCCCCATGTATGCTCTGTCACTTTCTGTCTCTCTCAAAAAAAGAAAAAAAAATTTTTTTATTTTTTAAATCCTAGAGGACAAAACAGGCAACAGCCTCCTTGATCTCGGCCACAGCAACTTCTTACTTGACGTGTCTCCAGAGGCAAGGGAAACAAAAGCAAAAATGAACTACTGGGACCTCATCAAGATAAAAAAAATTCTACACAGCAAAGGAAACAATCAGCAAAACTAAAAGGCAACCAACGGAATAGAAGATATTTGCAAATGACATATCAGATTAAGGGCTAGTATCCGAAATCTATAAAGAACTTATCAAGCTCAACACCCAAAAAACAAAGAGTGCAGTGAAAAAATGGACAAAAGAGATGGACACTTTTCCAAAGAAGACATCCAGATGGCCAACTGACACATGAAAAAATGCTCAACATCACTCATCATCAGGGAAATACAAATCTAAACTACAATGAGATACCATCTCACACCTGTCAGGATGGCTAAAATTAACAACTCAAGAAACAACAGATGCTGGTGAGGATGCAGAGAAAGAGGAACCCTTTTGCACTGCTGGTGAGAATGTAAACTGGTGCAGCCACTCTGGAAAACAGTATGGGCGTTCCTCAAAAAATTAAAAATAGAACTACCCTATGACCCAGCAATTGCACTACTAGGCATTTATCCAAGGGATACAGGTGTGCTGTTTCGAAGGGGCACATGCACCCCCATGTTTATAGCAGCACTATCAACAATAGCCAAATTACAGGGAGAGCCCAAATGTCCATTGACTGATGAATGGATAAAGAAGATGTGGCAGGGGCGCCTGGGTGGCGCAGTCAGTTAAGCGTCCGACTTCAGCCAGGTCACGATCTCGCGGTCCGTGAGTTCGAGCCCCGAGTCAGGCTCTGGGCTGATGGCTCAGAGCCTGGAGCCTGTTTCCGATTCTGTGTCTCCCTCTCTCTCTGCCCCTCCCCCGTTCATGCTCTGTCTCTCTCTGTCCCAAAAATAAATAAAAAACGTTGGGAAAAAAAAAAAAAAGAAGATGTGGCATATATATATATATATATATATATATATATATAATGAAATATTAGTTGGTGATCAAAAAGAATGAAATCTTGCCATTTGCAATGACGTGGATGGAACTAGAGGGTATTACGCTAAGCAAGTCAGAGCAAGACAAATATAGGATTTCACTCATGTGGAATTTAAGAAACAAAACAGATGAACACAGGGGAAAGGAAGCAAAAACAAGATACAAACAGAGAGGGAGACAAACCATAAGAGAACAAACAGGGTTGCTGGCGGGGTGTTGGGTAGGGGGATGGGCTAAATGGGTAATGGGCATTAAAGAGGCCACTTGTTGGGATGAACGCTGGGTGTTATATGTAAATAATGGATCCCTGAATTCTATTCCTGAAACCATTATTATACTATATGTTTACCAACTTGGATTTAAATTTTTTTAAATGCATATCTTTGTCACATCACTAAATTTTTTGAATTGTATGTTATAGCAGCTAACATTGATTCTTCAGTGTAAAATGAGATGTAAGCAAAACAACAAAACATAACTTAGTGTGCAGCATAATGGCAAAGCATTGCTGCCATGACAGCCAAAATAGCTATGCCTTTTGATATCAAATTAACTCGATACAAAAAGAAATGTGAAAAAGCCAAGATAAACTGGTGACTAGTCCTAGGCCAAGTGGTAGACAGTTTCTAAAATGGCCCCTAATATTCTCTGCCTCCTGGTATTTGGGCTTTTGTGACATTCCCTTCCGTTTAATGTGGTCTGGACTACTGAGTCACTTTTAACAAATAAAATATGACCAAAATGATGGGGTATTACTTCCAAGATAAGTTATAAAAGACTATGGCTTCATCTTGCAAGAACTCTCCTCTCTCTTGCTCTCTCACTTGCTCAGCCTGATGAAGCCAACTGTCATGGCGAAAGTTGCCCTATGGAGAGGTCCATGTACCAAGGAACATAGGGTAGCTTCCTGCCAACAACCAGCAAGGAACTGACTTCCTCAATCCAACAGCCCTGGAGAAGCCAACTCCTGCCAACAATCACCTGAGTGAGCCTGGAAATAGATCAACTTCCCCTAGAGCCTTCAGATAACTGAAGCACCTGCCAAGACCTTGACTGCAGCCTTGTAAGAAACCCTGAGGTAGAAGACCCAGCTCAGCTGCACCTGGATTCCTGACCACAGAAAATGTAAGATAATAAATGCTTGCTGACTTAAGCCACTAAGTTTTGGGTAATTTTTTGTGCACGATAGATAACGAATACAGATTCATGTTAAGAAAATAATGTCAGTGCTATGCACACGGTTAAAAGCATGGACTACGGAGCCAGATTTCCTGGGTTTGAATTCTGGTTCAACCACCTTGGATAAGTTATAAACTTGTCCAACCTTCAGTTTCTTCCACTATCAAATAGAAATGATAATAATAATAATACTCATTTCATCAGGTCGTTAGAGGAAAGAACGAAGTTAATATTTGTACAACATTTACAAAAATGCCTGGCATATAGTAAGTACTACACAGTGTGGGTTTTTTTTAGAAAAATAAATTGTAAATATATGCACCTCTCCTACCACTATCTCATTTGGTTTTTTAGTACATCACCTCATTTTATACTCACAGCTACATGAAGTAAGTGTTATTACTATTTGCCCCCTTTCATAGGAGTTTCTGCTACTTAGAAGAACAGGTAATAAGTTGTAGAGTGGCGATTCAAGTTCAGGCATGTTTGAGGTTGAAATCTCATGCTCTTAAAAACTATTCTGTACTCCTCCCTAAAACCTACGTTACACATGATTCCTGAGGACCTGAATGTTGGGGCTACAGTTGTAGCCAGCTGAAGGGGATCTTAGTAAAAACGCTCCTGTCTACCTCAGTCCACTTTAGTGAACGGTCCATGAGAATGATGAACAACATGCTGGAGCTTGATTTATTTTAAACAGTATGTATGTATGCAAAAAAAAAATGCAGATATTTATTCTCTTTAAATTTCAGCAGGAAATACTGGACATCAATTACCCTCAATGCTAAAGTTTTTTGGTAAGCCTCTTCTATTTTGGAGAAATTTATTACAAAAAAAATATTCAGCCAAGCTTAGGGTCTACAAAGATGGTTCCATAGAAAACTATGTATGCCATTTCAGCTATCAAATTCAACATCTAATTCTATTACAGTGGATATAAAGTTTTCACTGACCAGCACAATAGTGAAGGAAATCGAGTACTAACATATTTTCTACCCTGAAAGAGTAGAATGGCCTAGGAACTGCCCAGGGGAACCTCAGAACACACTTCTAATGCAACAGTCAGCTGTCAAAACTGATATAAAGGTTCACAATTCTGTGACAATTTACATCCGCAACAAGAAAGTATTTTCAACTATGTTCCATCACTTGAGTCTTTCAGCTTATAATATGTATCATGATGGGCTGTTTAAACGTGGCAGATTCATTTTAAGATCACTTTGTTGAATTTAAGCCCTCTTGATTGGGAAGGGATTGTCTGTAATGAGCATCTCTTCATTATTTCTCATGGCTACTAAGTATCTTAGCAAATGAAGGCCTTGGTAAACTTGACCCTGATAGCCCAATCCAGAATATGACAGGGTTTGTGCTCACCCCTGAGTAAAACACATTAACAAACCACAAAAATTCTCAGTGCCAGAGGAGTTCGTAATTAATAAGTGGATCTTGTCAAGCTGACACCAAGAGTCTCAAGACAAGCTCAACCCCAAGTCCTGATCATATTAGGTTTAGAATAGCCCCAGTTAATCTATCCATTATTTTTTTTTTCATTTATTCGGTCAACACATAATTAGAGCACACTTTCTATGTGCCTGACACTCTTCTATCATTAAAATAAAGAAAAATCTCTGTCTTCAGGGAGTTGTATTTGAGAAGATGCTGACAATAAGCCATATTAAAAAGTCATGCATTGGGATGCCTGGGTGACTCAGTTCAGCATCTGGCTCTTTTTTTTTTTTAAGTTTATTTATTTTGAGAGAGAGGAGGAGAAAGAAAATCCCAAGCACACTCTGCAGTGCAGAGCCCGATGTGAGGCTCAAACCCATGAATTGTGAGATCATGACCTGAGCTGAAGTTGGATGCTTAATCAATTGAGCCACCCAGGTGCCCCAATCATCTGGCTCTTGACTTCGGCTTAGGTCATGATCTCACAGTTTGTGAGTTCAAACCCCACATTATGCTCTACGCTGGCAGTGAAGAGCCTACTTGGGATTCTCTTTCTCTCCCTCTCTCTCTCTGCCCCTCCCCAACTCGTGCACTGTTTCTCTCTCTCTCAAAATAAATAAATAAACTTCTTTAAAAAAGCAATGCACTATATGATGATTAACAGCTAAGAAAAAGGAAAACAAAAAAGCAGAAAAGAGGAATACAAAGAGACAGAAGAGGGAGATTAAATTTTAGAATTCAGAGGTTGACCATTGAAAGACTCACTGTAATGGGAATGTCTGAGGAAAGACTTTTCAGAAGTGAGGAAATGAGTACATGGGTAAGTAATGGGAGGGGGGTGGAATTCAGATAGAGGATGGAAAAAGCACGAAGGGCCTGAAGCAAAGCGCACCTGGAAGATATGAAGAGCAGCAAAGGACAGTGCAGCTGACACAGACTGAACAAGGGAGACACTGGGAGAGATGTGGTCAGTGAGGTAATGGAAAGCTGGGCCATGTAGGACCTTATGGGTTATATAGAGAAAACCAGTGAGTCACAGAAGGCTTTGAGCTGAGGGGGGAACACAATCTGATTTACCTTTTAACAGGCTCTCTCCACCTCCTGTGTTGAGTGGAGACTGAAGGGAGCAAGAACTAAACAAGGGAGACCATTTAAGAGACTGTTGCCTAATCCAGGAAGGAGTTGATGTCAGCTTAGACCAGGGTAGGAGTGCTGAGAGGTGACAAAATCCTGGATATATTTGGAAAGAAGCCAATGGGGTTTTCAGATTAGTTAGATAGAAACTGTGAGAAGTACAGATGATCAAGAGATTAGGCCTGAGTGTTGACATTGTCAAAGACGGGAAGACCACAAGAGTAGCAGATTACTGGGGATACATAAGATCAGTTTTGGACATGGCTGTTTTGAGACTTTTTAATAGACACCTGGAGTAGAAAATTCCAGCTGTTCACAAACATTTTTTTTCCTCCTTGCAACCACTTTAAAGAATTGTACTTCCCTATTCCTTTTGACTTGATTCGACCAAATGAAAAAGGCACAGAAGTTATCTCTGCATCTCCTGGTTGGAACTCGAAGAGCCAGAATGGGATTAGTCCCATCCCTTTCCCTGCCAAGGTGATCAAAACACCTGAGCGACCAACCAATCTATTTTGCACACATAGCATGAGCAAGAAATAAGTGCCTCTGGGATTTGGGAGAGGGGAGTGTTGCTGCATCATACCTATGTTATCCAGAGAACGGTTCAAGTAGAGTAGTCAAGAAAGCAGTTGGATTTATGATTCTGAAGTAATGGAGGGATGTAGTTTCAGGAGTCTTTGATACATAAATATTATTTAACATTGAAACTGACTGTGCTTAGCAAGTAACTGGTGATGTTACAAAATTCCAAGAGGTCTGAGAGATAAGAGAAATCACACAGATGGGAGAAGAACCAAAAAAAAAAAAAAAAAAGATAGGAGGAAAAGCCATTGAGTGAAGTGTCCTGGAGGCCAAATGAAGAGGTATTTCCAAAGGGAAAGAGTGTCCATTGAAATAAATGCTAACAGGTCTGAAGACTGAGAATTGAGTATTAGACTTGAAACTGTGCCCTTGACAAATCATTTTTGTTAAAGATGGACCCAAGATAATGACTGTACTTTTGTCCCAGGGAATAAGGCAAAGGGGGCAATGGCTGAGGTTAGTTTTTCCACGGTGGCTAACATATTCTGATACTGTTAAATTTGAAATCCTTATGCAAAGGAGCTAGGCATAATTTTTAACAGCATTTAACAGGCCCAGGTCCTTTGTTCTTCCCCAGTTTTGCAATTTAATACCGCCAGCTTCACAAGTCACCCTGAAATCAGAGAATACTCTTATCTTTCTAATATCTTTGTTACATTATTCTCACCTCCCTTTACCTCTGCACGTTCTATCAATCCCACTCTGACATTTCAGGAAAGCAATAGAAAAAGTCTCTTTTTTTAAGCATGAATTATTCTCTCAGTACTTGATCTCCACTACTTTGAACATCTCATTTTAATACTCATTATATTGTTGCTTATTAAATTATTCATTTGCAATAAACATCAAAATTTCACAATGCCCTTAAGTCTTCTCTGACTACAGGAAGCAGATGTAGAAATAAAGCAATTGTATATTTCTGCTTTTTAGTCTGAAATTTCTAATGCTGCCTAGCAGTGGAAGTATATTAAACACCAACAAGTATGATGTTAACACTGGCAAAGGAAAAAGAATGAGGGTACCTCTCCCTCTCTTTCCCCAAAAGTATCCCATGTTCCCTAATTCTGAGCCATAGAACAAATTGGCCCGTGACTGATAATGTTCCATTAGTTATTGCAGGAAACAAAGCATCACGCCAAACACCTATTCTTCAATTTTCTACATTACATTTACGTACTCTGATATGTCTGTTGCGAACAATTTGTTCTTCACTACATAAATATTTTCCCTCCCTTTGAGCACACGGTATATATCCTATTAAAAACTAGTTGAGCCATTCATTCTCACAGATATACACATAGTAAATATCCTTTGGGTTATAGAAGGCTTGCTAAATTGACATTTATAGGACTAGTTAAACTAAATCCCTCCTTTCTTCCTTTTATTAAGTCTTTAGCTTACTTTGGAGATATTCCTGCAGACTTCCATGTCTCATCAACTCTGTAATAATATAAATTGGATCTTCTAAAGTGCAAACAGCATAAAGCTGGATAAGCTTTGGATGTCTTAGGTTCTTCATTATCTGTGCCTCCCTCAGGAAGTCATTTGGATCCATTGAACCTGAAACAAGAAGAGGAGGAAATCACTTTCTGTTATTGAGGCATTCCTATCCTCACAGCAGTCTGGTGGGAATCACCAAGATTGCTTCCTGCTTCTCAGTAAAATAAGAGCATTGGTGTCACAAATCTTCAGATTTATCAAAGAAGAGAATCAGTCCACCCAGGGCAACCTAATAACTGATGTGTTGGTGCATCAAGGGTGTGTAATTTATGTGTTATGACCTGTAGGTGAGGAGAGGTTGATTCAGGTCCATATGAGAAATGAAGGAAAAAGGAGAGACTGGCAGTCTAACTGATAAAACAAGGCAAGCAAGTTAAGAGCACGAAAAGAAGGCATTCTATTAACATGAATGCTGGAGGACACTGAATGGTTAATTACTGCAGCCAGAGCTTTTTGGTCCAGGATCCAGGGAAGACTGATAGTTGCCCTGTCCTTGGTACCCACTGTGGGAACAGCTGGATAACAATCCTGAAGCCATGACATTCTGCCATATTTATGTCCTTAATTCTGTAGGGACATATGGTATAGGCCAAATAGAAAATATCCAAGGGCTACACCCAAAACTGAGTGTTTTTTTGCACTAGTCTTTTATGTCTGACTTGAAATTGATCTTCAACATTTTCTCCTATGTTAATACTTCCATAAGTCAGACTCTTAATAGATTAACCAAATGATAAGGGAGAAGTATTGGGACCTATTTTGAAGACTCACCTACAATTAAATTGTATTTTAATGGTTCAACTCTTACCTTGCAAAGTGCCGCGTAGTTAATAACAAAATCTAAGAAGAGGAAGGATACCTGGAGTTTACACTTTACTGATAATTTTCAAAAATCTTTCATTATTTTTAAAGATATGATGTATCAGAAGTATTGCTGTAATTGAAGGAATACTGTCATTTCATATCTCAGTATTCACTATGGATAGTGCAAATATCATTTCCACTGATGCTCAAAGAGACTGTCCCATTCATCAGTATCTCATGATGAAGACTTCACAACTGATATTTGAACCCAGGCATGGATAAGCTTTGACATTCTAAAATAGCAGTCTGACTTATTTATTAATACGAAGTCAAGACGAGTTCCATGTGACTTGCAGATCATTTCACATAAACCATTTAGGCAGTCTAGCCTTTGGTGTTCCCTTGAGAGTCTAGAAGTTCAGAACACAGGCTTGATTAAACTCCAGATTCTGGTCAAATCCTAGCTCACTGGGTAATCTTCAGCGAGTTACCAAACATCTCCAAACTTCACTTCTTCATCTGTATAACATGGCTAATAACCCTACTGATACCATAAAATCATTATCAGGAAATTGCAATAACAGGAACATATATGTTCAATGACTGTAGGCCATTATTTGTATTATTATTAATAAGCATATTCTAGGAAAAACCAAATAGATCAACTGTATTTTTTTCACAGACTGAGGAGAGGAAGGGGCAAGGACTTACTGAGGAAGAATAGAGAAAAATGACCTATTCTCATTTCCATCATGATCTTCTGTACTTCCTCAATTCCATCCCTATCATTGGAATTGGAATTATCTACATAATCAAAGAGGATTAAAATTTCGAATCATAGTGGCAAAATGGAGCTGAGAATAAAAGAGGCACCCAAACCATAATGAAGGACTTTCTTCTTGTTAAATTTAGTTTGGCCTATGGCCAAATATGGATATAGTGGGATTCTTCCCACCACACTCTCAACATAATCTGATTCATTAAGTTTCCAGTGATAATAGTCGCCATTCAGGCAATTTATATACACAATATGTTTCTACTCTAATGCTTTGGTAGCCATCAGATTTGTGAAATGCAGGACACTCGAATCATTGCCAAATCAGACTACCCACAAGACCTGAAAAACCACGGTACATCAGGAGCCTCTGCAGGTGAAGGATGCTTAGAGCACTCCATGGCTACGCTGGTTGCAGCTGACCAGCTACACAGCAGAGACCCAATTTCAAGTCAGCTAGTAATGCAGCATTAAATATTAATTTTTGCCTGTCAAAGCTACTATGGGAGTTGATTTCAGGCTCGTCTTTATTGCGTGGTAGTCTGCTAAGCAATAAATAGCTGCTAAGATTGATTAATGGCCCCAGTGAAGTGAAGACATTTAACCAATCACCAAAGCTGTTTGCTGCTATTACACTGTAAATCAATAATAATTATTCCTGTTGGAGAGAAAACTATCGTGGCGCTTTTTTTTAATATAAGAAAAGTGATTTTTTTTTTTTGTTCTTTTTTGACCTCCAGAAGGCCTTCCTTGGAGAGCAGTGTTAGGATGAATAGCTAGCTACTTCGTTTTGAGAAAAGAATGATTAGATTGAACAATAAAGTTTAGGCTCAAGTGTCAATGAGATTACGATTCAAAATAATATATATGCAGTGATTGTGAAAATCTCGGGTGCTGGAATAGATCATTCTCACCTGGAGTGCTCACACGGCATCAGCCACTTAAAAGTGCTTCTCCATCACTTCATGAGGCAGGTGTAAATGCCTGACAGACGTCCTGCACTAGCGAATCTGCACTTCCGTGGACATCTGTCAGCATCCCCATTGAAGCTAACATTCATTAAGAACTCACTGCATATATTTTATGTACGTTGACTCAATTTGTCCTCATAAAACTCCATGAAGTAGGAACTATTATAATCCCCACTTCCAGATGAGGAGATTCAAAAGATTAATACATTGTCCAGTGTCCCAGAGGGCAGAGGCAAGGTTGAACTCAGTTCTATTTTATACTAAACTTTATGCTCTTACTATTACACCAGAGGGGCCCAGACTTTCTTGGTTCATGGCATCCTCATTGTCTCAGTAACTTTTTTCATGATATGCCCTTAAGCCAAAATGAATACCTAAGAGTTCTATTGATTATTTGGTTACATCAAAGCAACTTTAAAAGTATTTGTGTTCTAACAACTTAATACCCATTTAAAAAAGTAATACAGAGAAATTTTTGTGTGGCTCTTGAATGTGATCCCAGTCACCACCACAAACCCAGTTTCACAAAGATATGATGTCACCAAAGGAATGGTGCTATCCAGCAGCAGCCAGGTGCTCAAGTTCTGCCATCAGGAGGCTTTCAAAACCCTTAAGAATTCTGGTTAAGTAAAGAATGAAGGTCCCCTAGAGAACTAATTTCTAGCCTCTAGTTATTATTCTTACCTATGTTATTAGATGTAGATATGAGGCGACTACAGTAACGCGGTACTTTCTCCCCTGGGGTGTGATGCAATAGTGATAGATGTGAGTTCAGATCCTAGCTCTTCCATTTACTGACCTTATAATAGTAATAATAACAGTAATAACAAAAATTAAAATAAAAAGTTTTTCTTGGTCACTTACTATGAACCAGACATTATTCAAAGCATTTCCACTAATGACCCAGTTTAATCTTCATAATAATCCTGCTGGGTTGGCCTTATTAGTATCCCTTTTTTGCAAATGATAGAACTGAGGCACAGAGCAGTTTAAAATTTACTCAAGATCATATGACTAGTACATTTCAGGAAAGTTACTTAATCTTTTTAAATTTTCTTATCTCACTTTTAAAATGGAAGAGATAATGCCTGCCTGAATAAATATTATTTTAGTACACTCACTCTTAATTTCCACGATAGGAAAAAGGAAGATGGAAGAAAAAATAGTTCCTACATTTCCAAATATGAGGTCTTTTAGATGGACCATTTTACCTTTTAACCATAAACAATTAGTATTTAATAAAATTGTTTCTCCCTGAAGATCTCCAAGGTTCTATTGATTTAAGTATTGTTCTAAGTACTTCCAGTAAAGTCACCTTTTTAAGAGTTTATTTTATTTATTTTAAGAGAGAGAGAGAGAGAAACACGTGTATGCGTGGGGGAGGGGCAGAGAGAGAGGGAGAGAGAATTTTAAGCGGGTTCTGCACTGTCAGCATGAAGCCCGATGCGGGGCTCGAGAACCGTGAGATCATGACCTGAACTAAAATCAAGAGTTGGACACTTAAGCGACTGAGGCACTCAGGCACCCCTAAAGTTAGCATTTTTAACGAAGGCTAGGAAAAAATGTGGAGAGGGACAATCCTAACTCCAGAGAAGAGATGCCTGGTTGAAATCTTGCATTGGGGATATTTTAAGACTTAGCTGATTCCAGGCACATGCTCTTGCCTTTAGAATCTGAAGCATGTTATGCTTTATGGTCACCTGGGCCAGAAAACATGATTACAGTACTTGCTTGGTGCCTGCATTGGCTGTCCCGTGACCTTGCAGACATTCACAGTGGCAAGTTGAGCTTATAAAAATTAACAAATGCTAGGGCATCTGGGTAGCTTAGTCGGTTAAGCATCTGACTCTTGGTTTCAGCTCAGGTCATGATCTCACAGTTTGTGAGTTCGAACCTCACATCAAGCTCTGTGCTGTTAGCACAGAGCCTGGTTGGGATTCTCTCTCCCTTTCTCTCTCCCCCACTCACACTGTCTCTGTCTCTCTCAAAATGAATAAACTTCAAAATAATTTTTTTAATTAACATATGCCATTTAACCTTTGACATTCTCATTCTCATACCTGGTTTTAATGTTTTTACTGCTACTGGAGTGGTGTTGTTCCATAGACCTTCCCATACTTCACCAAACTGACCAGATCCTAATCGCTTCAGAAGCTGTATGGAGTTGCGGTCTATCTCCCACTGGTCCACGGTTTTGTAAGACAAATCAAAAGGCGCTGGTACTTGTACCTATTTCACAGAATAATTAGAAAAACTATAAGAAAAAGATTTAACAATTTTTTGGTTGAAAATAATAGTCTAGGCACTTTTAAAAAGAGAAACCATTTTTAAAACCAAAATATTGTAAATTTTATTCTAATTACATTAAAATGGAAAGCAATTATGGCAGAATCTGTATCATTACCTCTTTGAGCTGATCTCCTCCCTAAATCTTGCTACACGAGGCACCTTGCTGTCCATCTGCCCCACCCCACACCCAATGCCATCCCTGCCTGGGTCTGGCATGGTCTTCCTCTGCCTCTTTGCCTTCCTCAGCCAAGCTAAATCCTCCCAATGTTAAGACCCATTTGAAGTTCCACTTCATCCACAATTACTTCCCAAATTCTTTGGCCTATAGCATTTACCATATGTATCATATACTTTTGCATAATTAAATTTTTCATCTTATTTTGAATTCATTTATTTATTTGTTCATTCATTCATGTACTTGTTCATTTAATAAATAATAATTTTTCAAGCACCAACAAAGTGCCATTCTGTAAACAAAGTAGGCAAGACCCCTGCCCTCCGAGAGTTCATAATCTACTTTACTATCTACCAGAGGAAATTCTTAGCCCCTCCGCCAAGTCATTAGCATTTTGAGTACACAGAAGGTCATTTATGCTTCTTTGTGAACACTTTTCAACAATATTGGTTAAACAGAGTATTTTCTAAGCCATACTTTTGTATCAGGTAAGCTATTCTTAGCATGAGCTTAACCATTCTTGTGGGGTCATTCATACCTATTCCATCCAACATGTAATACTTACACCAAAGTTGCATGTTCACTGGGCAGGATTTAAGTCAATGAATTCCCTACATACTGGACAAAAGTCTTCAGCTTCTAATTGTCCATAATATTTTGGTCAGGCATCACCAGGAAGCTTTCAGTGGACACCCAGGCATAAACCATAGGGCTGGCTGTCCCATGGACAGTACATGAGACCTGAACTCAGACGAGGAGCTGAGGTTTTGCCCCCCTACCATGTAAGTCCACTACATAACTTTAAATCAACTTAGGTAAAACATGCAATAATTGAATACTGATAGATTTAATAAACTCTATAAATGTTGTTCGGCCTGGCCAAACTATTATAACAGTTACTTAAATGATATTTCTATATAGATATTTCAGCCAGATAATGAGCCTAGCAATTTCATATTGATATCCTTGAAGACAGAGCTAAATAAGAATTATATTCCAGCACTTTTTTTCCCTCCAGCCATATGAGTAAGTGCTCCAGTGTCAAGATACCAGATTAATTTCTTGGAGCAAAGGATGAATATTTTCTGGCTTCAATGAGTGCCTAAGGTCAGGAGTTGGCAAACTTTTTCTGAAAAGAACGAGATAGTAAATATTTAGGTCTTTGTGGGCCATAAGGTTTCTGTTGCAACTATTAAATGCTGTTCATACAGAGAAAAATCAAAGGCAATTTTTAAATAAATAAGCATGCTTATGTTCCAGTAAAACTTAATATTTAAAATGTAAGTGTGGGACAGTATTGGCTCATAGGCCATGGTTTCTCTATCCATGCCATAGGTAATCAAATGACTTTTTTTTTCCTGAACGGACATATCACATGACTAATACTCCAGTATCTGAAGGGAAAGAGTTAACCTCAAAATCAACACAGCTTGAAAGCATTTTACCTTTAAGCATGGTTTTCCCAGCCGGACACACAGGCCATCCCTTGTCTTGGTGTAATGGCTCACAAATTCATTCAGTGTTGAAAAGATTCTTCTCTGGGTAAGGAAAAACCCCCCTTCATCCAGTCTTCTGATCCTGTAGTGTTTCACAATCCCTTCATCTAAAACTGGAACCCAAAATAAGTCCTATTAATATACTTCTTGCCAAAACCAAGCAAATCTACTTACTTTGTGGTGATAGTTTCAATGCATGGAATAAAATTTTCATAAATTCTGTTCATTTCTCAACTTTGTTTCAGAAAAGACTTCAGAAAGTTTATAAAGGATATATAGCAAAATAAAAAGGGAAAAGAAATGGGAAACCACATTAAAGGAAATAGAAGATAAAAATAACGGAGTGAGGTCACCACTAAAAATCTAGGCTTTGAGGCCTATTGAACTTGATTAAAACAAGCCATAAAATTGACTTTATCATTCTAAGGGTTCCTGCCTGACTCGGTCAGTAGAGCATGTGTTTCCTGATCTTGGGGTCGTGAGTTCAAGTCCCACTTATAAAAAAAAATTTGACTCTATCATTCTGGCAATGCAAAGAGGGAAATATTGTCAGTTTCAGAAATCACAGCGTTCATAAGATAAAATCACAAAAGTTGTTTAAAAATAGTTCAACTCTTCCTGGCACAGAGACCAGGGAGAATTTTCTCCCATGAGATCCTATGAAGGGGACACTGAAATAGAATAAAACGGTGTCCTCAGGACTATCCGACAATAGCATCAGGAATTCTGCAGGGTCGCTTATTATTCTGTCTCTTAATGCAGGGGTGATAACAGAATGTCCAAGCACAGTTCAATAAAAGCTATTCTACAGGGCCCAAAATAATGCAATCCATGTATACAACATCCCAGCACTATTGCTTGATCCAAGGGCAAGTCTCGTAACAGCCAGTGGAATGAACGGATTGCATACCCTTTTTCAAATCATCTGACTATAGCAGATTTCTTGCTTTTGCCTGCCACCAACAATTCTCCCTTCTTCTTGTAATAGCACCCCAATTTTTTTCAGAGAATCGTTGCTCCTCTGAGAGCATGTGGTCCAGAGATTATCATTGCCAACCTTAAGCCAAGGAATGTACAATCAGAGCCAAGAAGACTCAATTCCAGGACTTGTGCTACAGAGCTGCAGGAAAACAGGAAGAAGTTGTTATGATTGTTGTTTTGGTTTTGTTTCTGTTTAACTGCTAGGAGATTGGACCTACAGGCAAAATCTTGCCCCAGGCAGGGAGAAAGCTTTGCCTGGGAAGTTCTTTCCTTGATATGGAAAGTGAAGCTTAGACCCTGGAGCCAATCACACTGGCTTTTCAGCCTGAAGACTCAGTCACCTTTTTTACTTAAACTAGTAAATTTTTTACTTAAACTTTACTTAAAACTTTTTTACTTAAACTAGTTTTTGCACTTGCATTCAAAAATATTGACTAATACATTTCATAAGCTATTCTTTCACTTAGCCAAGTTATTGGTAAGTATTGAGCAGCATTTACCAGGATACAGATATTCTTAATTCCTTGCTAAATATAAAAATTATACTTTAATAATGGATCATGCTAGAGCAATGCTCTCTTGAAAGAAAAGAAGACTAAGAAAACAGCTCAATCCTAGTTTGGAAGTTTACTGAGGGCATGCCAATAACTAGGGCAAAGTTTTTCTCACAAGAGAATTGGCGCACATCACAATAGCTCAAATAAAAAACAGGCAATATCACACGTTGCCAAGGAAGTCGAGTAAATGGAACTCTCACACACAGATGATAGAAGTGTAATTTTTACAATCACTTTAGAAAACCGTCATGCTCTACTAAAACTGAACACAGTCATACCTATAGTTTAGTAATTCCACTCCAACATATAACCAACAAAATGTACAATACATATACCAAAACACATGTATAAGAATGCTTTTAGCAGTATTATTTCTAAGAGTCTAAACCTGGAAACAATCCAAATGTCCATCAACCATAGAATAGACTAATAAATTATTTTATGTTTGTCTAGGGAATCCTATGCAGATTTGTAAATAAACAAACCATAAATAATAAATGCTCATAAATACCTCATAAATGCTCATCAAACCAAACTTTTATAAATTGTGTATTTTTATTACACATGTCATACATCAATTTAAAATAATTTTAGGGGCACCTGGGTGGCTCAGTCGGTTAAGTGTCTGACTTCGGCTCAGGTCATGATCTCACAGTTCGTGAGTTCAAGCCCCACATCGGGCTCTGTGCTGACAGCCCAGAGCCTGGAGCTTGCTTCAGATTGTCTCCCTCTCTTTCTGCTCCTCCCCCACTCATGCTCTCTCTTGCTCTCTCTCTCTCTCTCTCAAAAATGAATAAACACACAAAAAAATTTTTAAAGAATTTTTTAATGGTTATTTGCTCTAGTTCATGGACAAATAGAACATCAAGTCCCCAAAGTGCTACTTCATGGCACATGCTGAATTATTTCAGTCTAGAAAGTTTTTAAGGTAAATGCTACCTAATTCTCATTTTGGATATCAAATTTTCTCAGTAAAGTATTCAAAGAACACTAATTTTAAGCAAAATAACTTTCTGATAAGCATTGTGAAAAACCTGGTTACAAAAATGTCCTCCTATATAACTGAGTTAATTTTTGATATAAGAATATAGGTTATAAGCCAGAAAGATACAGAGGAATATCAAACATAAATGAAAATTTTTTTGAGTGTGTGATGCTGAATTTGAAGGTAGCCTTTCTATTACATCAACAATACTAATAATGTAACCAACACACCACACAAGCACAACTAATAATGTAATATCTTTTGTTCAATGCTTTTTGAATAATATTGAATAAGAAAGACAGTTCCCTGCACCTAGATGAAAGCTCCAACAGAGCTTTTCTGATCACACTTAATTATAGGTTCAGCTTTCACTTAAAATCACAAATGCAGTCTCAACTCAAGCTTAGATTGCCCAGTCCAAGATATTAATCAAAACACTCTGCTATTCAGTTTAATAGCTAATCTGTCTGTTCAGGTGTACATCAGGCTGAAAGGCAGCAGTGGGAAAGGTAGGTGTGGGTGGCTGTCTTTCTTTCTCTGCCTACAGGTGTTCTTTCCTCATGGCCTTGCCAGCCAGGATTTGAGTATCTAGGGTAAGAGCATAGAGAGGAGGAGATAAAGAATGAGGAAGTTCTTATTGGACTGGCAGAGTCTAAATCAGCTTCAACTCTCAGCCTGGCAGACGTTCAAGCTGATTCTTTTGTCAAGAACACTTATGTAGCCCCCTCCCTCCTAAGAGGCAGGTGTCTGCTAAGCCACCTCTGCCCTAATTGCTTTTCAGCTTCTGCTTCTTTAGCAGTTTACCCTCCACTCCAACGCTTACAGGTCCCCCCTCATTTTCTGGCAGAAGTCCTCTTGAGCAGAACCCAAAACTCCTCCAGACCATTTATCTACAGCTCCCTGGCACTTTTGCTCATGTACAAGGTCCACTTATGGTCTAAGATAACACTCACACATCCTTTACCCCGACAGTTGCTGGGGACTGACTGATGCCACGTGGCACCTCCATCCTACTACTACAGGCTGCTTTAGCCTAGTCAGCCATTGGAGTCAGGCTCGAGTGTTGTATCTGACCAACTGGAGAGAGCAGAGAATAAACTCTCACAGTGGACTTCTCGCTAGGTTTGGGGTTCCACTCATCTCCCTGGGAAGATCAGAGGGACTCATAGCTTTTTCCAAAAGCAAAATGCCTTGATCAAAGCATTCCTCCCTCTTACTATTAGCACCCTTTTAAGATCACTAACAAGCTGAAGGATCCAATAGCTGCAATACCTGTCTTTGACCAACTTCTTGGTAAACTCTGGGTACGGTGATTTGGCATTGGATTTTACTTCCATTGTATCTTCACAGCTATAGTCAAAAATTCCATCTAGCATTCTGTAATACTCACATTCATTGAACCAAATGCTATGCTAAGCACTATAGTACATTATCTCTTTTTACCCTCATAATAGCCATACAAGGTAGACATTAATAGGCCTGTTTTGTAACTCGTAAAAGCAAGTAGTGATATTGCCAGGATTCAAACATGGGGACTTGTGATTCTAAGATTCCTTATAACTGGAGAGTTTCAGATAGTAGATCTAGTTGTCAAATAAGACACATCCAGTTCATGACCGTAAAATCATGTCATCTGTTATGTTAGTATTACATATAACAAATCTAAAGACTCCACCAAAAAATTGTTAGAACTAATGAACAACTATAGTACAGATGCAAGATACAAGTCAATATAAAAAAAAAACCTGTTGTTTTTCTATACACTGATAATAAACTATCAAAAAGAGAAATTAAAATAAAAATCCCCTGGGGCACCTAGGTAGTTCACTTGGTTAAGTGTCCAACTTCAGCTCAGGTCCATGATCTCACAGTTCATGGGTTCGAGCCCCGCTTCAGACTCTGTGCTGACAGTTCAGAGCCTGAAGCCTGCTTTGGATTCTGTGTCCCTCTCTCTCTGCCCCTTCCCCGCTTGCACTCTGTCTCTCTCTGTCTCTCAACAATAAATAAATGTTAATAAATAAATAAATAACATAAAATAAAAATCCCGTTTACAATGGCATCAGCAAGAATAAACTACTTAGAAATAAATTTACCCAAGAAGGTGAAAGATCTGGACTCCAAAAACTGTAAAATATTGATGATGAAATTTGAACATACACATAAGTGGAAGGATATTTCATGCTCATGGATTGGAAGAATTAATACTATTAAAATGTCCATACTACCCAAAGTCTTCCACAGATTCAATGCAATCCCTATCAAAATTCCAGCTGCATTTTTCAGAAATAGAACACACAATCCTAAAATTTGTAGGGAACCATAAAAAACCCTGAATAGCCGAAGCAATTGAGAAAGAACAAAGCTGGACTCATCACACTTCCTGATTTCTTTTTTTTTTTAATATAACATTCTTTTCTATTTTATTTTATTTTTTATTTTTTAAAATTTACATCCAAGTTAGTTAGCATATAGTGCAACAATGACTTCAGGAGTAGATTCCTTAGTGCCCCTTACACATTTAGCCCATTTAGCCCTCCCACGACCCCTCCAGTAACCCTCAGTTTGTTCTCCATATTTATGAGTCTCTTCAGTTTTGTTCCCCTCCCTGTTTTTATATTATTTTTGTTTCCCTTCCCTTATGTTAATCTGTTTTGTCTCTTAAAGTCCTTATATGAGTGAAGTCAAATGATTTTTTGTCTTTCTCTGACTGACTAATTTCACTTAGCATAATACCTTTCAGTTCCATCCACATAGTTGCAAATGGCAAGATTTCATTCTTTTTGATTGCCGACTAATACTCCATTGTATATATATACTACTTCTTCTTTATCCATTCATCTATCGATGGACATTTGGGCTCTTTGCATACTTTGGCTTTTGTTGATAGTGCTGCTATAAACATGGGGGTGCATGTGTCCCTTCGAAACAGCACACCTGTATCCCTTGGATAAATGCCTAGTAGTACAATTGCTGGGTCGTAGGGTAGTTCTATTTCTAATTTTTTGAAGAACCTCCATATTGTTTTCCAGAGTGGCTGCACCAGTTTGCATTCCCACCAACAATGCAAAAGAGACCCTCTTTCTCCGCATCCTCACCAACATCTGTTGTTGCCTGAGTTGTTAATGTTAGCCATTCTGACAGGTGTAAGGTGGTATCTCATTATGGTTTTGATTTGTATTTCCCTGATGATGAGTGAAGTTAAGCATTTTTTCATGTGTCAGTTGGCCACCTGGATGTCTTCTTTGGAGAAGTGTCTATTCGTGTCTTTTGCCCATTTCTTCACTGGATTATTTGTTTTTCGGGTGTTGAGATTGATAAATTCTTTATAGATTTTGGATACTAACCCTTTATCTCATATGTCATTTGCAAATATCTTCTCCCATTCTGTCGGTTGCCTTTTAGTTTTGCTGATTGTTTCCCTCGCTGTGCAGAAGCTTTTTATTTTGATGAGTAAAATAGTAGTTCATTTTTGCTTTTGTTTCCCTTGCCTTCGGAGACGTGTTGAGTAAGAACTTGCTGTGGCCAAGATCAAAGAGGTTTTTGCCTGCTTTCTCCTCGAGGATTTCGATGGCTTCTTTCATCCATTTTGAGTTTATTTTTGTGTCTGGTGTAAGAAAGTGGTCCAGGTTCATTCTTCTGCATGTCACTGTCCAATTTTGCCAGCACCACTTGCTGAAGAGACTGTCTTTATTCGATTGGATATTCTTTCCTGCTTTGTCAAAGATTAGTTGGCCATACATTTGTGGGTCCACTTCTGGGTTCTCTATTCTGTTCCATTGATCTGAGTGTCTGTTCTTGTGCCAGCACCATACTGTCCTAATGATTACAGCTTTGTAGTATAGCTTGAAGTCTGGGATTATGATGCCTCCTGCTTTGGTTTTCTTTTTCAAGATTGCTTTGGCTTTTCAGGGTCTTTTCTGTTTCCATACAAATTTTAGGATTATTTGTTCTAGCTCTGTGAAGAATGCTGGTGTTATTTTGATAGGGATTGCATTGAATATATGTAGATTGCTTTGGGTAGTATCGACATTTTTTTTAAATCTTTTTTTATTTTTGAGACAGAGAGAGACAGAGCATGAGCAGGGGAGGGACAGAGAGAGAGGGAGACACAGAATCTGAAGCAGGCTCCAGGCTCTGAGCTGCCAGCACTGAGCCCTATATGGGGCTGGAACCCACGAACCGCGAGATCATGACCTGAGCCAAAGCTGGACACCCAACCAACTGAGTGAGCCACCCAGGCGCCCTGGGTAGTATCGACATTTTAACAATATTTGTTCTTCCTATCCAGGAGCATGGAACCTTTTTCCATTTTTTTGTGTGTCTTCTTCAATTTCTTTCATAAGCTTTCTATAGTTTTCAGCATATAGATTTTTCACCTCTTTGGTTAGATTTATTCCTAGGTATTTGATGGGTTTTGGTGCAACTGTAAATGGGATCGATTCCTTGATTTCTCTTTCTGTCGCTTCATTGTTGGTGTATAGGAATGCAACCGATTTCTGTGCATTGATTTTATATCCTGCAACTTTGCTGAATTCATGAATCAATTCTAGCAGTTTTTTGGTGAAATCTTTTGGGTTTTCCATATAGAGTATCATGTCATCTTTGAAGAGTGAAAGTTTGACCTCCTCCTGGCCGATTTGGATGCCTTTTATTTCTTTGTGTTGTCTTATTGCAGAGGCTAAGACTTCCAATACTCTGTTGAATAACAGTGGCAAGAGTGGACATCCCTGTCTTCTTCCTGACCTTAGGGGGAAAGCTCTCAGTTTTTCCCCATTGAGGATGATATTAGCATTGGGTCGTTCATATATGGCTTTTATGATCTCGAGGTATGATCCTTCTATCCCTACTTTCTTGAGGGTTTTTATCAAGAAAGGATGCTGTATTTTGTCAAATGCTTTCTCTGCATCTATTGAGAGGATCATTTGGTTCTTGTCCTTTCTTTTATTGATGTGATGAATCACGTTAATTGTTTTGCGGATATTGAACCAGCCCTGCATCCCAGGCATAAATCCCACTTGGTCATGGTGAATAATTTTTTTAATGTATTGTTGGAGCTGGTTGGCTAATATCTTGTTGAGGATTTTTGCATCCATGCTCATCAGGGAAATTGGTCTATAGTTTTCCTTTTTTTTTTTTTTTAAATGTTTATTTGTTTTTGAGAGAGAGAGAGCCAGAGCATGAACAAGGGAGGAGCAGAGAGAGAGGGAGATACAGAATCCGAAGCAGGCTCCAGGCTCTGAGCTGTCAGCACAGAGCCCGACGAGGGGCTCGAACTCACAAACCATGAGATCATGACCTGAGCTGAAGTCAGACGCTTAACTGACTGAGCCACCCAGGCCCCTATAGTTCTCCTTTTTAGTGGGGTCTCTGTCTGGTTTTGGAATCAAGGTAATGCTGGCTTCATAGAAAGAGTTTGGAAGTTTTCCTTCCATTTCTGTTTTTTGGAACACCTTCGAGAGAATAGGTGTGAACGTTTCCTTAAATGTTTGGTAGAATTCCCCTGGAAAGCCATCTGGCCCTGGACTCTTGTTTTTTGGCAGATTGTTAATTACTAATTTGATTTCCTTACTGGTTATGGGTCTGTTCAAATTTTCTATTTCTTCCTGTTTCAGTTTTGGTAGTGTATATGTTTCTAGGAATTTGTCCATTTCTTCCAGATTGCCCATTTTATGGGCATATAATTGCTCATAATATTCTCTTATTATTGTTTGTATTTCTGCTGTGTTGGTTGTGATCTCTCCTCTTTCATTCTTGATTTTATTTATTTGGGTCCTTAACTTTTTCTTTTTGATCAAACGGACTACGGGTTTATCAATTTTGTTAATTCTTTCAAAGAACCAGCTTCTGGTTTCATTGATCTGTTCTATTGTTTTTTTGTTTTGTTTTGTTTTGTTTTTGGTTTCAATAGCATTAATTTCTGCTCTAATCTTTATTATTTCCTGTCTTCTGCTGGTTTTGGATTTTATTTGCTGTTCTTTTTCCAGCTCCTTAAGGCGTAAGGTTAGGTTGTGTATCTGAGATCTTTCTTCCTTCTTTAGGAAGGCCTGGATTGCTATATACTTTCCTCTTATGACCACCTTTGCTGTATCCGAGAGGTTTTGGGTTGTGATGTTACCATTTTCATTGACTTCAATATACTTTTTAATTTCCTCTTTAACTGCTTGGTTAGCCCATTCATCCTTTAGTAGGATGTTCTTCAGTCTCCAAGTATTTGTTACCTTTCCAAATTTTTTCTTGTGGCTGATTTTGAGTTTCATAGCATTGTGGTCTGAAAATATGCACGGTAGGATCTCAATCTTTTTGTACTCACTTAGGGCTGATTTGTGTCCCAGTATATGGTCTATTCTGGAGAACATTCCATGTGCACTGGAGCACACTTCCTGATTTCTAACTATACTACAAGGCTATGGCAATCAAAACAGTATGGCATTTGCATAAAAATAGACACAAGGATCCATGAAACAGAAAAGAGAGCCCAGAAGTAAACCCATGCAGAAATGGTCAACTAGCTTATGACAGACAAAGAAGCCAAAAATATACAATGAGGAAAGTTCTCTTTAATAAATGATGCTAGGAAAATGAACAGGCACATGCAAAGAATGAAACTGGACCCCTACCTTACACCATAGCAAAAATTAATTCAAAAATGGCTGAAAGACTTGAATGTAAGACCAGACACCATAAAACTAGAAGAAAACATACAGGGTAGCCTTGTTGGCATCAGTCTTGGTGATGATTTTTTGGATTTGTCACCAAAAGCAAGGCAACAAAAGCATAAATAAACAAGTGGGACTATATCAAACTAAAAAGCTGTAGAGAAAAGGAAATTAATAACAAAATTAAAAGGTAGCCTATAAAACAGGAAAAATATTTGCAAACTACATATTCAGAATGCATAATGAATTCTTACAAAGCCACATCAAAACAAAACAAAGCCAGTTTAAAAATGGGCAAAGGACCTGCACAGACATTTATCCAAAAAAAAAAAAAAAAAAAAAAAAAAAAAGACAAACAGGGGTCCCTGGGTGGCTCAGTTGGTTAAGCCTCTGACTTCAGCTCAGGTCATGATCTCATGGTCCATGAGTTCAAGCCCTGCATCAGGCTCTGCACTGGCAGCTCAGAGCATGGAGCCTGCTTCAGATTCTGTGTCTCCCTCTCTCTCTGCACCTCCATTGCTTGCATTCTCTGTCTCTCTCAAAAATAAACAAACATTTAAAAAAAAAAAAACTATTTAAAGAAAAAAATGGCTAACAGGTACCAGAAAAGGTGTTCAGCATCATGAATCATCAGGAAAATACAGATCAAAATGACAATGAGACATCACCTCTCAACTGTTAGAATGCTACTATCCAAAAGATAAGAGATACTAAACACTGGGGGGTGTGGAGAAAGAGAACTCTTGTGTTGTGCACTGTTGGTGGGAATGTTAAATGGTGCAGCCACTATGGAGTTTCCTCAAGAAATTAAAAATAGAACTACCCTATGATCCATCAATCCCACTTCTGGGTATATATCCAAAAGAAACACAATCATTATCTCAATGTTCACTGCAGCATTATTCACAATAGACAAGGTATGGAAACAACCTAAATGCATTGACAAATGAATGGATAAAGAAAATGTATACAGCATTAAAAAACAAGGAAATCCTGTCATTTGCAACAACATGGATGAACCTGGAGGGCATGTGCTAAGTGAAATAAGCCAAACAGAGAAAGACAAATACTGAATGGTCACATTCAACATGTGGAAATTTTTTTTTAAAGTTGAACTCATAGAAACAAAGAGGAGAAAAATGGTTGCCAGGAACTGGGGGACAGGGAGAAATAGGGAAGAGGTTGGTAAAGTGTACAGACTTTTAGTTATAAGATAAATAAAGTGTGAGGATCCAAAGTATAACGTGGTCAATATAATTGATAACACTGCATTGTGTAATTGAAATTTGCTGGGACAGTAGAACTTCAACGTTCTCTTACAAAACCAGAAAAGGTAAATATGTGAGGTGATGGATGTATTAATTAACTCAGTGGGAGTAATCCTTTCACAAAGTATATGTATATCAAATCATCATATTGTTCACTTTAATAAATATCTTACAGTTTTGTCAATTTTTCTTCAATAAAACTGAAAAAGAATCCTGTCATCTGCATATACAAAAATCTTGTAGTTTTAGTTTTTTTTTATATAATACAGAGTACATTTAGGTCCTCCCAAAGCCATGTAAGTTTTCCTCCATTTCAATTTTTGAAGTTTCTGCGACACATTCTTGTACCCTCTGCTCTGTCAAGTTACCATTCCCACTGAACATGACTCTTGGGACAATGTTAGTTACCCTGTATAATCATCACCAAGTAGAAGGGTTTTATTAGGATATACAGCAAGGCTCATAACAATTCTTATTAATGGATTAAAAGGTTAACAAAAAAACTCAAAGAGAGCTGTCAACAATATTTGTCCAATTCATTTCTCCACAAAGTAATAAAAATATTAGAAGTAGAAGGGTAGCTAAATATAAAGCATACCTGAAATTTATATAAATGATTGGCCTCAAAAATTCAAGCTTTGCCATTTATCAAAAAGAAAAGTACACAAATTATAGCTGAGACCTCTAGCAAGCCAATAAGTCTATAACGGGAAATGATTGGAAGCAATAAAAAAATTCCCCTCTTCTGAACAAGACAGACAATATCTAGTTTCAAACTGAAGTGGACTATGTGGAAATTAAACGTAAACAGGAATTTCTTCTTAATGCACAACAAAAAATCTAAAAGATCTCCAAGCTAGAGGCTAAAGTCAATAAATGACTGAAGAGTTAAAGTACTCCTTGTGATTTTCTTAATAAGGATGCAAATCACAACGATTGCTATGTGTTTGGCAATTGTTATTGATTATAAAGAAAGCCTAAATAAATGTTTGCCAACTCTGTAAAGGTTTCAACTTGAAGCTGTAAAAGCCAATACTTGAGAGATCCAACACAACAAAAGTAATTTTGTTTAATAGAAAAAGCAATAGAGGGGCGCCTGGGTGGCTTAGTTAGTTAAGCATCCGACTTCAACTCAGGTCATGATCTCATGGTTCAGGAGTTCGAGAACCATGTCGGGCTCTCTGCTATCATCACAGAGCCTACTTCAGATCCTCTGTCTCCCTCTCTCTCTGCCCCTCCCCTAT